>NC_086320.1:241319713-241692213 GCF_036172605.1 Pelobates fuscus
GACTGATACCGGAGAAACTGACGGAAGCCAAGCACAGAGAGATGGACACAGGTTTCTTCAGGAAGGAAGAGATTCTTTATTGGATCACCGATCGGGACTCAGAGGGACTAGCGTCACCAAAATACAGCAAAGTCTGAGTACTGAATACATAGAGTACATTCCTTATATAGCACTGTAGCTCCTCCCACAATTAACTACACCCACACATACCCTTAACCTATTTAATGAATAGAGTCTAAACTCATCCATCCGGTCTAACCACGTGGCTCATCTGATACAAAGGAGAGGGACGCGTAATTCCAGTTCTTACATTCCTGCACCTGGTCAGTACAGTGATGACAGTATCTTAGCTACGTGTTATTAACTAACTGATACTACAAACACATATACATACATATGCCTTGTGGCAATCTTAGCCTGCTAAACTTGTATTTTACTGGAATTACATCACATTCCCCCCTTTGATGCCTCTGATATTTCACAATTACTTGAGGCATCACTTAACCTTGGTTTGCATATACCTCAGGTTACCATGAACCAGACCAGACTTATCTTATGATGTGAATCTTCAACATTCATCTTCTTGCATTGGTTCTCCCTGATCTAGAGCCTTATACTTATATATCGCCATTATCTGTGCAGCAGCCTTCCTCTCTGCTATACTTCCTATCAGGCTTTGCACAGACCTAACTACTAAGGGTATAAGACACGGTAGGAGTAGACACAACAGTAAAATCAGTAGGACTCCACCTACCACTGCCTTAAGCCCTCCAAACCACTCATACCAGCTACCAAACCAACTACTTGGATTGTACCCTTTCCATACCTGAGTAGGCACATGCGCTAGTTTAACCATATGGCTAGTAAGCTCAGCTATTGCTTGCCCTTCGTCATCTATTTGAAGACAGCAATTACTTAGGTTAAACTTCCCACATACACCTCCCTCTACTGCCAAAAGGTAATCCAAGGCTAATCTATTTTGGTAGACTGCTGTCCTCATCCTGGTGTTATGCTTCGCTAGAAGATTGAGCGCTTGTGATGTCTCATTTGTGATAATCTCAACCACCGCCTGTAATCTTATAATACGGTTGAGCATATAAATAGGGGTTCTATAACCAAAGGTACCATCCTCAGCCCACGTGGCTGGCCCATAGTAATCTATAATACGCTGGGGAGGCCATTCATCATCTTCCCAGGCGCCTATCTCTATGGGTCCCCTTTTCTTCCTATGATTCACATCATACACTTTAACACCTAAAGTCTCACCTGTTTCAATCGGTAACAAGAAGAAGGATGGTTTGAGCATACCCAACACACATGCCCCTTCCCAGTCCTGTGGCAGCTCCGAATAGGCTTTCTTACCACAGATCCAGTACAAATTTGCTGGGGCTCTCCAAGTAGATGTGATGGATAGATCAAACCACACATCCTTTAAATTGGCATATCTAGCAAACGGGTTAGATGGTTCTGAGACATTTGAAGCCGACCACCAAGTTGTATTCTTTGTATCATCATCATAAGCTTTTTGCCCTAGACAAGTTAATTCTCCTACAGAAGTATTATACATTATTCCTTTCCTTGCTATGCAAACATAACCTATGATGGAGGTCTTTAATCTCCACTCAGATTTACCTCTAACACTCATATGATAATCGGCTTGTGTAGATATTAATTGGTCAACTGCCTCAGAACCGGACATTACCTCCTTTGCTTCCCAAGGCCATTGGTCTCCCATGTTAGTACCTCCACACACATAGCAGTTGGTAACATTAAGACTACCGGCAATACTTTCAGCTAAATCGATGAACAGGTTTTTAGCATTATGGGGGATCTTATTATCTATACTCATCTCTTCGTAAAAGGAATGGTATACTTGATGAGTCTGGGAGGATACCGTATCAGTCTCTATTCCTATAAACAATAATGTCCCAGGATCTAAACCCGTCCCGTATATTTGAAACCCAAATAAATTTCCATACTTATCTAAGAACTTGTCGGGGTTATTAATGAGTATATGGACTGGGTTGCATTCCATAGACTTACAATAAGGGCTAGTCGGCAACTTAGTCACTATCATGTCTTTGTCTACTGTCTGTCCCCAAGTTGCCCACCCCACACAAGACCAATATGGGCAAAAGTTATAATCTCTATTTGGGCATCTAGGACTTACATATTTATTTTTGCTACTGGGACAAATATATTTATCGTTAGACCCATACGTCCTCTCCCATCTAAGATCCCCACATACATTCCACGGCTTTCTACCACTCGATATCGCTTTACACGCATCAAATAGCAGAACACCCGAAGAATGTACGGATTCTAACACCGTTTTATTAATTAGGGTCCCCTGAGGATCTCCATTCCTGAGAGTCAACCAGATTGTACGAGGCTGATACTCCGGACTGAAGCACTTAGGTTCTCCTACTCTTAAATGGCACACACTATAATCTATATTTAAGTATCTACATCTCGATACATCTCCTTTACATTCGTATTGTGAATGCCAAATTAGGGTTTGGGAAATATGGTTACCTGTTCTCGTAGTCTTAATGCATACCTCACAGCTAGGAGTGTCGGTACCTCTACCTTCCTGAATATAAAAACACATATAAATAAACACTATCAAAAGCACATCTTTCGCCGTCATCCTCAGTCTTCGTCCGTGCGATGGCGCCTCAGCTTCCAGGATGTGAGGGGCTGCAGGGAATGGAGTTCTGCTCATCTTCACAGGTGTCCCTTCGAGACTTTCCTGGCTTATACACTATGTGATGGTAAGCGGACAGGCTTTATTATGGCCTTCTCACTCACACCTGTAACAATAAAATTTGTAATCCACAATAATTCCTCGTTACTCCGACTGAGTAGTGCGTTTTAACCGGATCTTGCAGGGATTCTCTGGATCTGCTGTAACTTGCCAAGAATCGACTGCTGCTGGTTTAACCCTGGAGTGATGTATCCACGGAGTCACTTCTGCTACTTTTATCGCTGTAGGGGTAGACAAAAGAACAACATAAGGACCTCTCCACTTGGGCCCTAACGGTACATTATTCCACTCTTTAATCCACACTTGATCTCCTGGATGATAACTATGAACAGGGGGATAAATATTCACCGGTAATCTATCTTGTACCCATTTCTGTACCTCCTCCATAGTCTTACCCAACTCTACAACCTGCTGCCGAGTAATTCCTTCTCCCAACTGACTCAAGTCCCCCCTTAAGTTACCAAGTACGGGAGGTGGTCGCCCATACATGATTTCAAAAGGAGAGAGGCCCATCCTTCTGGTAGGGGTACTGCGGATTCGCAATAAGGCTATAGGTAAGAGAACGTTCCACTTAAGTTGGGTTTCCTGACACATTTTAGCCAACTGGTTCTTTATAGTTCTATTCATTCTCTCTACCTTACCAGAACTCTGGGGTCTATATGCAGTATGAAGCCTCCACTTTATACCAAGCATATGAGTCAGTTGTTGTAGGCACTGATGAACAAAAGCTGGACCATTGTCCGATCCTATAGAACAGGGTAGTCCATATCGGGGTATTATTTCTCGTAGCAGGAATCTCACAACTTCTCCTGCTTTCTCTGTACGAGTAGGACATGCTTCTACCCAGCCTGAATAGGTGCACACAATTACCAGCAGGTAACGATGTCCACCCGACTTAGGCATCACTGTAAAGTCTATTTGTAGATCGGACATGGGGAGTCCCCCCATAAACTGAACTCCTGGTGGCTTTACTGGTCCTTGTCTTGCATTATTCTTAGCACACGTTACACATCTGCGTACAATGGCCTGAGTCAAGTTGGACAATCTTGGTATGTAGAAATGTTTTCTAAGAGATTCTTCAGTACTGTCTCTCCCAGAATGTGTCCCGTTGTGATAGTTTTGGACAATTTCTACTGCTAGTGATGCTGGTATAACTATTCTTCCATCTTCTAGCTGATACCACTTGTTCTCCAGATACTTTCCCGGTTCAGTCTTTAACCACTCCTCTTCTTGAGCTGTATAAACTGGAGTCCATTGGGACAGTGGAGTTGGTATAAGAGCAGCTATATGCCCTACATACTCCTGTCTTCCTGATTCAGCAGCACGCTTAGCTGCACTATCTGCCATCCGATTTCCTTTGGTTACATCACCATCTCCTCTCAGATGCGCTCGACAATGTATGATACCGACTTCTTTCGGCTCCCACACTGCTTCCAATAGTTGTAGGATTTCGGCTGCGTACTTGATTTCTTTGCCTTCTGAATTCAGTAGTCCTCTTTCTTTATACAAAGCTCCGTGGGCATGAGTGGTTAAAAACGCATACTTAGAGTCCGTATAGATATTTACTCTTAAACCTTCAGCCAATTGTAACGCTCGTGTTAGTGCTATTAATTCTGCCTTTTGTGCTGATGTTCCTTTCGCCAGTGGCCGAGCTTCTATCACCTTGTCTATTGTTGTCACTGCATATCCTGCATAGCGGATCCCTTCTTTCACATAACTACTGCCGTCGGTGTAATATTGAACATCGGGGTTCTGGATGGGAAAATCACGAAGATCTGGTCTACTTGAGAATACTTCATCCATTACTTCCAAACAATCATGTTGACTTTCAGTAGGTTGTGGCAAAAGGGTAGCTGGATTTAAGGTGTTTACAGTCTCTAAATGCACTCTTGGGTTTTCACACAACATTGCTTGATACTTGGTCATACGGCTGTTACTAAACCAATGATTTCCTTTGTAATCCAACAACGTCTGTACTGCATGTGGGACTCGTACATAAAGTTCTTGACCCAGAGTGAGTTTATCGGCTTCAGCTACTAGCAGGGCGGCTGCAGCTACGGCTCTTAGACAAGGTGGAAGTCCGCTGGCCACTGCATCCAGTTGCTTAGACATGTAGGCAACAGGTCTTTGCCATGATCCCAAGTACTGTGTCAATACTCCCACAGCCATTCTTCTTTGCTCGTGTACATACAGGTAGAATGGTCGTGTGTGATCAGGTAGACCTAATGCTGGGGCACTCATCAAAGCCTTCTTCACATCTTCAAATGCCGTTTGCTGTTCTTGGGTCCATAAGAAGGGGTCGTGCTCTGTACCTTTGATAGCTGCGTACAGAGGTTTTGCTAGTATCGCATAACTGGGAATCCATATCCTACAGAAGCCTGCTGCCCCCAAGAATTCTCGCACTTGTCTTCTATTCTTGGGTATTGGTATTTGGCAGACAGCTTCTTTTCTCTCTGGCCCCATAATTCTTTGACCTTCAGAGATATGGAATCCTAGATACTTGACAGTTGGCAAACACAACTGAGCCTTCTTTCTAGACACCTTGTATCCTGCCTTCCAGAGAATGTGTAGTAGATCGTGCGTTGCTTGCTGACAGATTTCTTTTGTAACTGCTGCTATCAACAAGTCATCTACATACTGTAACAATACACACTCTCCTGGGATGGACTCGAAATCCAATAGATCTTGACTTAGGGCTGAACCAAATAGGGTAGGTGAATTTTTAAACCCTTGGGGCAGTCTTGTCCAAGTCATTTGGCGTTTTGAGCCCGTTACAGCGTTCTCCCACTGGAAAGCGAAAATACATTGACTTTCTGCGGCAATTCGGAGGCAAAAGAAGGCATCTTTGAGATCTAAGACTGTGAAGTAAGTAGCCCCGCCCGGAATTAAAGCAAGCAGGTTATATGGATTGGGTACAACTGGATGTATACTAACAACCGCATCATTGACTGCTCTTAAGTCCTGCACAGGTCGATACTCATCTGTACCGGGCTTTTGAACAGGCAGCAATGGGGTGTTCCAGGGGGAAGTACAGAATTTTAGGATACCATACCGTATGAACTTATCCAGATAGGATTGGATGTTCTTCTTAGCCTTCTGCGGAATGTGATATTGTCTTAGGCTCACTGGATAAACCCCATGTTTCAGTTCAATTTTTATTGGTGGAATATTGCGGGCCAGTCCTGGTGGGTTGTTCTCTGCCCAAACTCCTGGTATGTTAAACAATGTCTCATCACTCCTAGGGTTTTGGCTAGTCAACACTGTATAAAGTCGCCACTCTTCTTCCTTTGGTACGGATAAAGTCATAATACCTGAAGGTCCATTAAACTTTAAAGATGTTGTTCCATCTGGTAGGAACGTAATCTGCGCTTGTAATTTGGATAGCATATCACGTCCCAGCAATTGGACTGGACATTCAGGCATATAAAGGAATTGGTGTTTTACTACGTGGCCTCCCAATGTACAGAGTCGACTTTTAAGAACCGGTCTTTCAGCACTTCTTCCAGTTGCTCCTATCACAGTAATAGTCCTTCCAGATGGAGGAGCAACCAGATTAGTCACCACTGAATGTTCAGCACCAGTGTCGATCATGAACGCACTCCTTTTCCCCCCTATTGATACATCGACCATAGGCTCCGCTCGACCAAGGGGGATGGAGCCCGGTCGGTATCAATAGTCCTCCATGACCGTGTCAGCCAATCCTACGAAGTCCCTACCTTCTCTATCGCGGGACCTTTGCGCTGCTGGAATATACCTATCTTCCCTCACACTTCCTCTGTTCCCATTACTCCCTCTATAACCATTACTCCCTCCGGGACCTCCTCTACCTCTCGCTCTGCCTCTAAAGTTTCCGTAGCCTGCCCTGGGTTGGTCTCTCTCGTACTGCTCTCTTTGCGGACATTCGTTCCTCCAATGCCCTTCTTCCTTGCAATACGCACACTGATCCCTACTCAAAGGCTCCCTACTCCATCTATTATTGCCTCTATCTGGGCCCCGTTTATCTACGCCTGCGATCGCTACCGCTAGCATATCAGCCTTTTTACGCATCTTGCGCTCCTCCTCTTTCTTGCTTTCTGTTTCCCTATTCATATAGACCTTATTAGCTACCTCCATTAGTTGGGAGATTGACATACCTGCAAACCCTTCTAACTTTTGTAGCTTGCGCTTAATATCTCCGTAAGCTTGGCTGACAAAGGCGGAGTTAACCATTCGGGAATTGTCTGCGTCTTCCGGATTAAAGGGGGTGTACAAGCGGTACGCCTCCAATAATCGGTCATAAAAGACACTGGGCGCTTCATCGCTTTTCTGGATCACCTCAACTGTCTTCGACATGTTAATGGCTTTCTTTCCTCCGGCTTTCATGCCAGCAATTATAGCGTCTCTATAGGCTCTGAGTTGAACCATATCAGCACCATTTACGTTCCAATCGGGATCAGTGTTGGGATAATGTGTTGCGGCCCATGCTGCTGGATTAGCTTGATTCAAAGCACGGGCTCTATCTTCTAATGCTTTAATGGCTGCTTGATTTATTCTTGTCCTTTCCTCATTGTTAAATAAAGTCATTAGTAACTGCTGGCAATCAGCCCATGTCGGATTATGCGTCTGTACTATTGAGGTGAACAGATCAGTCATGGCTTGTGGTTTCTCAGTATACGAGGAATTGTGGGTCTTCCAGTTTAAAAGATCGGTTGTAGTGAAGGGAACATATACGAAGACAGGGTCAGCTTGTGCCATTTGACCTGCGGCATTAATATAGGCTGACCCGGGATTCAGACGAAGAGGCATCTGATAGTGTCTCAATTGTTGGGCACCGGTCAACTGTCGGGTCTGTATGGGGCTACGTGGAGGGGCGTCAGTCATGGGTTCCGGTCGGGGAGAGATAGGGTATGGGGATGTGGGAGGTTGGTTTTGGGAAAAGGTGGTAAATAGAACACTTCGGGCCGAGCTAGATGAAGCTTGACCGGAAGTCTGAAGTGGCGCCAAATCAGGATATTCGTTTCTAATGGGGGTGGGTTCTGGTTCCGGAAGGGGAGATTTAGTACGAGGGGGGGTGGATCCTGTACTGGAGGAGGAAGCGGAAGTGGATGAGGGTAGTGAGGGAAGGGTTACAGGACTTCCTGTATTTGCGTCACTTCCTCTTACCGGAAAGTAAGGGGGCGGCAAAGGGATCTCGGACTCAGGGGGCGTGTCCAAAATGGGCCTAACACCAGCCCTAGTGGACGAACAAGTCCTAGCTACCATGAGGCGACACTGTTCCTCGTGGCATGTCCGGAGCCATTTTGGCGAGTCATTTACGGCCTGTCTCCAACAATCAATATAAGGAAACTGGCCGTAAAGTTCAGGCCTACCTGATACAGCCACGTGTAAGCGCTGTACCAGAGTTGGATCCAAACTGCCACGTGGCGGCCATGCCGCAACCAAAGTAGGCCACTCCCTAGTGCACAAAGTGACCAAACGTACAGGAGACATCTTTACCCCAAAATCACAAACTTTGAATCCCTTTTTAAAATTCTTAACCATACATCCTAAGGGATCCGGAATCGTTGACTGCGACGCACCCATATTTAACAGTGGAACGTCGTCGACAACGATTACTATACACGCGTACTATTCAACAGTCACACCCGTTTCCTCTGGCAACAGCACCACGTGGTACGGTTACCAAGTGAAACGTACACAATAACAATAAACACTCAGGGAATTCCCGTACACACACAGCTGCTACACCAGTCACTATATAATCAATATTATGCCCTTTGGCGTAACTACACAGTCACCCACGCTATAATTCTCTATATACGAATTACCCGTCTATAACACACCCAGTAACATCGTCTTTTACAAATAGCGGTTACAGTACGGTTAGCATAGGTCAAAGCACAAGTTAAGGTCACAATACAATTATTAGTGGTTATGGTGTTAAACATGCAATGGACGACAATGATTAGTACTTATTATACAATGTCAGTAAATATACAGGGTTATGGTACCGTGCACTATAATACAGCAACACACTATCAACACTCTCGCTAGACGGCTGAGCTCGCGCTATCTAACAAGATATACACTTTACTAAAACAATCGTTTAACACATTTACAATTCCCAACTAAACTATTGGCCAGTACCTTGAATGGACTACCTAAAACTATATACACCCGTTTTGGTTAGCCACACTGCCCAATCACCACATATATAGCGAGCTAGAGAACCGAATTTACACAGGCGCCTCTTAGTCGCACTATACAACGAGCTAGAGAACCGAATTTACACAGGCGCCTCTTAGTCGTACTATCAAAAGTCTAGTGGGTTCCAAATTTACACGCCTTCCCACTTAGCCCAGATAGGATGAGAACTAGCGAACCGAATTTACACAGGCGCCGCTTAGTCTCCTGGTCCCTCCGACCTAGCGAACGTAATATACACCCTAGAACGCTAGTCTAGACAAGACACCGGTGTCCGGCTAGGGCTATCTTACACCTGGACCCCGCCTGACTAACCAAATCAAACGGTCTGACTAAAGAGCGTTCGATCGAGCGGTGCGCCTTCGCTCCTTCCCTCCGACAGAGGGGGCAGATACAGATTCAAAAACCCCTTTGGGCCTACCGCACAATCGGTATACCCCTAGCGGGTCCTGCCGTCTAAAACAGCAGTTGTCTTACCTCCTCGTTCCTGAACCTGAGTTCACACTCATCGACGGGGACACCCCAGCACTTCTCACGTAGAGGCCGATGATCTCCTGGACAACAGACCAGTGGCGCCGAGACGAAGGGAGGTCCACGCAGAAGTTCAGGGGTGCAGCCGTAGAGAACGTGGGCAAAGATAGACCGTCTCACGCCTCTGCCTCTCAGCTACCGTTGAACGATGAGCTTCCCGGCCAATGCACCAAATGATACCGGAGAAACTGACGGAAGCCAAGCACAGAGAGATGGACACAGGTTTCTTCAGGAAGGAAGAGATTCTTTATTGGATCACCGATCGGGACTCAGAGGGACTAGCGTCACCAAAATACAGCAAAGTCTGAGTACTGAATACATAGAGTACATTCCTTATATAGCACTGTAGCTCCTCCCACAATTAACTACACCCACACATACCCTTAACCTATTTAATGAATAGAGTCTAAACTCATCCATCCGGTCTAACCACGTGGCTCATCTGATACAAAGGAGAGGGACGCGTAATTCCAGTTCTTACATTCCTGCACCTGGTCAGTACAGTGATGACAGTATCTTAGCTACGTGTTATTAACTAACTGATACTACAAACACATATACATACATATGCCTTGTGGCAATCTTAGCCTGCTAAACTTGTATTTTACTGGAATTACATCACAGCGTGTGCGTTTGTGCTTTAGGGTGCGCACGCCTATGCCAACATGTGTGGGGGGGTTAAAACCCCGGGGTACAGCGTTTAAGCCCATTAACGCCGGGACAACATAGCACACCCTAACGGCGTTAACGGGTTAAACTAAATATAATTACGAATATTGGCAGAAATGCCCCAAATGGACTACATTTTTAGCAGACTTTAAAGGAAATTGTTATGTGTACCTTCTACACATTAATACATGTATTTTGAGAAATTCCTTCCTTTTACAGTACTAGTTGTAAACATGTTTAGGGAAACTAAGAAATGTATTTTACTCGTCGGTTTTATTCATACTAAAGATGAGTTATGCAAATAATGTAAATAAATTCCTTTAACCCCTTAAGGACACATGACGTGTGACATGTCATGATTCCTTTTTATTCCAGAAAATTGGTCCTTAAGGGGTTAAATAATATACAATATATGTGGGTGTGCATTAAGTGAAAAGGGGGAAGTGTAACTGAATGTAAAAATGTCAGTGACCTTTGGGCATACAGTAATTGTCAAATGTTTTGTCCTTAAGGGGTTAAAAATAATATATGTACTGTGTTTCCTCTTTAGATCTTACAAGCTCTGGGTAAATCATACCATCCTTGTTGTTTCCGATGTGTGATTTGCAATGAATGTCTTGATGGTGTGCCTTTCACTGTTGATTTGGAGAATACAATCTACTGTGTTAGAGATTATCAAAGGTAATCAATAAATTAATAAATCTCACTCTTGCTAAATGATTAATTTTCTTACCCAGTATTGTATGTTAATAATGAGGATGTGATTTTATATCACGAGCAATAGCCAAACTAATGAACAAAAAGCCCTGGTGCAAGATTTTGGGCCCATTACTGCTCCAGGCAATTAACCTCTAATTCCCCAATAATGTCCTAACTTACAACTGTCAAAGACTCTATAGTCCCAAACCCGTATATCCCCATGCTAGTTCACCCTCTCCTTCCCCAATTTAGACTGCCACATTTACACATTTGCCTGCCAACTAATCACCTCCCTTCTCGATTTAGGTTGCCACATTACCCTGCCAAGTAACCCCCTGCATCCCCTCTCCATTCCTCTTCCAATTAACCCCTACCTTCCACCCCCAAATAAACATTATTTTCTCCTTGTTATTCAAAAACTGCACAAAGGCCCCATCCTGTCTACTAAAGTGCTGGGCTATCTCATATTTCTGTGCTTACTGCCTGGCACACCTCCCCTGGCCCTGAATGAACAGGTCCAACTGATTGTTCAGTTGAATGGCTCCTTACTGTGCTGCAGACGCAAGGCTACACCCAGAACAGGCTGAAGCAGTTGCTTCCATCTTCATTCCACAAAGCATGCATTCTAGAGTAAGCAACTGACTAGATGGAAGCAGCAACTGACTCAGAATCAATTGGGAACTTACCTAATAGTAAGAAACCTGTGTGATAGGTCGATAGGTGAACAATAGTGGGCTCTTAATTTCTGGTTGGCTCTAGTGCTTTTGCTTAATTCAGCTGTTCCCAAACTGTGTGCCCTAGAGCACCATGACGGGTATACAGGGGTGTCCCTGTGCTATGATTTTAGCACCAGGGAAACATTAATGCTGAACAGGGGCCGGCTGAGAGGAAGTGACGGCAAATTCCGTAGCGCTGTGTGTGTGTGTGTGTGTGTACACTCAAACAAATACACACACACACACACTCATACAAGCACACACACACACACACACACATACACACACACACACATCCTCCCTAATACACAAATATGTCCCTTTGAGGCCCCTGAGCTCTGCCGAAGACCTAAGCCTATCCTCTGTCCGTACTCCCACATCTGATGCTTGCCTCCAAGACTTCTCCAGGGCTGCACCTTTTCTGTTGAGCTCCCTTCTCTTCTTCGTTAGTCTCAGTCTCCACTTCTTCAAAAAATCTTTGAAAACTCACTTCTTAAGGAAAGCATATAATTCAAACTGTTGTCATCGCCCCCCCCATGACGCCTCTCCTGCAATTGTCATAAATAACCTATTGCAGTAATTAGTTTTCTAGCAACCTATTTCGTTACCCCTACTCCTCAGTGATTACTTTTCTAGCACCCTTTTTTTTTTATTACTCCTACTTATACCCTTTGTGTTACTATACCCCACTCCCTCTAGCATGTAAGCTCATTGAGCAGTATCCTCAACCCCTCTGTTTCTTTGTGTCCATTTGTCTGGTTACAATTACGTTTCTGTTAGTCCACCCATTGTACAGCGCTACGAAATTTGCTGGCACTGTATAAATAATAAAACAATAATTATAATGTATGAGTGAGTGTGTGTGTATGTGTGTGTGTGTGTGTGTGTCATGGTGTGCATCTGTGTGTGTATATATGTCAGTGTGCGTCTGTGTCTGCGTGTGTGCACACATATGTGTGTCAGGATGTGCACCTGTGTGTTATTGTGTGTCCTTTATGTCAGTGTGTGTATTTGTATCATGGTGTGTGAATGAATCAATGTTTCTGTGTGTCAGGGTGCGTGTGTGTGTGTATATGTTGGTGTATGCGTGTGTTAAGGTATGTGTCAGTGTGTGTGTGTGTATGTGTCGGTGTCGGTGTATATATGAATTTGTGTGTATGTATATCTGTGGTAGTGCATGTGCATATATCCAAGCAGTCATACACCAGCACCAGGGCCGGCCTTAGGCAATTAGGCACCCTGTGCGAAAATACTAAACAGAGACAAACACACAGTTACAGGCAGGCAGTCACGAACAGTTACAGGCAGATAGTCACACACACACTCGGTTACAGGCAGGCAGACACTCACACACGCTGATAGGTATATACACACTCCGTTAAAGGCAGATAGTCACACATTCAGGCGCACACACATAGGCAGGCAATCACACACACACACACACTCACCTCTTTCCATGATGGCTAAAAGGGAGAGTGGAGACAGTTGGTTGATGGGAAAGCAGGGACTCCTTCCAGTGCAGCAGTTACCAGGGGCTTCTGGTAGATATTAGCCCCGTGATAAACTTTGCCCCCGTCACTCTGTAAGACCTGCCTCTGTTGTCTCCATATTTTATTTTATTTTCATAGACCTGGGTGGAGAATAATGAAATCCTCTAGCTGGGTACCTACTTTAGCTCCCCTGCACTCCTGTCACCCACACCCAGAGAAATGGCAGTATTTACATTGTTGCCTAGTAAAACTTCTAGTGAAAGTCACTCAGACGGCCCCTAGAGTGCCTCCGTACAGTGCACAGTACGCAGCACCTACATTTGGTGTCTCTACGCTCTGCATGGAGGCGCTGAATGTTCCCTATAGAGATGCATTCATTCAATTCATCTCTATGAGGAGATGCTGATTGGCGCAGCATGGTGTTTTGCCACACTTGTGCAATAAGCTCCCAATGCTTTCCTATAATTTCATCAAGATTGATGATCGCAGTCATGGAAGCAGGGCCAGCTGCGGCAAGACCAGCACAGCATGGAGGGGAGGGGGGGGAGTAAAAACCCCTTACCCGTGTGATTGGAGGGGGGCCGGTCACCTAAACACACACGCTCTCTCTCACTACTAAACAGACACACACACAAGTTCACTCACTAGCAGGCACACACACACACGCGGTCACTCACTAGCATCTTGCGATTCTGAGCAGTTTGTAATAAACATGGTCTACCCATTACTTTTGAACGAGTCATTGGCACAATGCCACACCTACAATGGAACATATATGATATGTGTGGGGGAGGGCAGGTGACAATGTGTGGGGAGGACAGGGTGATAGCAGTGTGGAGGGAGGGTTTTACAGTGTGGGGGTTAACAGTGCATGGGGGTAGTGTGTGGGAGGAGGACAGGTGCCAGTTTGTGGGGGCAGTGTGTGGGAGGAGGGTGGCAATGTTGGGGCAGCGTGTGGGAAGCGGACAGGTGTCATTGGGGAGGGGGACAGTGACAGTGTGGGAGGGTGACATTGGGAGGGGGCAGTAACCTTGTGGGAGGGAGACAGTGGGAAAGGTGGCTGGGGCAGTTACAGTTTGGAAGGGGGAGGGTGGGATTTGGAAGGGGGGCAGTGACAGTGTGGGAGGATTGCAGTAACAGTGTGGGAGGATGGCAGTGGGAAGGGGGAAAGTGCCAGTGGGGAGAGGATATTTGAGAGTGTGGCAGAGGGGCACTGGGGAGGGTGTGAGACAGTGGGGAGGTGGGCAATGACAGTGTAGGAGGGAGACAGTGACAGTGGGGAGGGGGGCAGTGACAGTGTGTGAGGGTGACAGTGGGGAGGCGTTATTTGAGAGTGTGGGAGAGGCGCAGTGGGGAGGGGGGCAGTGACAGTGTGGGAGGGAGTGTCAGGATAAACTAATGCCCAACACACAGAACTCTAGGTAGAAAAAGAATGGCCTGATTTAACGTGTAAAAGAAAAAACCAGTGGGGAGGGAAGCAGTGACAGTGTGGGAGGGTGACAGTGGGTAGGAGGGCAGTGATTGTGTGTGAGGGGGCAGTAACAGTGTGGGAGGGTGACAGTGGGGAAAGGGTATTTGAGAGCGTGGGCGAGGGGCAGTGGGGAGAAGGGCAGTGATAGTGTGGGAGGGAAACAGTGGGGCGGGGGTAGTGACAGTGTGGGAGGGTAACAGTGGGGAGGGAAGCAGTGACAGTGTGGGAGAGAGACAGTGGGGAGAAGGGCAGTGATAGTGTGGGAGAGAGACAGTGGGAGGGGGGCAGTGACAGTGTGGGAGGGTGACAGTGGTGAGGGAAGCAGTGACAGTGTGGGAGGGTGGCAGCCGGGAGAGGGGCATTGGGAAGGGGGGGGGGCATTGGGAAGTAACCATGAGGGAGGGTGACAGTGGCGAGGGAGGCAGTGACAGTGTTGGAGTGGGCAGTGACAGTATGGGAGGGTGACAGTGGGGAGAAGGGCAGTGATAGTGTGGAAGGGAAACAGTGGGGAGGGGCCAGTGACAGTGTAGGAGGGAAACAGTGGACAGTGACAGTATGGGAGGGTGACAGTGGGGAGAAGGTCAGTGATAGTGTGGGAGGGAAACAGTGGGGAGGGGCGCCATGACAGTGTGGAAGGGTGACAGTCAGTGATAGCGTGGGAGAGAAACAGTGGGGAGGGTAGCAGTGACAGTGGGGAGATTGGTAGCAGGGAGGGAGGCAGTGACAGTGTGGAAAGGTAACATTGGGGGGTGCGACGGACCGCTGGCACTCCGACCGAGTACCTCAGCCAATCGATGCTCCTAGTGTTTGCAGAGGACTCCAAGCACTCCAACCGACACCATAAGCACTGCAGATCCCACTTCCAGTGATGCAGCTACGTTGGGGTCTCGCCATCCTTCACCCACCCTGGACCCAAGGCCAGGATCAAGCTTCCAGTGGGCAGGCCTCTCTTCCTCCAGAGAGTGTAGCAGTAACAAGAACAGCTCTTATAAGAGCTTACCCTGGGGAGTATAGTGTGAATATAGCAATCCCCAAGAGTGTAATTATCCCATCCCCCACGCATGAGCCAAGGCTTCAAGAAAGGGTCAAGCAGGTCTGTTTAATGCACTCAAAAGGACTTTCTTTTATACAAGTATTTAGGCCAGAGGCACAACCCGTGGACCTGGTGGTAAACTGTGACAAACGGGACACAAACCAATGGGAACACTAATTAACAAAATAACACTCCCACATACACAGTAAAATCCCTCCCCTCTATCCTGGAGATAATTGGCTTAAGGCACTGCAGTAAACTCAATTATCTCCAGGTACAGGAAATATCTTCATTTTACACTAACAGTAAAAATACATAATTCCTATTATATTACACAGAACCCCCACATTTAACCTATCCCCAAATAGCTCTGGTCTGAGCACCTAATAGAGGTGAACAGCGCTCAGATGCCACGAACAGACTAAATTTGCCATGGGGTTAAAGTTTTGCAAGGGTTGAGGAGGGACAAAGCAGCCACTTTAAACTGGTCTGGCAGTGTCCCTGGGACAACGCTCTGCTGGCGAACAATGGGACAGGAAAGGGGAGAGGGGAAGAGACACATTCTCCCATGGAATCAAAGGGGAAGAAAAAGTGTTTCAAAATCCAATAAGCCCAAATAGTGTTTTTAACTGGCAAAGTACCATAGTCACATGACAGGAGGCTGGCAATAAGTAACCGTGTGGGGAGGTAGGCAGTGACAGTGTGTGAGGGTGGCAGTGACAGTGTAGGGGGGAGACAGTGGGGAGAAGGGCAGTGATAGTGTGGGAAGGAAACAGTGGGGAGGGGGGTAGTGACAGTGTGGGAGCGAGACAGTGGGAAGAAGGGCAGTGATAGTGTGGGAAGGAAACAGTGGGGAAGGGGGCAGTGACAGTGTGGGAGGGTGACAGTGCGGAGGGAAGCAGTGACATTGTGGGAGGGTGACTTTAGGGAGGGGGCAGTAACCGTGTGGGAGGGTGATAGTGGGGGAGGCAGTGACCGTGTGGAAGGGGGGCAGTGACAGTATGGGAAGGTGACCGTGGCAGTGACAGTGTGGAAGGGTGACATTGGGGAGGGGGACAGTAACCGTGTGGGAAGGTGACAGTGGAGAGGCAGGCAGTGACAGTGTGGGAGTGGGCAGTGACAGTGTGGTAGGGTGAAAGTGGGGAGGGGGTAGTGATAGTGTGGAAGGGTAGCAGTGGGGATGGGGGCAGTGACAGTGTGGGAGGGTGACATTGGGGAGGGGGGCAGTGACAGTGTGGGAGGGAAGCAGTGACATTGTGGGTGGCAGCGGGGAGGGGGGCAGTGATGGTGTGGGAGGGTGACTTTGGGGAGGGGGCAGTAACCGTGTAAGAGGGTGACGTTGGGATGGGAGGCAGTGACCGTGTGGGAGTGGGCAGTGACAGTATGGGAGGGAGACAGTGGGGAGGGGGGCAGTGACAGTGTGGGAGGGTGGCGGTGACAGTGGGGAGGGGGGCAGTGATAGTGTGGGAAGGTGACAATTGAGAGTGGGGCAGTGAAAGTGTGGGAGGGTGGCAATGGGGAGGGGGGCAGTGATAGTGTGGGAGGCAAACCGTGGGGAGAGTGGCTGTGGGTGGGAAGGAGGGCATTTTGGGAGGATGACAGTGGGGAATGAGGCAGTGACAGTGTGGGAGGGAGACAGTGGGAAGAAGGGCAGTGATAGTGTGGGAAGGAAACAGTGGGGAAGGGGGCAGTGACAGTGTGGGAGGGTGACAGTGCGGAGGGAAGCAGTGACATTGTGGGAGGGTGACTTTAGGGAGGGGGCAGTAACCGTGTGGGAGGGTGATAGTGGAGGAGGCAGTGACCGTGTGGAAGGGGGGCAGTGACAGTATGGGAAGGTGACCGTGGCAGTGACAGTGTGGAAGGGTGACATTGGGGAGGGGGACAGTAACCGTGTGGGAAGGTGACAGTGGAGAGGGAGGCAGTGACAGTGTGGGAGTGGGCAGTGACAGTGCGGTAGGGTGAAAGTGGGGAGGGGGTAGTGATAGTGGGGATGGGGGCAGTGACAGTGTGGGAGGGTGACATTGGGGAGGGGGCAGTGACAGTGTGGGAGGGAAGCAGTGACATTGTGGGTGGCAGCGGGGAGGGGGGCAGTGATGGTGTGGGAGGGTGACTTTGGGGAGGGGGCAGTAACCGTGTAAGAGGGTGACGTTGGGATGGGAGGCAGTGACCGTGTGGGAGTGGGCAGTGACAGTATGGGAGGGAGACAGTGGGGAGGGGGGCAGTGACAGTGTGGGAGGGCGGCGGTGACAGTGGGGAGGGGGGCAGTGATAGTGTGGGAAGGTGACAATTGGGAGTGGGGCAGTGAAAGTGTGGGAGGGTGGCAATGGGGAGGGGGGCAGTGATAGTGTGGGAGGCAAACCGTGGGGAGAGTGGCTGTGGGTGGGAAGGAGGGCATTTTGGGAGGATGACAGTGGGGAATGAGGCAGTGACAGTGTGGGAGGGAGACAGTTGGGAGAAGGGCAGTGATAGTGTTGGAGGGAAACAGTGGGGAGGGGGGCAGTGACAGTGGGGAGGGAGGCATTGACAGTATTGGAGGTTTACAGTGGGGAGGGAGGCAGAGACAGTGTAGGAGGGTGACAGTGGGTATGAGGGCAGGGTGTGTGAAGGAAACAGTGGGGAGGGAGGGGGGCAGTGACAGTGTGGGAGAGTAACAGTGGGAAGGAGGGCAGTGTGGGAGGATAACAGTGGTGATGGGGCAGTGACAGTGTGGGAGGATGGCAGTGACAGTGTGGGAGGTGGGTAGTTACAGTGTGGGAGGATGACAGTGAGGAGGGGGCAGTGACAGCGTGTGAAGGAAATAGTGGAAAGGGTGGCAGTGACAATGAGTGAGGATGGCAGTGACAGTGGGGAGGGGGCAGTGTGGGAGGATGACAGTGGGGAGGGGGCAGTGTGGGAGGATGACAGTAGGGAGGGGGATAGTGACAATGAGGGAGGATGACAGTGGGGAGGGCGCAGTAGCAGTGTGGGAGGGAGACTGAGACAGTGGGTGGGAGACAGTGACAGTGTGGGAGTGAGACATTGGGGACGAGGGTAGTGACAGTGTGGGAGGATGAACGTGGAGAGGAGGGCAGTGGCAGTGTGTGAGGGAGACAGTGGGGAGGGGGATAGTGACAGTGTTGGAGGGAGAGGGCAGTGGCAGTGTGGTAGGGAGACAATGTCAGTGTGGGTAGTGGCAGTAGGGAGGAATTGTTGACAGTGGGGAGGGTGTACGTTCAAAGCTCCTGTGTCTCGCGTAGCACGCCTTCCCACGCAATGCTGTCAGTCCTAGCCTCTCCAGTACAGCACTCTGTCAAACTGCCCTGGGTGGGCACTTACTATGAGAGGCGGGACTGAGTGCTGTGAGGTTCCTGCATCTTTCTGACAGGAAGGAGAAGCAGTGCAAGGCTTTTCCATCATGTGACTCCGTTACAGCAATAAAGCATGAAAGGATCACTATAGTGTCAGGAAAACAAACCCGTTTTCCTGACACTATAGTGCCCTAAGGGTCCCTCTCCCGTGGCGCTGAAGGGGTTAAAACCTCTCCTCCCCCCGCGGACGTCAGCTCCCGAGTGGAGTGGAATGCGCATGCGCGGCACCACGCATGCAAATTTCTGCACCACGCATGCAAATTTCACATACAGCATTGCAGATGCACCTCTAGCGACTGTCAGGAAGACAACCACTAGGTTGGATTAACCCTTCAGATGTAAACATAGCAGTTTCTCTGAAGGGTTAAAACCTGACGGACCTGGCACCCAGACCACTTCATTGAGCTGAAGTGGTGTGGGTGACTATAGTATCCCTTGAAATAAACAAATCCAGGGCATGCCAGTCTCAGCTGCAGTGTACCCTGGATCGGCCCTCGGAACTTCCTTTACAACAATGTTTTCTCGTACCCCTGGGGTACGTGTACCATGGGTTTAGAACCCCTGTCATAAAGAATCTTTGGAGCATGGCCATTGGTGGACAGTATGGCTGA
The DNA here is from genome assembly GCF_036172605.1 of Pelobates fuscus. Taxonomy (NCBI): domain Eukaryota; kingdom Metazoa; phylum Chordata; class Amphibia; order Anura; family Pelobatidae; genus Pelobates; species Pelobates fuscus. The sequence continues at coordinate 241,339,231 of NC_086320.1, forward strand.
AATACAGGAAGCAGGGAGATATGAATTGAAATCAAAAAAGGGTTAGTCTGTCCAAAATAAAGATTAAAACAGGTACTTCTAAAGCTAATTTTTACACTAATTAGGAAAAAAAAGCATTCGGTGACAGTAGGTTTACTGTTTGGGGGGTGGGCGGGAAGTGCATGTTTTTGCCTATACAGTTCCTTTAATGTAGGATAAAAAGAAAAGGATTGGGTAACAATAATGACAAGCACCAAAGTTTATCATACAGTAGCTCTGCATCTACTGAACTCTCTGAGAAACAGTGCTTTATAGGATTCTGATTTAGCAGGCTGCACAATGCTAGATAAAGGTGTTGGCATGGTATTGGCACCCTAGACCTCTGCACCAGACTTTCCAGGATGGCTCTATGAATGGATTGGGTGTTCTATCAAAATCCCCTATACCGTGAAAATCCCATACCTCGTCACTTCCGGTGAGGGGAGTCGGCTGGATCCTGTGCTGCACATGCGTGCTAGCACTCCTGCTACTCCTCCACAGCAAGGTCCTGGAAGGTAAGTAAAGCTAGTTTTACGCTTCCATTATAGTTAGTGCATTCACTAAGCTTAGGACATGGGACATTTAGGGTTAAAGGGACTCTCCAGGGAAGAGATTTTACTCATCTGGTATCAGCGCCGGGAGCCTCGTGAAGCCGCGCCCCCTATTTCGTCAGAATGACGAAATAGGCGGGCGCGCGCAGGGAGCAATCAGACGCTTCCATTTGGAAGCGTCATTGCTCCCTTGTGCGCATGCGCGGCTTCGCCGCACATGTGCACATACTTCAGAGGGGGCATTCATGTGTAGTGTGCTGTTTAGACAGGGGAGCTGTGTGTGTTTGTGTAGTGTGTGTAGTGGATGCAGTGTGTGTTTGTGTAGTGGATGCAGTGTGTATATAATGAAAGCAGAGTGTTTGTGTAGTGTGCGTAAAGTGAATGCAGTGTGTGTGTAAAAGTGAATGCTGTATATACTAAATGCAAAGTGTGTGTGTTTGTGTAGTGTGTGTATATAATGAATGCAGAGTGTGTGTATAGTGAATGTAGTGTGTTTATATAATGCATAGTGTGTGTATAGTGTGCATTATATAAACACACTAAACACACACTGCATTATATACACACACTACACAAACACACACTGCATTATATACACACACTACACAAACACACACTGCATTATATAAACACACTACACAAACACACTGCATTATATACACAGTGTGTTTGTGTAGTGTTTGTATATAATGCAGTGTGTTTGTATAGTGTGCACACTACACAAACACACTGCATTATATACACACACTATGCGCACACAAACACACTGCATTATATACACACACTATGCAAACACACACACTGCATTATATACAGTGTGTTTGTGTAGTGTGTATATAATGGAGTGTGTTTGTATAGTGTGCACACTATACAAACACACTGCATTATATATACATACTACACAAACACACTGTGTATATAATGCAGTGTGTGTGTTTGTATAGTGTGTGTATATAATGCAGTGTGTTTGTGTAGTGTGCATTATATAAACACACTACACAAACACACTGCATTATATACACACACTGCATTATATAAGCACACTACACAAACACACTGCATTATATACACAGTGTGTTTGTGTAGTACGTGTATATAATGGAGTGTGTGTGTGTGTGAGGGGGCATTTCTTATATTTTTATATTTAATTATTATTATTTCTGTTGTCCCCCCTCCCTGCTTGTTGCCTGGCCAGGGAGGGGGGTTATGAAAGTCCCTTGTGGTCCAGTGGCATTGGCTGAGCTGTGGGGGGGCGGGCAGCAAGCATTTACTCACCTCCCAGCAGCTCCCTGTGTAACTCTCGCGGCCAGCGCAGAGCGTTGCCATGGTAACCCGTGGCAACGCTCTGACGGCCGCGGGTCTCACGAGAGTTACACTGGGGAGCTGGAGGAGCTGCTGGGAGGTGAGTAAATGCTTGCTGCCCGCCCCCCCAGGACCGCCGTGCTTGTAATGAGCCTGGCGGTCCTAGGAGGTATTCTCGGCAATATCTGTATCTATATTGGCCGATATTGCCGAAAATACCGATAATCGGTCGATCCCTACTTTATTTTAACCCTTACCCCAAGGGTTAGTGTACAAATAGTGTGAGAGAGGTTAAAATAGCTTACCTAACCCTAATTTGAACCCTCACTTAACCCTAAATGTCCCTTGTACCTAAGCTTAGTGAATGCACTAACTATAATGAAAGTGTAAAACTAGCTTTACTTACCTTCCAGGACCTTGTTGTGGAGGCGTAGCAGGAGTGCTAGCACGCATGTGCAGCACAGGATCCAGCTGATTCCCCTCACCGAAAGTGACGAGGGTAGGGGATTTTCACAGGTTAGGGGATTTTGATAGAACAAGGGCCACTGCTGGTTTAAAGAGTAAAGTATGAAAGATTGGATGTAATCTGTATTCCTCAAGCAGATTCAGGTTGGGGGGAGGGGAGGTCTGATGTACTAAGTTTTTTTTGAGGAGCATTGCATTTTATATGTGCAGTGGATAAGCAAATGTTATCACATAATTAAGAAACGTACTTTAAACTAGAAAAGCTAAAATTTCTGGGGAAATGGTGTGAAGTGTTAAGTGGCTACTAAGAAAGACTGGACATACCCCACTTGCAATACCTCGGGTTGTCTACTTTTGCAAATGGTATGCCATCATGGGGGTAATTCTCATTCCTGGGCTACCATACGCTCTCAAAGGCAACATAACCAATCTGGCAAAAAAATGAAATGCAAGCCTTATATGTGACTCTCTAACTTTCCAAAACACCATAAAACCTGTACATGGGGGGTACTGTTATTCTCGGAAGACTTCACTAAACACAAATATTAGTGTTTTAAAACAGTAAAACATATTACAACAATAATATAGACCATAAAAGTGCCGTTCGCTTGTAAAAAATGCGAAAAAGGTCACTTTTACTTAAAATATTATCGTTGTAATACAATTTACCAGTTTGAAACACTAATATTTGAGTTCAGCGAAGTCTCCTGAGTAAAACAGTACCCCCTATGTACAGGTTTTATGGTGTCTTGGAGAGTTACAGGGTCAAATATAGTGCTTGCGAATTAAATTCTCTGCACTTTCTCCCTGTGTTGTCAGGCATGTCAATCAAATTTTAATTAATCAAATCACATAATTACGTTAAAAGATTATTTAAATATACACGTAGAATTTTAATATATATGCATTTATAGGTATTTAAATTCTACGTGTATACTAATGTAATCTTTTATGTAATTATATGTATTTATCTATATATATATATTTGCGGTTATTTGTATTTTATTTATAGATAGATATATATAGAATGTCATTCTAAGTGTATTTTGTTACCGATATATATATATATATATATATATATATATATATATATATATATATATATATATATATATATTAATAACAAAATACAGTTAGAATGAAATTACATATGCATATATAATTTATATTAAATTTTGTTTCAATATTTTATTTATTTATTTTATTTAATTTATTTATTATTTTAATTATACATATTTATATATAATATATATATGTACATCTATTATATATATAATATATATACATATTATATATATGTAACGTCATTCTAAGTGTATTTTAATATTAATATATATACTTATATTAATATTAAAATACACTTTGTATGACGTTGTATGACTTTATTAATACATGTATAACAGCATCTTCATATTGCAGCCTTGTTACACAGGGTTTCTGCAGCCGCCATTTGAAATCCCTCGAACATTCCACCAACTACCAACAGGAAATAATAGATTTCGAATAGGGCAGAGAAGAGTGGTTAAAAACAAACTGCTCCAAGTTGCTCACTTAACTGGCGGTTGCCATCTTCAAACTATAAACTATTTTAAAAACTATAAATCCTACACGCCTAATTTATTTTTTTTATACTTCCCACCAGCAGGGGGACTGTCTGATATTTCAGACAGTCCCCCTGCTGGCAGATCCATAGCCAGCTATAGGGGGCCATGTGATCGCTCTTTGAGAGCGATCACATGGCCCCCGGGGGCCTCATTTGCCGGAGGGGGGCTGCCTGGGCTCTCAGGCAGCCCCCCAGAAGAGGATCGCGGCGGAGGTGAGTACACCTCACCTCCTGGGGCTGCAAGCCGTTACGACGTACCATGCCGTCGCAACGGCTTTAAAGAGCATTTAATGCAGGACGGCATGGTACGTTGTAACCCCCAAATGGCCCTAAGCCCCCCATATTACCTATTTTGTAATCTTTATTTTCTGCCTCGATCCATATTCTGGGCGCCGCCATCTTTGTGTGGGTAGAGGAAGTCCCTGTGGGACACATCTGCCCACGCTAGATAGCGCTGTGAAATTTCCGCACCTGCCCAGTTAAACACTTGGGCATGCAAACGGGAATTTCATCTATTCATTCAGAAAGACGAATGAATGAATAGAAATTTCAGAAGAACAAACAAACACTGAATAATAATGTGGGGGTGGGACCTATTGTCCGGCCCCCGCCCCGAGCGGTGGGTTGGGGACCATAAATAACAATAAGGGGGGGCCTACCGTCCGACTCCCGAGCCCCACGCCTGCGGGGAGGTGGGGGCCCTAAATAACAATAAGGGGGGATCTATTGTCCTTCCCCCGGATTCACCCCTGAGCGGCATGTGGGGGCCCTAAATAAGAATGTGTGGGGGGGACCTACTGTCCTCCCCCGGCCCCTACCCCTGCGCAATGGGTGCGCCCCCCCCAGGGTGCCTAAGGTTCCCAACGCCCCTAGTCAGCCCCCACCCCACCCATATAAAAAACTATCCCCTACCTACCCCACTCATCCTAAAAATAGTGAGGGGGGATAAAATAAATAACCTGTAACGAAAATTAAAACTTACCATTTGATGTCTTTTTTCTAAAATCCTCATTTTTCAGCACCAAAAAAGGGCAAATAAAACGTTGAGCTTAAAATAAAATTAAAAAAAACCTGACGCTAAAAAAATGTAATCCATCTTCACCTGGCGAGGGCACGGCGCAGACTGAGCTCCGCTGGGTGGGGTAAGACTTATAAAGCCTTGCCCCGCCCTCCAATTAGGCTCAGAACACTCTGATTGGATCGCTTGAAATTCATCCAATCAGAGTGCTCTGTCATTTTACACAGCGTGGGAAAGTTCAGAACTTTCCCACACTGTGTAAAATGAAAAAGAGCACTCTGATTGGATGGATTCCAAGCCCACCAATCAGTGTTGTGAGTCAAATTACACAGCGTGGGAACATTCCAAAGAACTTTCCAACGCTGTGTAAAATGGCAAAGAGCACTCTGACTTAAACCAACCAATCAGAGTTTTCTTAGCCTAATTGCAGGGCGGGGCAAGGCTTTATAAGCCTGTCTGCGCGGAGCCCTCCATGGGTGAAGACGGATTCATTTTTTTTTGCGTCGGGTTTATTGGTTTTCGGCTGGTTTTATTTTTGCGCTCAGGTTATTTATTTTATTTGAAGTTCGACGGGTATGATGGTTTTTTATTTGGCCTTTTTGGGGGCTGAAAAGAGATTTTAGAAAAAAGAAGACATCAAATGGTAAGTTTTATTTTTCTTTACAGGTTAGTTATTTTATTTCCCCCTCACTATTTTTAGGGTGAGTGGGATAGGTAGGGGATAGTTTTTTATTTGAGTGGGGGGGGGGTTACTAAGGGCTTGGGGACCCTTAGTCACCTTGGAAGGGGGGGGGGGGGTTCATTTAGGGCCCCCACCCACCGTTCAGGGGTGGGAGCTGGGGGGCGAGGACAGTAGGTCCCTCCCTTATTGTTATTTATGGCACCCACACGCCGCGCAGGGGTGGGTGCTGGTGGGGGAGTACTGTAGGGCCCCCATCCGCCGCGGAGTGGTGGGGACCGAGGGAGGACAATAGGTCCCCCCCCACATTATTGTTATTTTGGGCCCCCACCCGCTGCACAGGGGTGGGGGCCGGGGAGAGGACAATTGGTCCCCCCTACATTATTGTTATTTAGGGCCCCCACCCGCTGCGCAGGGGTTGTGGGCCGGGGGAGGACAGTAGTTTCCCCCCCCCTTCCCCCCACATTTTTATTTAGAGCGGGTGAGGCCCAGGGGGAGGACAGTAGGTCCCCTCCCCAGTATTGAAAATAAGGGGAATCCCGGAAAGCATACCAGACGCAGAGCTTCAACACGTGGTGAGCCATACTAACACCCAAACAAGCCAAAGTAATAGTGGCAGAGGGCATATTCCGGGTGCCCAAACCAGCAAAAGCACCACCAACGACATCCAGGGACCTGATAATCCAATAAAAAAATGGAAAAGATGAAGCAGCTGTAATGAACGCGCTAAAGGGCAACTCACCATACGCTTTCGAAGACATGTCACTAAAATTTTTTGCAGACCTAAGTGGCAACACTCTGGCATGGAGCCGAGAACTGAGACTGCTCACCTCTCTTCTCCAACAGCACAAGATAAGCTATCACTGGCACCACTCTCGATCACTGTCCATCGCCCATGGGGATACAACCCACATTGTTCGAGACGTCCAAGACACATAAGACCACATTCTCTCAACAGCGGTGCCGGAGTAATGCTGAGCCGGGACTGGGGTATCGGCTGACACTTCGGCCATGGACTTTGCACCTACCTCTGGCACAACGGAACCATAAGGCTATAGCACATGATTTAAATTTATCACTGGCATTATTAATATTATTAATCTGATGTTTATTAGGACTGCGTTTTATTATAGGATAATACTATAGATCACTATTGTATCCTAGCTGGTTGCATAACTTCTTGCTAATCTAACTGTCATTAAACATAGGGCACACTTAGTACACAAAGGCCGTTGATTGATTGTAAATGAGGTGTATTACCGCCTTAAAATATACTCCCGCACACAGTCGACTTATAATAGCGAGCACACATGTAGAAGATGCACTAAGTCTCTGCCTAGCACACCATACGAGCATAGAATAACCCAAGCCTGTATACGTAAATAGATGTTGAACTTTTAAACATTTAGCATGTACCACAAAAACATAGCATTACCCCACATCACAGACAGGAAAAACACGCATGTTTCTCACGTTTCATATGTTATGCCAAATCCACTGTTTAATCATCTCTTAAAAAAAAAAATGTGCTGTCTATTCTTATGAAAAGCCATACTTGTTATGCCTGTCACCATACTACTTGCTACTGCTATTGGGGAAGAGCAGGTATACTGTTATTTAATGCACAACTAAAAATAAAGAATTTTGCATTCACCGCGCAGTTCGTCCATAGGAAAGCATTGAGAAATGCTTTCCTATGGACTGTTTGAATGCGTGCGCGGCACCTTGACGCGCATGCGCATTCCGCTCCAGTCGGGAGCTGACGTCGGCGGGGGAGGAGAGGTCACCAGTGCCGAGGGGTTTTAACCCCTTCAGCGCCACAGGAGGGGGACCTTGAGCGTGGGGGCACTATAGTGTCTGGAAAACCCCTTTGTTTTCTTGACACCAAAGTGATTCTTTAACACAGAGCACGCAACACAGCTTCAAGTCGTAAAAATCTTGAGTGCTATCAGTTTGAATCACACTGAGTTAAAACACTCACTGCTGGCTACAATTCTCACAGAAAAACACTTTAATATTGCAACTAAAATATAAAATATTTCTCACACCAATAGTCATCAAACTATTCCTTCCATCCAGTAAACCAACCAGAATAATTCTAACCATATTTACACTGCAGATGATTAACTGTTCTGATTAAAGATTAATTAACCTAAAATTAAAATAGGTCAATATCTCTGGACAATAGCTTGATATGCTATTATATGCAAATTACCAGTAAATATATTATTCATTTATTCCACCTGCAGGTATGTGGAATGTGAAACCATATATTTCCTCAGCTAATTATGATTTCAAAGGTTTGAAATTCGATCAGCATTATATATCTGCTTATAGTAAATTTAATTTAATTAAACCAGCATATTCACCAGCTTTCTTGATAGAAATTCTTTAGGCTTGGAGATATATTCCGTGAATAGTGAATGCGAGGGTAAATGGAGATTGAGTATTTTAGAAAGTTCTAACTAGTAAATAATTTGAACTAAGTCCCAGAAATTCAGTTGGAAAAGACAGTGTTAGATTTTCAGAGTGTGTCCTTTGTCCCGTCTAATTCGTTTTTTTTTTTTGTCCCTCGAGAGTAGTACAGGAAAAGATAGGGAGGTAGATGGTATCCACCAAACAATTATGTACATGACAGAGCTGGATTATCGAGAGAGAACAATTCCCTATAGAAATAACCTAAATACAAGTAAGGAGAATGGGAATCAAAAAGTCCATGCTTCCCTCATATAAGCATAAATGAGAACCAAAGCCTAGATACGTAAAAAAAATAAAAAGGGGGCACATGGACTAAATATCTATTTACCATAACCACTGGAGCCTAGAAAAAATAAAATAAATGCAGCAAACAAGCATAAAGCATATAGGCTAGCTACTGTCTCTGATTACCTCGCCACCACCCACGTTTCTTTCACTTTACATTATTTTTGACTACACCTTTTTAGGGTAGCACTATACACCTTTATTCTTATAATTCTTTTGTAATTTAGAACTCTGAGGGTCTTTGGTTTAGGTAGGCACTAGATTTGTGCGGTGTCGAGGTAATCAGGGACAGTAGCTAGCTTATATACTTTTATATGTTATGCTTGTTTGCTGCTTTTATTTTATTTTTTCTAGGCTCCAGTAGTTATGGTAAATAGACATTAAGTCTATGTGCCTTCTTTTTTTTTTTTATTAAATTAAACCAGCATATTTACCAGCTCTCTTGGTAGAAATTCTTTAGGCGTGAATATATAATCCGTGAATGGTGAATGTGAGAGTATGTTTAAATTGAGATTGAGTATTTTAGAAAATTCTAACTAGTAAATAATTTGAACTAAGTCCCAGAAATTCAGTTGGAAAAGACAGAGTGTAAGATTTTCAGAGTGTTTCCTTTGCCCGTCTACCGTATATACTCGAGTATAAGTTGACCCGAATATAAGTCGAGACCCCTAATTTTACCCCCAAAAACTGGGAAAACGTATTGACTCGAGTATAAGAGTAGAGTGGGAAATGCAGCAGCTACTGGTAAATTTCTAAATAAAATTATATCCCCCAAAAATTATATTAATTGAATATTTATTTACAGTGTGTGTATATAATGAATGCAGTGTGTGTGTGTTTGTATGAATGCAGTGTGTGTGTGTGTGTGAATGCGGTGTGTGTGTGTGTGTGTGTTTCTATGAATGGGGTGTGTGTGTGAGTGCAGTGTGTGTGTGTGTATGAATGCAGTCTGTGTGTGTATTAGTGCAGTGTGTGTGTATGAATGCAGTGTGTGTATTGGTGCAGTAGGTGTGTGTGTATGAATGCAGTGTGCGTAGTGTGTGTGTATATAATGAAGTGTGTGTGTATGAATGCAGTGTGTGTGTGTGTATGAATGCAGTGTGTGTGTATTAATGTAGTGTGTGTATGAATGCAGTGTGTGTGTATGAATGCAGTGTGTGTGTGTGTGAATGTAGTGTGTGTGTATGAATGCAGTGTGGGTGTGTATGAATGCAGTGTGGGTGTGTATGAATGCAGTGTGGGTGTGTGTGTATGAATGCAGTGTGTGTATGAATGCAGTGTGTGTGTGTATGAATGCATTGTGTGTATGAATGCAGTGTGTCTGTATGAATGTAGTGTGTGTGTGTGAATGCAGTGTGGGTGTGTATGAATGCAGTGTGTGTGTATATAATGCAGTGTGTGTGTGTGAATGCAGTGTGTGTAGTGTGTGTGTGTATATAATGCAGTGTGTGTGTATTAATGCAGTGTGTGTGTATGAATGTAGTGTGTGTGTGTGTGCATGAGTGCAGTGTGTGTATGTACAAATGCAGTCTGTGTGTATTAGTGCAGTGTGTGTGTATGAATGCAGTGTGCGTAGTGTGTGTATATAATGCAGTGTGTGTGTGTGTGTATGAATGCAGTGTGTGTAGTGTGTGTATTAATGTAGTGTGTGTATGAATGCAGTGTGTGTGTATGAATGCAGTGTGTGTGTGTGTGAATGTGTATGAATGCAGTGTTGGTGTGTATGAATGCAGTGTGGGTGTGTATGAATGCAGTGTGGGTGTGATGCAGAGTGTGTTTGTGTGTCTGATGCAGAGCCTTGGTGGGGGGTGGGCATTTTTATTATTTTTTTTAATTATTATTATTATTTTAATATTAAATTATTATTTTTTTATATATTATATTTAATTTTTATATTATTATTATTTTTACTATTATTAATATATAATTTTTTTTATTTATATTTTTTTCGTCCCCCCTCCCTGCTTAATACACGGCCAGGGAGGGGGGCTCTCATTCCCTGGTGGTCCAGTGGATAGGCTGTAGGAGGGGGGCTGCCAGGAAGCTGTAACTTACCTTCACAGCAGCTCCTTTCAGCTCCCTTCTCTCTCCTCTGGTCAGCTCCCACTGTAAGTCTCACGGCCGCGCGGAGCGTTGCCAACGCTCTGACCCCGCGGCTCTCGCGAGATTTGGAGAGGGAGCTGACCGGAATAGAGAGAAGGGAGCTGACAGCAGCTGCTGTGAAGGTAAGTAAGAGCTCTCTGCCAGCCCCCAACAGGACCGCCGGGCTTGTAATGAGCCTGGCGGTCCTTGTCTGTATTATGGCAATTTAAGTTGCCATAATACAGACATTAACCCGAGTACAAGACGAGTGAGGGTTTTTCAGCACAAAACATTTGCTGAAAAATTCGTCTTATACTCGAGTATATACGGTAATTCTTCTTTGCTTTTTTTTTTTTTTTTGTCCCTCTTCACTGCTCAAAGAAAACCGTATCTTAAGTTTCTTTACATCACTAATTTAAATTCGAAATTTTTTATTAGTTTTTCAGAGAATGGGGGTACAGAAGAGAAAAAAGGAGTAGGGGAAGCGTATTCGACAAGGTAACACATCAAACCTTCGTACAACAACAACCTGTTACGGGAGTGGGGATGGGGGGGGGAACAAAGGGTTGGCTAATCGGTCTCGGTGTGTTGCACCATTGTAGGTCACATTTTGGCTATGCAGTGCTGTCTCATCACCAGATTGCCCTTCTTGATACATATAATCAACACATAGATCTTGTAAGTGTGTAGGGGGCCCAGGGGCCTACGGTATTTGATTGCACGCAGCGGCTGCACGCAATTCCACCCAGGGTCTCCAAGTGTCTCGAAAGGTGTGCGTTTCTTTGCTATTGGTCAAGGTCATACCTTCATAGATATAGTATTGCTGTATTTTGTCCCAAAGTTAGGGTTTAGATGGGCATGTTTGGGATTTCCAGTTAAGGGCCAGTAGGTTCCTGGCAGCCAGAAGTGTGATAGCACACACTTGTCTCCTCGCTTTAGTGAGATCTGTGGGGAGTAGGAGTAGAAGGTAGGTTTTCGGGTTCTTAGGTAGGGTCGGAAAATTGAATTCCTTCAGTGTATTTTGGACTTCCTTCCATAGGTCTTGTATGGTCGGACACGTCCACCAGAGGTGTAGGAGTGTACCCTTTGCTGTTGAACATCTCCAGCATAGTGATGGTACTGAAGGATAGATCTTGTGGAGATTTTGTGGTGTTATATACCACCTGTAAAGTAGTTTCCTGTGGGCCTCTATATGTGTGTAACATCTCGAGTTTAGATAGATTGTTTAGAGCCCCTAACCAGTCTGTGTCAGTTCTAGGGAGCAGTCGGTTTCCCACTTCTTTTTACAGAGCGGTGTGTGGATCGGTAACTGTTGTTCTCATAGTGTGTAGCAGAGGGATATGGCTTTAGGCTTCCCTGGGGTGGACCAGCACCTTTACAGGATGGTCTGTGCAGGTGGCAATTTGTCATAGGGATTGGGCGTGTGGAGTTGCACGTGTGCCAATACAATGCCTTTCAGTCTGAGGTATGTAAAGAGAGTATTAGGTGGCAGGTGCCATCGGGCCTGAAGTTCTGTAAACGGTATCACTCCTCTATCGTCTAGTAAATGCTGGATATGGGTGATGCCCGCTGAGACCCACTGCTTCATTGAGATGTCTGGTGTTGTAGCCTCTAGGGCAGTGAGGGGTGCTCTGATATGGGAGGTGTTTCTACACTCTAGTGCGGTCATAAACATGTCCCATACGTGAAGTGTGTGAGCTGTAGTGGGAAATAAGTTTACTTTGTGGGTTCTAAGGTGCCTAGGCGTCCACATATAGTCAACAATAGTGCGTCCTTGTAGTTGTGCATTCTCCATGTCTACCCATTGTAATGCCCCTGAAGGGGAATGTAAGAGTATGGCCGATGCCAGTGCTGTGGCTTTGTAGTATTGGTTTATATTTGGGAGGACTACTCCACCCTGTTTGAAATGCGTATGAAGCACTTAGCTAGGTATTCTGGGTTTTTTGTTACCCCAGATATATGAATTACAGGTGGATTGAAGTGTTTTGAATAGAGTATTTGGTATCCGGAGGGGGAGCATACAAAAGATGTTTAATATTTTGGGCAGTATGGACAATTTGTATGCGTTGATCCTCCCTAACCATGAAAGCTTCATGTGTGACCATTTCAGGGTTTCTGTTTTGCAGACGTGTGGGAGTGATGAATAATTCTGTTTAATGGTTGTGGCAATGGATGTTGCTATTTTTACTCCCAGGTACGTAAGGGAGGAGGACTGCCAATCAAAGTGGAAGCGGTCTTGCATGTAGTGTTTTTGCTCAGTGGGCATGTTTATGGGCAGTGCTTGTGTTTTGTCTTGGTTTAAACGGTAGTGGGAAACCTGGCCAAATTCCTCCAGTGTGTTCATAAGGTGCGGCAAGGAATGCTCTGGCTTCTTTAAGGACAGTAGGACATCGTCGGCAAATAACGCAAGCTTATGTTCCTTGCCTAACTCCTGAATTCCCTTAATATGCGGGTGCGCGCGTGTTTTAAGTGCTAGGGGCTCCAGTGATAGGATATATAATAAGGGGAACAGGGGGCATCCCTGACGCGTGCCATTCGTAATGCGGAATTTGTCAGAGATGAACCCTCCGCTTGACACCTTGGCCGCTGGTGTACTGTAAAGTGCCCCTATTCCGTCTATTGTCTCGGGCGGAAAGCCGTATTTTTCTAGGACTTTTGACATGTACAATTTAGACGGTCGAAGGCCTTCTCCGCATCCAATGCTAGGAGAAGGCCCCCGGTCTCCCGTCCTTCCATGGCCGCTAATATATTAAGGACCCTTCAGGTGTTGTCCGAGCCTTGTCGGCTTTTGACGAACCCTGACTGGTCGTTATGTACCAGTTGGTCCAAGAGTGGGGCCAATCTGTTGCTGAGAATTTTAGCATATAATTTAGCGTCCCCGTTTAACAAGGATATGGGTCTGAAGTTCTTGCACACCGTGGGAGATTTGCCCGGTTTGGGTAGAGTTGAGATATGGTCCAAAAGCGTCTCTGGAGGTAGTGCGCCTCTGTCGCTACTGTGTCGGTACATATTCAATAGGTGCGGGGATAGAATAGGGGCAAACTCTTTGTAATACCTACAAAACAAGCACAATGGATGGAGCAATACTAGTCCTCTCTTCTCGATTTGGAATTCTGTGGAGACAGAGGGGTACACACAATAGTGCAGATGGCTATTAACAGATACAAATAGGCAATAGATGGAAACACTCACAGAATTAGAGCCAATTGGACCTGGCTCTGGTGTCAAAGGCTTCAGGATCTTTTAGGGGTGATCCAAATCCCTCTGTGGGTGTTCTGGATTTCCAAGGGTGCTTTCGTATTCCACCATAAGCAGCAAGGGATTCAATTTGATTCAAAGTAAAATATAATTAATTGGTACATTACAAATAAAATATGTTAGGAAAGATAAGTATAAAATAATAGCCAAAACGCGTTTCGCCTCTATGGCTTCCTCAGTTGGCTGTGTGTTAGTCTCTGTGTCCTTCTGTGTCTTTAAACGCCAGTTTTGCGGTCTTTTTCCGAGCGTGGAACGCACCTTGCATTCCATCTTCCGATCGTTGGTTACTTCCTGGTTCTGGACATGTGTTCAATCACGTGGGGCAGTCTTTTAGTGTGTGGAACGCACCATGCGTTCCATTACCCATTTGATGTTCATTTCCTGGTTCCGGTCATGTGTATCATCACGTGGGAAGTGTTTCGTGAGCGGGACGCAATATGTGTTTCACATAGGAGGACAGCTTCCCTCTTTTAATGATAATGTCCTCTCGAGCTGATTCTTGAATAGTGATATTACTGGCATATTCCTATAGTAACCACTGCCTGCTATTTCCAAATGCAGATAGAAATAAAACTAAGAACAAAATAGAGCAAATGTATTGCTAAAAAACTATTAAAAGTGACACAACTCGTATGACTAAAAGAATGACAATTTTGATTCTTGAAATAACTAAGTACTTAAAGTGACAGTATATAGTCCTAGACATAACTCCATATATTCAGATAAATATTTTAGTATGGGATTTTTTATGGCTCAAAGACTGTATTGTATGAGCAGAGCTTAAAATTAAACAAAGGGAAAAAAGAAGCAGAAAGTTGTGTTAATTGACAATATAAAATAGAGTTTTGACATAAAAATATATATAAAATAGAAAAGTCGAGGCACTCCAAGGTACAAATCAGGCAATTTTATTGAACCCACTCCATCGCAACGTTTCGACCTGCACGGTCTTTGTCAAGCTTGACAAAGACCGTGTAGGTCGAAACGTTGCGATGGAGTGGGTTCAATAAAATTGCCTGATTTGTACCTTGGAGTGCCTCGACTTTTCTATTTTGTTATTCAGCATTTTGGTCTCTGGTACTGATACTGTCTGAGTTGCACCCAGCTACATACTGCTTAAAGGGATAGAGTGCAGTTCCACACCCTACCATATCTACATAAAAATATATATATACTTTTCTCAACCCTATTTCTTCATGGTTATTTAAAGTGGCAGTGTGCAATTACTCTTAATGGAGACTTTACCAATAAGTACCCTGATAATTGTGTACTTAAAAGTGACAGTGCTTCTGTGATTTTATAATAAAAATAATAATAATATTGTGACTTGATTGACATATTGATCTCTAATAAATACATATTAAAATCTATCTTCAACTTATAGGTTGTTAAGAGGGGACTACAAAAAGTGACATAATTCGAAATCTTGATTAAGGCCGTGTGGGATGAGCGTCCTAAAATTATAAATATATTGCATCTCTTCTTCTTCTATTTTTCTATTAAAATCTCCTCCCCTCCAGTCTTTTTGTACTAGTTTGATGGCACAAAAGAACATATTTTTTGGATCGCTATTGTGGTGTATCTTAAAATGATTCGATACACTGTGTGTTTCTAAACCCTTTTTTATGTTTCTTACGTGTTCTGCAATTCTGACGTGTAGGTATCTAATTGTTCTGCCTACATACATCAGGCCGCACGGGCATCTAAGAATATAGATGACATTTTTCGAAAAGCATGTTAATACATTTTTAATTATACATTTTTTGTCTTTTTGATAGTGGAAGGAAGTGATGTGTCTTTTGCTCTGATTAGTCCCTCTACAGGCTAGACAGGATGCGCAACCATAAAAGCCTTTGTTTTTACTTTAAAAAGTGTTTTGTATTTTTATCTTTAAAACTACTTTTAACTACCATTTGTTTTAGATTTTTACATCCCCTATACACTATCGTCGGCTTGGGAGGTAAAATCTGTTTTAAAATGGGGTCTTCTTGCAGGATTGGCCAGTATTTTTTAACATTTTTTCTTATTTTAGCATTGTTTCCACTGTGATTGCATATGAAGGGAATTTTTATTTTACTTTCATTGTCTGCATAATTTTTCTTTTTTATATTTCCTTTCGGTTTAATAAGTTCCTGTCTTCTAATTTTTCTAACTTCTTCCATACATGTCATTAATTCAATTTCACTGTAACCTTTTTCTGTAAATTGCTTTTTAATTTTTTCTGCTTGTAGTATGTAATCTTTCTCTTGCGTGCAGTTTCTTCTAATTCTTAAGAATTGACTTTTTGGGGCGTTGGACAGCCACGGGATGTAGTGACAGCTCTTTTTTTCGATGTAGCTATTAGCATCTACATCTTTAAAATAATTCCTTGTATGTATTGTTAAATCTGAGATGAAAATCTCCAGATCTAAAAAATTAATCTGGCTCCTGCTGTACGTAGATGTTAAAACAATCCCCCACTCATTATTGTTTAAAACCTTTAAAAAATCATTTAATTGTATTTCTCCTTCTGTCCATATAAAAAAAATATCGTCAATGTACCGGCGATAGGACACCAAGTTCGCAATTAGATACCTACAATTAGATACCTACACGTCAGAATTGCAGAACACGTAAGAAACATCAAAAAGGGTTTAGAAACACACAGTGTATCGAATCATTTTAAGATACACCACAATAGCGATCCAAAAAATATGTTCTTTTGTTCCATCAAACTAGTACAAAAAGACTGGAGGGGAGGAGATTTTAATAGAAAAATAGGAGAAGAAGAGATGCAATATATTTATAATTTTAGGACGCTCATCCCACACGGTCTTAATCAAGATTTCGAATTATGTCACTTTTTGTAGTCTTAACAACCTATAAGTTGAAGATAGATTTTAATATGTATTTATTAGAGATCAATATGTCAATCAAGTCACAATATTATTATTATTTTTATTATAAAATCACAGAAGCACTGTCACTTTAAGTACACAATTATTGTACTTATTGGTAAAGTCTCCATTAAGAGTAATTGCACACTGCCACTTTAAATAACCATGAAGAAATAGGGTTGAGAAAAGTATATATATATTTTTATGTCAAAACTCTATTTTATATTGTCAATTAACACACCTTTCTTCTTCTTTTTTCCCTTTGTTTAATTTTAAGCTCTGCTCATACAATACAGTCTTTGAGCCATAAAAAATCCCATACTAAAATATTTATCTGAATATATGGAGTTATGTCTAGGACTATATACTGTCACTTTAAGTACTTGGTTATTTCAAGAATCTACATTGTCATTCTTTTAGTCATATGAGTTGTGTCACTTTTAATAGTTTTTTAGCAATACATTTGCTCTATTTTGTTCTTAGTTTTATTGCTATCTGCATTTGGAAATAGCAGGCAGTGGTTACTATAGGAATATGCCAGTAATATCACTATTCAAGAATCGTCTCGAGAGGACATTATCATTAAAAGAGGGAAGCTGTCCTCCTATGTGAAACACATATTGCGTCCCGCTCACGAAACACTTCCCACGTGATGATACACATGACCGGAACCAGGAAATGAACATTAATCAGGTAATGGAACGCATGGTGCGTTCCACACACTTAAAGACTGCCCCACGTGATTGAACACATGTCCAGAACCAGGAAGTAACCAACGATCGGAAGATGGAACGCAAGGTGCGTTCCACGCTCGGAAAAAGACAGCGAAACTGGCGTTTAAAGACACAGAAGGACACAGAGACTAACACACAGCCAACTGAGGAAGCCATAGAGGCGAAACGCGTTTTGGCTATTATTTTATACTTATCTTTCCTAACATATTTTATTTGTAATGTACCAATAAATTATATTTTACTTTGAATCAAATTGAATCCCTTGCTGTTTATGGTGGAATACGAAAGCACCCTTGGAGATCCAGAACACCCACAGAGGGATTTGGATCACCCCTAAAAGATCCTGAAGCCTTTGATACCAGAGCCAGGTCCAATTGGCTCTAATTCTGTGAGTGTTTCCATCTATTGCCTATTTGTATCTGTTAATAGCCATCTGCACTATTGTGTGTACCCCTCTGTCTCCACAGAATTCCAAATCGAGAAGAGAGGACTAGTATTGCTCCAACCATTGTGCTTGTTTTGTATGTATTTTACAGTGTTGGTATAGGGGATCCTACACGGGTGTTTTAGAGCAATCCACTGTTGTCACAATCTAGTCATACCATTTATATTTGTCTTTGTAATACCTATTGGGGAGACCATCTGGTCCCAGTGATTTATGATTCGGTAGACTTGCTATGGCTTGTGTGATTTCCTCCAAGGCAATGGGTAGTTTCAGTGTCTGAACGTCCGTCTGCGTCAAGGAGGGTAGGTTCAAGTCAGCTAAGAATCTGTCTGTCGTCTGTTGAAGGAATATTTGTTTGGTCATCACAATTTATATTTACAATTTGCAGTAGTACAAAGCAAACTCATTGACAATTTTCCCGGGATCAATGATCTTGTGACCTTGATCATCTTTGAGGTGGGCAATCCTAGAGGCGACCGATTTTTGTTTGAGCTGTGATGCTAGTATTGCTCCAGCTTTGTCCCCAGCTGCAAAGAACTTGTGTGGATTTTTGAAGGAGGTACGTGGTTTTAGTTAGTTCTATATCTCTTAATTTAGTTTGTAGTTGAAGTAGGGTGTGTTGTGTATCTTGGGTTACATAGTTACATAGCTGAAAAGAGACTTGCGTCCATCAAGTTCAGCCTCCCTCACATTTGTTCTTTGACTAACCCTGACTGGGTTGGGGAGTGTTTATTCCTGTGTGTCATATATTTGATCTCGTTTACGAGACTAGTGTACTGCGCTTGCCGGGTTTTCTTGACATGGCTAGCGTGTTTGATAAAGCTGACCCTGATGACCGCCTTGTGTGCTAGCCATATAGAGCCTAGGGTGCAGTTCTCTGCAAAGTAATGTTCCAGGTCTAGTGTGATTTGTTTAATAATGTGTGGGTCATTGAGCAATGATTTGTTTAGTCTCCAGTAGGGGGGACCGCTAGTGGGGAATCTATCCCTGATTGTCAGCGTGATTATGCCAATATCTGTGTCTAGTACTTTTGTGAGGGATGTCGTTTTAATAAAAAAATCGGTCGATTCTAGAGTAGCTATTGTGTGCTGTGGTGTAACATGTAAAATCCATCTCCGACGGGTGTGTTATTCTCCAGGGGTCTATGTAATCGTGTGTGAGAGGGTTTTGCATATATTCTGGGATTGTGAGTCAATTCTTTAAAGTGGTAGAGGTGACAGTGTCAGAGGCTGATGAGTCTCTTGTGCCGTCTAGGAGAAAGTTGGTGTCGCCTCCAAGTATTACCTCTCCAAAGCTATGCAGAGTTAGTAGTGCGAAAACCTGATTCATAAATGTTTCTTGGTTTTCATTAGGCCCGTATATGTTCATCAATGTGTAGGGGCTATTGTTAAGGTGGCATTGTAGGATAAGGTATATGCCCTTTTTGTCACTAATTTTACGGACTTGTTCGAATGTGACATTTTTTCTCACTAGGATAGAAACCCCTCTTTTTTTTTGTAGAATAGCAAGTGTGGTGATCTACGGGGAACCAGGGAGAATTAAACCTAAGCCTGAAGCCCCATTTAAAATGTGTTTCCTGGAAGAAGGCTACTTGTGCCTTTTGTTTCTTGGCTTCCAGGAGTGCTAAGCGCCTCTTATTAGGCGTGTTTAGCCCTTTTGTGTTCATGGGGATTATCTTTAAGGACATCTTGTCTATGGATACTATGTGGCGGTCCTGTATCCAGCAGCTGTGCCTTGTTTTGGGTCTTTTGTGGGTGGGTGGTGGGTAAGGTGGGGTAGTTCTGGGTACCGGGAATAACGAACAATAACTATATACAATAGCCCGATAGCCGAGTGGCACAATGCAGTGAACTGCAAACGGGTATATTATGTGTGCTCAGTAGATAAGCCATATGTGGTTACGTGGGTGTAGAGTCTAAGTAACGCTATACAAAGTATTAATCGCAGAGTTATACAAATTTGGTAAATTCAACATAGGTTGCGTCCTCCTTGCGTGGACTCTTAGCTGCAAATTATATTGGGAGGTGAAGTCAGCCGTGAGGTACCACAGGGGAGCATTGAGCATCAGCAGCAACATGTGATATACATATCTGGCTATTCTTATATGTGGTCAGCTGTGTTTCGTCCAGGTGAGCAGGGTTGCGGCTCCTCCGTTTCGCGTGGGTATATCTCATGCCACGGGATCATTTGCAAGTCTCTGGTAAGTTTCCTGGGTGGAGATGCCATAGATGATCTGGAGGTTGCAAGTTGAGCGGTAGGTATTTTCCAGTCCTGGAGTAGTTTCATGCCGTCGGTCGGCGTTAAGAGAACACAATCTACTCCATTTCTTTTTACTATGATTTTCGTAGGGAGTGCCCATTTATACTGGATAACGGCTGAGCGCAGAGCTGATGTAATAGGTGCAAACGTTCTCCGTTTATACATGGTAATTGTTGAAAGGTCTATAAATAATTTTATTTTGGCGAATGGATCTGGAAGTGGAGTGGTAGCCGTTCAGGACGCTTGCATGAGTTGATCTTTCACTGTAAAGTAATGTACTCTGATAATGACATCTCTTAGGGTGGAGAGCGATGGCAAGCGATGGGTACGGTCTAAGTGGAGGTTGCGGACTCCAGGGTTGTAATGAGTGCCCTGAACATGTCTTGAACGAATTTAGTAAGTTCTTGTGGGCCTATTGTTTCAGGGACGCCCCTCAGTCTGATATTATTCCGCCTATCTCAGTCTTCATTGTCCGCAATTTTCCCTTCCAGGAAGGTTACCTTTTGTTGGAGCGCAGAGTGTGCTTCTGCTAGCTCATTGTGTTCCTCCTTAAGCTCCTCCACTTTCTCCTCGAGGTGAGCAGTTCTGTCGCCTAGGGCCTGTATGTCAGCCCTTATATCGTCCGCCATTTTAGAAAAGTCCGCTCTCAAGCTGGCTCGTAGCATTGTACTCACGGACGCGTCTGTAGCAGGCTGTTTGCTGGGGGTGCTCGGTATATCCTGGCTGTCCCTGGTGTCATGGTCTGAAGTGGCGGAGTTTGGTCCGCCGGCGCCATCCTGGTCGTTCTTATACACCATGTTTGGCTTGTTCAGGTAGGAAAGCAGGGTTTTTTGTTTGAGTTTTTTGGGCAGATTTAGTAGACATCTTGCCCCCGGTGTCCTCAGCAGCTTGCTTTTTCATTTTTTTTTTTGTATTAAGAATGCTGTGTAGCACGCTGTGTAGTCCACAATTTGGCGGAGCTCGCTGACTATGCGACTACTGCCGTGCGGTGTCAGGCCACGCCCCCTCTACATCACTAATTTAAAGTGACCAATGGGATTAGGTTGATGTACCTTCTTCTACTGATTGTCTTATAGACTTTGATCAATAGATGGCGTTGTAACACCACAGGAATTTCTCATTATGAATTCCAATTACCACTTTGTATAAGGGGTTAATTGAATTTTGTGATGCATTTGACGTGACAAATCTTTTCTCTATGGTACCTTTCATCAAATAACTGTCAGGCTTCAAAGGGATTTTCTTAGACTTTTCGTCTACTTTTTGGGCCATGAAGTATGATTTTTGACGCATCTGGACTTTGATTCAACTTTCTTTACAATGGATCCTTGTGGCATCCATTTATTTAAAAAAGTAAAATTAATTAGTTGAATATATCTCTGATATATGTGTGTCTGTGCTGGGCTCGTTTTACCCCCCTTTTCTGCCCACACTGAAAGGAGAACCCTTATCTCTGGTCAGTAAATAGAGCTAAAGAGAAACAAGAAAATGTGTCTGTCTTTGCATTTTGTTACTAAATGGAGTAGATACATTTTTAAATTCAATCTTTTCACAAAATGTCTGACAATAAAATACCTGACAAGTTGTTGTTTTGTTGGAAAGATATATTACAATGGTATCTCGAGGTGTGGAGGTGGGAGGAGGGGTGACTCTCTGCAAATGATATACCCCTTTAAAACTTTGGACAGTACATCATATCCCTAAAAGAGTTTTCCTCTGCTGGGAGTCACTGTTCACTATGAGAATGTGTGTTAAAAACTGAAGAGGGTGAGTGGAGCAAGTTAGGAGTGCATTAGAGTGGCATTTATTGTAGTATGCAAGCAGTGTCAAGAAAGGAAGAATGCTAGAACTGTCAAAAGATGATGAGACCCCTGTTAAGCAAACTGTCTTTGCTTAAAGGACCACTATAGTGCCAGGAAAACAAAATCGGCTGAATGCACATGTGTGGCAAGAGCCATGCGTGCATTCATTTAGACCATAGGAAAGCATTTCACAAAGCTTTACTATGGACGGCAGAGTCTTCTCACTGTGAAAATCACAGTGGGAAGCGCCTCTAGCAGCTGTCAATGAGATAGCCACTAGAGGCTGGATTAACCCTAATGTAAACATATATTAACAGCAGGCAGGGTTAACCCTAGATGGACCTAGCACCCAGACCACTTCATTAAGCTTAGTGGTCCTTTAACACTGTTATATAAAGACATGTATCTGCTTTTCTTCATCTGTTTCCTCTGCCCGTCCTGTCATTTTCCTTTTTTCAAATTACTCCAACTACATTGATCAGCCACAACGTTAAAACTACAGAAGGGTGGAGTGAATAACATTGATTTTTATTGTTACAATGGCAACTGTCATGTGGAAATGTAAAATACACATGTGGCAAATATGGAATACATTGGACGGCAAGTGAATATTCAGTTCTTGAATTTCATGTGTTGGAAGCAGGAAAAATGGGCAAGCAAACAGATCTGAGTGACTTTGACAAATAGTGATGGCTAGACAACTGCGTGACAAGAGCATCTATAAATCAGCAAGTCTTGTAGGGTGTTCCAAGTATGCATTGGTTAGTACCTACCAAAAGTGGTGCAAGGAAGGACAACTGGTGAACCGGCATCGGGGTCATGTGCGCCCAAGGCTCATAGATGCGCGTGGGGTATGAAGGCTATCCCATCTGGTCCGATCACACAGAAGAGCTACTGTAGCTCAAATTGCTGAAAAACTTAATGTTCGCCATGAAGGTTTTAGAACCACGGTGTTCCTGCAGACCAGTCTGGGTGCCTGTTCTTTGTCACCTACCGGAAGCTTCTTCAGTGTGGATGTGAGCATCACAACTGGACCATGGAGCAATGGAAGGTTGCCTGGCCTGATGAATCACGTTTTCTTTTAGATCAGGAGGATGGCTGGATGCATGGTGTTTACCTGGGGGAGAAATGACAGCAGGATGCACTATAGGAACAAGACAGGCAGGCGGAAGCCATGTTCTGGGCAATATTCTGCTTGGGTCTTGGCATTCATGTGAATGTTTTTCTGACATGTTCCACATACCTAGAGATTGTCGAAATTGCATAGAATGCTGTTCCCTCATGACAGTGGCCTCTTTCAGCAGAATAATGCCTCTTGCCACACTTCAAAAAGTATTCAGAAATGGTTAGATTAACATGACAAAACGTTCAGGGTGCTGCTTTGACCTCCAAATTCCACAGATCTCAATCCGATTGAGCATCTTTGGGTTGTGGTGGAACAAGAAATCTGATCCATGGAGGCCCCACCTTGCAACTTGCGGGACTTAGTACATGTAGCGGGCCCTGGGCAACCCGCCTGGTTACCCCTGCTATTAATGAAGTAAGATACCCATTTTCCTCTAGCAACTGGACAACACACAGTTCCAGGGTACAACAACAGCTTTATTGGACACACGTGGCTTTATACTTTTCCACATGCAAGGGGTGGTTCACTCATACAGACAATGTCCCCTCCTAGGGTTCTCACCCTCCCAGGGGTCATATAACAGAACTGGACCTCTGTCCCTTGTTCCCGCCACTCAGTGTCCTCCCCTTCCCATGGGCCCTTGCATGTGAAAGGAACTCCAGTCCCTTTGTCCCCAGTTCCCGCCACCCAAATACAGGGTGTCTCACTTCCTGTGGCAGGGGGGTCTTCTTCCCAGGACCTCCTGGACTCCCAGGCACAGAAAGCCCGCCAAACCGCCATTGTCCCCAAAGAGTGTCCCCAGCAACCAGGCAAGGGATGCATTTCCTTTCGGGAGCCGGCCACCCAGGGAAGTGCTCAGTAATCACTTCCCTTGCAGTTTCACACTTATGTTGTTCTAATGGATTGGTGTGAACACCCCAAAGAGCACTGGGGAGGTCCTCATTCGGGAACCGAACGAGGTGGGAAGCAATCCGCTAATGCTCCCCCTGGACGGTGTTCGTTTAACGAACGGGCCACCACTCAGGGTCGGCACGCGCCGAGACTTCCCTTGCGGTTTGTGGTTTTCAAACCTTGTTAACGAAGTGCGAACATTCTAAACAAACATTCTAAATGGAGTATCGAGGTGGTCCCCATTCGGGAGGCGAACAGAACCCGTTCGTATGGGGCATCCTGAACAGGGAGTAGGTAAAATACAAGAATACCGCACACTATAACGGAAAAATACAGGGAATGACACACAGCAATTTACGAACAGGCAGCGGTCCCGCCACAGTACACATTCAGAGGTCTTGAAGAATCCACACCTTGAAGCATCAAAGCTATTTTATAAGCAGTAGGGGAGCCTACACAAAATTAGACATGTTGTTGCTGATCAACGTATCATATACATTTGAGGCTAGGTTGCTATATAAGGAAGTTGACAATACCAACTCATAGGAATACTTCTATGCTGGGATACACTCCATTCTGCTTTTGAAAGCAAAGTGAACATCATGGTTGTCTGAGCCACTTTCTGGCCTGAGCAGGGTTCACTCTTTCCTATCCGAATGTCCCTCTTGTCTAGGATCTCCATATTGTAGGTGTGTCTGAGTGTTTTAACAGAGCACCACAGCAATATAGAATATTAGTCTGTGTATATCAGATGCATTATTTGTGTTCTAAAATTTATTTTTAGTTTCATATATTGTTAGTAAATCACCTACAATTTCTCAGAACTGCACTGTGCCTGGCCACACCCTATATATTAAACTGTCACTTAAAGATATTTAAAGAGAAACTTCAGAAACCGTTGTTCATTTACAAGCTAAACGGTAAACAGTTATCTAATTCTGCAGGCTGAAAAAGCAGGTACATATGTATATATATTTTTTTCATAATTACCTTCTTCTTTTGCCTTGTCATTTCAATCCCCCCTCCTATGGAAATCATATCCTATCTCTAGGAATCAGGAGATTTGTATTGCACATACGTGACCCATGTTTACCTTTTGACTCTGGGTTTCTTTCTCTACTTATGCTGTTTTACCTGTTCCCCTTCTGCTCTTAGCCTGTCCCTTATTCCTTATCCTGTCCTTGTTCCTTATCTTTCTTGAATAATAGGACACATGCAACCTAATAATCTGCCTGCAGCCACTACCATACTCACACTCTGGAAGTGAATCTGCTTGAATGTATCTTAAATGCATTTTCTTATTTTCTATGCTTGGTTGTAAAAGCCAACCTTTTATTCACTGCCTAAACATGGCTTTTGGTTGCAGGAAAATGGATTATGGCTTGTAATGGCTAGTGCACATGAAATTGAGATAGGGTAGATTAGTTGATGGAAAAGAGCTGGGTAAGATGGGGAGGGAGGCTGAAGAAACTCCTCTAGCTGAGAGGCGTGCCCAACATTACAAACTGACCAAGTTTATAGTAAGTTTATAAATGTTTATTTACATACTTTTCAAAGTTGTTTTTGTGCTTTTATGTGCTTTGTATATTTGCTTAAAAATGTTTTTGTATACATCATGGGTTAGCTCAAGCAAAGAATTTCCCTTTTAAAATAAAAATACTACTGCTTTGGTCTATTACGTAAATTCTAATCATTACGTAATTATTTGTTTCTGAACGTTTAGTTTTAGTAATATTACCCAGGGAACATTAGGTTTAAAATAAATCCTTTATGAAAATGTTAGAAATGTCTTATTGTTTTCTTAATTTTATGCTTGTTTATGTAACTTGGTGTTCTTCACATCCAGATTCATAGAAATATTACACATGATGGAATTTGTGTTCTGATTTTCTTTTTTTTTTTTTCCACACTGGATTTACATAACATATCTTATCTTTATTTTCCCCTAGGGTTCTAGCTCCAAAATGTGCGGTTTGTGGCCTTCCAATTTTACCTGAGGAGGTAACTTCTGTTTATCATATTATGATTAAATGTTTAAAACCTATTTAAACGTTTTACTTTTCGTTGCTAACCCTCTCTTATAGGTTAACTATGTCCCCTACTGTCAGGACAAGGATAATCAAACAAATTAAATTACTAAATGCAGATACATTAGTTCCCCAGTCTTGTAAATGCTTCCATTGGAAATAATAAATACATTATTGTAACCATGTATTAAAGTGACAGACCAAGTGCCAAAATCACAACAGCAGTGTCTGGAGTTCCTTATTGTTGTTTCAGTTTGACTGTCCCCTAAATGCTTGTGGTCTGTTCATAGAGATACTGCTAAAGCACCAAGGAGATGGTAAATGCATGTTTTTCAGCTTTACCATGCTCCTGTAACTTGTACTGCTATTTCGACTGGTCTCTTTCACTGCAGTTCATTGTACAATAGAAGTTCAAGCATTGCAATTTTGGTGGGATTAGTGAAACCAGTGGACTTGATGTCATTGCAACTAAGGTATTAGTTGCAATGGGCCAGGCCTGGTAACCGTAGATGAATCCAGATGGTATATATCCAATGAGATGTCTAGTGTACTTGCTTGGGGCCCAAGATCTGATTTTGAGTGAGCCAGCATGTTTCCTTTCAGAGACCCCTGGGCAGAAGAGACTGTTACTTTTAGAATCTAAGTATGTATAAATAGGGGCATAAATTCTTGGGATGAAAATATAATTTTGCCTCTTTATAAATCGCTGTTTATACCACACCTTGAACGTGCAATTTTGGGCATCTGTTCTAAAGTAGGATATCACACCACTAGAAAAAGTGCAGAGACGACCCACAAAATTGATAAAAGGAATGGAGCATTTTAGTTACGAAGAAAGGTTAAAACAAATTTGAAATCTCTTTATTTTTGAAAAACGGCGCCTCAGAGGGGATATGATAACATTATACAAATATATTCGGGGCCAGTACAGGCCATTATCTGGAAATCTATTCATAAACAGGGCTATACATCGTACACAAGGTCGAGCATTTAGGCTGGAAGAAAGGAGATTTAGTCTATGGCAAAGAAAAGTTATTTTTTTACAGTAAGAACACTAAGGATGTGGATTTCGGTGCTGAAGATGTGGTTTTATCAGAGTCCAAACAGATGCTTAAACAGCAATTGGATAAATACTTGCAAAAACATAATCTACAGAGAAATAATTTCTAATTAGTGGTGTAATAGCTTCTTGATCCAAGGAGATATTTTGGGGTGAAGAAGGAATTTTTCCTAGTTTGTTGCAAAATTGGAAGGGCTTCAGACTGTGTTTTTGTCTTCTTTTGGATCAACAGCAAAAACATATGTGAGGAAGGCTGAACTTGATGGACGCAAGTCTCTTTTCAGCTATGTGACTATGTAATTGCACTTGTCACATTCTAAATATGCACAAAATGAGGCAAGCTGATTTATATATGTCTTATGTATTTATGTTTCTTTTTGATACGACACTGGGACACAAGGGTTCTCTTGTATGCCAATAGCCATTGGCATATCAAAAGAAACGACTATCTAAGAGGGGAAAGAGAGGCATATGGTAGAAGTCAGTTATTTACATTTACAGGCAACTTGTGGTTAAAGGACTTTTAAACCTTCTGACATCTGTCACATTCTTATAAATTAATGTATATTGTAATGTAAATTAATCCCTACGGGCATCAGTCCTTTTGGCCCTACCACCTCTACCAAGTGACCAATTCATATATGCACTACACAAATTAAATAGCAATATTCTATAGTGCAACAATGAATTAAGCACCCATGGCTTGGCAGCTTGTCTAATTGACTGACTTCTGAGACATTTTATTTACTTTATTGTAATAACTATTGGCTGTTTTACTCTAATTTGGTGCCTTTGATTCAACTATATTTTGGGAGGGTCTATCCATAGAGGCTACATTCCAAGATAACTCTTATTACACCCTTGTAGACATACTTGAGCCAGTGATGCACTAAAATTGTAATACTAAAAGGGAAATTCTCTGTTGCAATGTATTTGTCTACTGTGCTCAAACTATATTTTTGTATTACAGCTACATTTTTATATATGTGTGTTATCACCTAATCACTGTTGATTTACACGGTGGGATTATTGATTCACTATTATTTTACACGCTATTCACTTTTTTACGTCTATTTTGTTTATTTAATGGAATTTTTGTGGTGAATTTTAGAAGAACTTTGATTTCACATTTGTATTTTACATTTGTATTTGTATTTTTTAATTTGTTAATGTAGTACCCTTATAATAAATAAAAAATAGGAAACCAAGGAGGCCAGCTCATGGGGAGGTGGTCTGGAAACCGCTAAACTAGCCTGTGAGGGGGGAGGCTTTCTTCATTCCCTATTTCCATCTGAGTGGCGCCCCATTCCCTTTCCACTTTGAAGCTCATACTCAGTGTCAAGTTAAAGAGGTTGTCTGCTCTCACTGGCTAATTTACCCCGACGGCTATGTCCCAGTTCTACTACTTGCCATTTAGTAATTTGATTTGCTTTCTCCACTTTCAGGAAAACCTTTGCATGCCTCTGATACCTTTTGAGCAATGATGCAGACTAGGGGATCGCCTTCATAAAGGCCTTTCTTAGCTATACAAATTGCCCCTGGCAACTGGCACTCTTCTGCTACCCAGGTACATGTGCCACTATGAGGATGTGCTGGAGCAAGGTTTCAGCAAGGAACAGTGTACAAAAAAATATTTTGAATCTTTAGAGCTCCATCTTCACAAAAATACAGGAGACAAACTAGAAGTTCCCCTTGGTGTGGCATTGGACCCCCAAGGTTTTTACACTCCTTTTTCAGAAATCAGCCATGCTCTTGTTGACAGAAGAGGGTGTGGTGGAATCTCGGTAAAAAAATAAATTTAGTAGGCCGAGATTACCACGTGGCATGTGTAAGTGCATATGCTGACGTATCGGTCGGTTGGTTGCACGTGGCAAGATACGATCAGTAGTGTACGGAGCATGTGCAAGAATACCGGATGTAGTATTCCCCTCCTCCATTGTGCTGGACAAGCCATGCGGTCAAGCAGGAAGTTAGTTCTTGTTCGTATTGATTGGTTAAGAGAATGTGCGGGTGGAGCTTAATATGGGAGGAGTTATGTGCCTATATAGGGAGCCTGCACTATTGTCCGGGGCTCAGAACTTGTTCTATTTTGGTGACACTAGTCCCTCTGAGTCCCTCTGAGTCCCGATCGGTGAACCGAATAAAGAATCTCTTCCTTCCTGAAGAACCTGTGTCCATCTCTCTGTGCTTGGCTTCCGTCAGTTTCTCCGGTATCATTTGGTGCATTGGCCGGGAAGCTCATCGTTCAACGGTAGCTGAGAAGCAGAGGCGTGAGACGGTCTATCTTTGCCCACGTTCTCTACGGCTGCACCCCTGAACTTCTGCGTGGACCTCCCTTCGTCTCGGCGCCACTGGTCTGTTGTCCAGGAGATCAGGAGTTCAGGAACGAGGAGGTAAGACGACCGCTGTTTTAGACGGCGGACCCACTAGGGGTATACCGATTGTGCGGTAGGCCCATAAGGGGTTTGAATTGTGTACGGAATCTGCCCCCTCCAGCGGAGGGAAGGAGCGAAGGCGCACCGCTGAATTGAACGCTCTTTAGTAAGACCGTTTAATTTGGTTTGGAGTCAGGCGGGGTTCTGTGTAAATAGCCCTAGCCGGACACCGGTGTCTTGTCTAGACTAGCGTTCTAGGGTGTACAATTTGTTCGCTAGGTCGGAGGGACCGGGAGACTAAGCGGCGTCTGTGTAAATTCGGTCCGCTAGCTCTCAACCTATCTTGGCTAAGTGGGAAGGCGTGTAAATTTGGAACCCACTAGACTTTTGATAGAGTAGATAGACTAAGAGGGTTCTGTTGTAAATTCCGCCCTCTAGTTCGCTATATGTGGTGCTTGGGCAGTGTGGCTAACCAAAACGGATGTAGATAGTTTTAGGTAGTCCATCAAGGTACTGGCCAATAGATTAGTTGGGAATTGTATATATGTTAAAGATTGTTTAGTAGCGTGTATATCTTGTTAGATAGCGTGAGCTCTGCCGTCTAGCGAGAGTGTTAATAGTGTGTAGCTGTATTATAGCGCACGGTACCATAACCCTGTATATTTACTGACACTGTATATAAATACTAATAATTGTCGTCTATTGCATGTCTAACACCATAACCACTATTAATTGTACTGTGATCCCGAATGGAATGTTAATGGCGCAGATATGGTTCATTTAAAAGCCTATAGAGACTCTATAATTGCTGGCATGAAAGCCGGATGAAAGAAAGCTATAAATATGTCTAAGACGGCTGAGGTGATACAGAAGAGTGATGAACCGCCCAGTGTCTTTTATGACCGATTATTGGAGGCATACCGCTTGTATACCCCCTTTAATCCGAAAGCCCCGGAGAATTCCCGAATGGTAAACTCTGCCTTTGTCAGCCAAGCCTACGGAGATATTAAGCGCAAGCTACAAAAGTTAGAAGGGTTCGTAGGAATGTCCATCACCCAACTAATGGAGGTAGCTAATAAAGTTTACATGAATAGGGAATCAGAGAGTAAGAAAGAGGAAGAGCGCAAGATGCGTAAAAAAGCGGATAAGCTAGCGGTAGCGATCGCAGGCGTAGATAGACGGGGCCCGGATAGAGTCGATAGCAAGTGGAATAGGGAACCCCTGAGTAGGAATCAGTGCGCATACTGTAGAGAAGAAGGGCATTGGAGAAGCGAGTGTCCAAAAAGAAAGCAGTATGAGAGAGACCAACCCAGGGCAGGATATGGAAACTTTAGAGGTTGAGCGAGAGGTAGAGGAGGCCCCGGAGGGAGTAATGGTAATAACAGAGGTAGTGTTAGGGAAGACAGATATTATCCCGCAGCGCAAAGGTCCTGCGATAGAGAAGATAGGGACTTTGTAGGATTGGCTGACACGGTCATGGAAGACTATTGATACCGACCGGGCTCCATCCCCCTTGGCCGAGCGGAGCCTATGGTCGATGTATCAATAGGGGGAAAAAGGAGTGCATTCATGATTGATACTGGTGCTGAACATTCGGTGGTGACTGATCTAGTTGCTCCTCCATCTGGAAGAACTATTACCGTAATAGGAGCAACTGGAAGGAGTGCTGCAAAACCGGTTCTTAAAAGTCGACTCTGTACATTGGGAGGCCACGTAGTGAAACATCAATTCCTTTATATGCCTGAATGTCCAGTCCAATTGCTGGGACGTGATTTGCTATCAAAACTACAAGCGCAGATAACGTTCCTACCAAATGGAACAACATCCTTAAAGTTTAATGGACCTTCAGGTATTATGACATTATCAGTACCAAAGGAAGAAGAGTGGCGACTTTATACAGCGTTGACTAGCCAAAACCCTAAGAGTGATGAATCCTTATTTAACATACCAGGAGTTTGGGCAGAGAACAACCCACCAGGACTGGCCCGCAATATTCCACCCATTCGAATTGAACTAACACTTGGGGTTTATCCAGTGAGCCTACGGCAATATCATATCCCGCAGAAGGCTAAGAAGAATATTCAATCTTATCTGGATAATTGATCACCAAAATCAACAATGAAAACCTAAGTTTTCTTGAGTGTAGCGCTGGGTGTAATAGAAAATACAACAGTGAATAGTGCTCTTGATTGCACTTACCCTCTTTAACACAATTGTATATATGAAAAAAAGGGAAAATATACAGATAATTGTGCAGTATATTAGGGTGAATCAAATTTTATAGTGAATTCTGGAGATAGAATCAAATTCACTCACATTTTTTAGAGCCTTTTACAGATATAAGGCTCTAAACTTCCTGGCGTCTGTGTCTTTTTTGGGTAGACCACACGACCCCCCTCTCACGATATACGTATACGTATTCTCCTCCACGTTCAGGTAGAAAAAAGACACAGGTAATCCAATCTGAGCGTAGTATTTCAAATACTATAAATACCAATGTAAATAAAATATAATATTGCTCACCTTCTTTAGAGCCTTTGATAACCGGCTCTAAGTATATTGGCCTAGTGTCAATTTGTGCGGTGACACTGCCCCTTTCTGGAATCACTTCAACAGGATGCAGCAAAGTTGGTTAAATATAAAAATATATTTATTATAAAAAAGGATATTCTAAAATTATGTATACAATTTACTAGAAAACAATAAAATTCGAAATGTCATATGTATAATACAAATATAATTGTTGCCAAAACGCGTTTCGCCGTCACACGGCTTACTCAGTCGGCTCCTGTTCTTCTTCTGAATAAAATCGCTTATATATCTTTAAATTGACCGCCAAAAGTCTCTTAATCTTCAGTCCGGTGTGTTTCCTGTGTCGCGGGTCAATGCCGTTGCGTCACTTCCTGTCCTTCGTACTACATCTCCCATGATGCTGTGTGGATCTCGGCGTCATTTCCGGTGTGCGTCAGCGGTGTTATGGGAAATTGAGTCCAAAGTAATATCGTTGAGCAGTTCGTTTTTAGTCCGTGATTGCATTTTGGGCATATAGTTTATATGTTTAGGGTAGGGGTAGAAGGAGACAATTATACCATTAATATTGAAAGCAATCATAACTTTAAAGAATATAAGATTCTTATATTTCCACTGTATTTCTTGTAAAACTTGGATGATATTAAGTGTGTCTTTGAGGTAGTTTTTGTTTTTTTGTACGATTGGTTGTAAACACTTGTCCAGGTATTCCGATAGTCTACTCGATACCGAGCCTATGCCTGAGACTATCGGTCTACCTGGAGGGTTGGTGGCATTTTTGTGGATTTTGGGTAGGTGATAAAATACAGGGATTTTTGGTTTCATGACGTTGAGGTATTTGTTTTCTCTATCATTCAGTATCTCTATTTCTTTCCCCCTCTGTAATAAGTTCTCAAATTGTGTCTTAATGTTAATTGTCGGGTCTCCCAATAACTTTTCATATGTGTCTCCATCCCCAACTAGTCTCAGGCCTTCTTGTAGATAATCTTCCGTTCTCATAACTACAATCCCCCCTCCCTTATCGTCTGGTTTAATCACTTTTTCCTTATTCTTCTGAAGTGTTTTTAATGCTGACCATTCCTCTTTACTTAAATTCATATGTCTCTTATCTTTGGGTTTGATTTGATTTATTTCCTGCATGACCGCATTCTCGAACGAAATCATCTCTTTGGATATAAAGTTATTTGGAAAAAAAGTGGACTTTTCCTTAAGATCAGTGTGTATATATTTTGAAGTTGGGGTCTGATGTGTTAGTTTATCTGTTCTCATAAAACATTTCTTTAGACATAGCTGTCTTTTGTATTTGTTCAGATCTATAAAAATATCAAATTTGTTTAGGGGTTGTGTGGGAACAAACTTTAATCCCTTGTTTAAAATCTTTTGTTCGGCCAATGGTAGGTGGTTCCCAGTTAGATTAAAAATTATTGATTGTGATTGTACTGATGTCTTCCTTATCTTGTTGTGTGTCTTTCCTCCTCGGGTGCCCCTCCTCTTAAATTCCTTTGTCTTTTGGGGGGTATTCTGAGGGGAGTTTGTATTGTGTGGGGATTGTGCTGCTTTGTATTTCCCTTTTTGGCGTCCCTCCTGAAAAAAATCATCATCTTCATTGTGTCTGTTTGTTAAAATGTCAAATCTATTAGTGGTGAAATTGTTACTTTTTTGTGTTTCTTTTCGATTTCTCGTGAGGATGGGTGATCTCTCCCTGGCTTTTCTGTTTGGTTCATATCTTTCCTTTGTAGGGGTTGGTGCAAATTTATTGATTCTTGGTTGTGGTTGGGGGAGTCTTGAATGTGGTGACCTAACTCTAGAATGGTGTCTCCTATCCCGTGAATTGTTATGTTCCCATTGAGAATGTGTAGGGTTTGGATTGTAGTTATTCTCCCTTCTGTTTACATAAGCATGGTTATTTCTACTCTGTTGTAGGGAGTGATCTCTTCTAGTGTAATGATTATGGTGATTATCGTTATGTGTATCAGTGTGTTTCTTTGTTGCATAGGTGGTGACTTGATTATTGTCATAGTCGTACCTGTCCCTCCTGTATTTCTTTCTTTTAATATTTATAGTTTCAATCTCTGTTTTGTCTATTTGTTTTTGAATTGTCTTTGTTATGGTTTCATATTCTTCAGAAGTGGTATGGTTTAAAAGTTGGGTTTGAATTTCATTAATGTCTTTATCTAATTTTTGTAAAGTGAGTTTTCTCCTTTTGATTAACATCTTCATGGTTGTGAAGGAGAAGTTTTCTAGCATTTCCTGCCATTCTTCTATAAATTCTTCCTCCCCTTTATCAAATGTGGGATATTTGTTATATCTTAGACCTCTAGGGGTAATTTTTTCTTTGATATATTTCTCTAGGGTCGCTACTTCCCAGATTATTTTAACCTCT
The DNA here is from genome assembly GCF_036172605.1 of Pelobates fuscus. Taxonomy (NCBI): domain Eukaryota; kingdom Metazoa; phylum Chordata; class Amphibia; order Anura; family Pelobatidae; genus Pelobates; species Pelobates fuscus. The sequence continues at coordinate 241,373,477 of NC_086320.1, forward strand.
TGGTTCATACATTTAGTTAATTTATATTGACATTCTCTTAAGTCATAGGTATTGGTCTGAGGTTGGGAGTTGTGCGTTGAAGTGGGGGTATCAAACATAGTGTCTATATTTGTGCAATAGTTCTTTCTCCTTTCAAACAGTGACATTTTAGCTGCCTCCACACCTACAAGGAGTAGGATATACAAAAAAGTTCAAAACACACAAAGATGTCGAATAGGTGGCGCTTATGTATTTGTGTACAATTCTAAAATAGCCGCTAAAAACACTCCGTGGGTACTCCTATAAACGAACAAAAGATTTTAAACAAGGGATTAAAGTTTGTTCCCACACAACCCCTAAACAAATTTGATATTTTTATAGATCTGAACAAATACAAAAGACAGCTATGTCTAAAGAAATGTTTTATGAGAACAGATAAACTAACACATCAGACCCCAACTTCAAAATATATACACACTGATCTTAAGGAAAAGTCCACTTTTTTTCCAAATAACTTTATATCCAAAGAGATGATTTCGTTCGAGAATGCGGTCATGCAGGAAATAAATCAAATCAAACCCAAAGATAAGAGACATATGAATTTAAGTAAAGAGGAATGGTCAGCATTAAAAACACTTCAGAAGAATAAGGAAAAAGTGATTAAACCAGCTGATAAGGGAGGGGGGATTGTAGTTATGAGAACGGAAGATTATCTACAAGAAGGCCTGAGACTAGTTGGGGATGGAGACACATATGAAAAGTTATTGGGAGACCCGACAATTAACATTAAGACAAAATTTGAGAACTTATTACAGAGGGGGAAAGAAATAGAGATACTGAATGATAGAGAATACAAATACCTCAACGTCATGAAACCAAAAATCCCTGTATTTTATCACCTACCCAAAATCCACAAAAATGCCACCAACCCTCCAGGTAGACCGATAGTCTCAGGCATAGGCTCGGTATCGAGTAGACTATCGGAATACCTGGACAAGTGTTTACAACCAATCGTACAAAAAACCAAAAACTACCTCAAAGACACACTTAATATCATCCAAGTTTTACAAGAAATACAGTGGAAATCAGACTACATCCTAGTCACTGCAGATGTTAGTTTACTCTACACAATCATCTCGCACACTAGAGGAATAGAGGCCACACAATTCTTTCTGAAGAAAGATGATTTTTATCCTGATGAACAAATTAATTTTATAACAGATGGAATAGAACTTATTTTAAATAACAACTATTTTTGGTTTGACAACGAATTCTTTTTACAGAAAGTCGGTACTGCAATGGGGACCAGGTTCGCTACTAGCTACGCAAATCTCTTCATGGCATTCTGGGAGGAGAAGTTCATAAATAACAACGAAGACTGGGAGGCGAACCTGGTCTCCTACAAGCGGTACATAGACGAAATATTTTTTATCTGGAAGGGTTCAGAGGATCTTTTAAAGTCATTTTTAACCTTTTTAAACACCAACGACTGGGGAATTAAATTAACCACTGAGTATAGTAAAGTAAGCGTAAATTTTCTAGATCTCACAATTTTTATAGAAGAAAATCAAGTTAAGACAAAAACCTTTTTTAAATCAGTAGATGTGAACAATTACATTTTTTTAAACAGCTGTCACTTTTCACCCTGGTTAAAAAACATCCCAAAAGCACAGATAATGAGGATCCGCAGAAACTGTACAGACACAAGCACGTTTGAAACCCAAGCCATAAGAATAAAAAACCAGTTCATAGAGAAGGGTTACGAAGAAAAATCCCTTTTAAATACCATTAAACAAATAGAAACTATGGATAGATCCTTTTTATTGAAATATAAACAAAAAAAACACAAAAGAACACAACATCTTACCTTTTATCAGCAATTTTAATCAGGAGAGTAACAGAATAAAACGAATAATTAGTAGACACTGGCCAATGTTAAGGAATGATCCAATGCTGTACTCTATTTTACCAGAGAAGCCTAGATTTATATACAGGGGAGCACCCAATCTGAAACAAAAATTGGTACACAACCACATAAAAGACAAAAAAACCACCCCTTTCTTTCTTCAGAGTCCATACAGATGTTCAAACAGCTACTAGATGCATACTTGCAAAGACAGAATATTCAAGGATATAATCTTTCAATGTAGGGTAATAACTGCTTGATTCAAGGATAAATCTGACTGCCATTCTGGGGTCAATAAGGAATTTTTTGTCCTAGCTTGTTTCAAAATTTTTTTTTGTTTTTTTTTTTCTCTTTTGGATCAACAGCAAAAAACAGGTGTGAGGAAGGCTGAACTTGATGGACGCAAGTCTCTTTTCAGCTATCTAACTATGTAACTATGTAAAAGAAAGGTTTTTTCGGCTGTGGGCTATGCTCAGCCTGTAAAAATACAAAGAGTGTGAAAAGACACGTTACAGAATTTTCAGATTCAAAGAAAGAAAACAAATATAAAATACGAGAAATGACTACCTGTTTTTCAAAGAGAGTTATATATCTACTACAATGTTCCTGTAATCTTCTATATGTGGGCAGAACAAAGCGTCCTTTATACGTAAGAATAAACGAACATATACGAAACATAAAGAAAGGGTATGAAAAACATAGCGTTTCAAATCACTTTAAAGAAGTACACAACAACGATCCTCAATTTTGAAATTTTTCAGCTATACAGATGGTCACCTTAAACTGGAGAGGGGAGGATGAAATAAAAAAGCTAGGAAAAATAGAGACAAAGTGGATTTTTAATCTAAACACCTTAGCCCCTCTTGGTTTAAATGCGGATTTCGAACTTTGCCATTTCCTTTAACTTCTTAACTTTTTTCACCTTTTTAATCATTTTTAAAGATGAGATCCATTCTAAATATTTTTTAAATATTTTTAAAAAATTAAACCCTCCTAAGAATTTTACGCCTATAGCAATTTGCACAATAACTAAACAGAATCTCTTCAAAATAAACTGAACTAGTAACTCTAAGTCAAACATTTTTTGAATAGACTGTATTTCCTATAAACTTCATTGCTAATAACTATTTTTCATTCCTATCTCTTACTAAATAAGAATTAAGAACATTTTTATAATTATAACACATATTGAAAAGACTCGGGGATTTTCAGTCTGAGTGTTTAATGTCATAACAATCTACAATTCCATAATGTTCATAACACAGACAACATGTGACCCCTTGAACCCCTAGAACCTATGCTGCTAATAATGTAAGGAAGTCCAACCATTTTCATTGTATTTTACTTCTATTTTTATTTTTAAAGATGAGAACACCCCACAGTCAAACCTGTAGGGATGGTTATATTGTATCAGACTAAGAAACCCACATACCAAATATAGACAAGTCTCTGGTTTATTACATTTTTATTTTTATTTATTATTTCAATATTTGCACATTGCTGTTAATCTTATATTCTTTAAAGTTATGATTGCTTTCAATATTAATGGTATAATTGTCTCCTTCTACCCCTACCCTAAACATATAAACTATATGCCCAAAATGCAATCACGGACTAAAAACGAACTGCTCAACGACATTACTTTGGACTCAATTTCCCATAACACCGCTGACGCACACCGGAAATGACGCCGAGATCCACACAGCATCATGGGAGATGTAGTACGAAGGACAGGAAGTGACGCAACGGCATTGACCCGCGACACGGGAAACACACCGGACTGAAGATTAAGAGACTTTTGGCGGTCAATTTAAAGATATATAAGCGATTTTATTCAGAAGAAGAACAGGAGCCGACTGAGGAAGCCGTGTGACGGCGAAACGCTTTTTGGCAACAATTATATTTGTATTATACATATGACATTTCGAATTTTATTGTTTTCTAGTAAATTGTATACATAATTTTAGAATATCCTTTTTTATAATAAATATATTTTTATATTTAACCAACTTTGCTGCATCCTGTTGAAGTGATTCCAGAAAGGGGCAGTGTCACCCCACAAATTGACACTAGGCCAATATACTTAGAGCCGGTTATCAAAGGCTCTAAAGAAGGTGAGCAATATTATATTTTATTTACATTGGTATTTATAGTATTTGAAATACTACGCTCAGATTGGATTACCTGTGTCTTTTTTCTACCTGAACGTGGAGGAGAATACGTATACGTATATCGTGAGAGGGGGGTCGTGTGGTCTACCCAAAAAAGACACAGACGCCAGGAAGCCTTATATCTGTAAAAGGCTCTAAAAAATGTGAGTGAATTTGATTCTATCTCCAGAATTCACTATAAAATTTGATTCACCCTAATATACTGCACAATTATCTGTATATTTTCCCTTTTTTTCATATATACAAGTGTGTTAAAGAGGGTAAGTGCAATCAAGAGCACTATTCACTGTTGTATTTTCTATTACACCCAGCGCTACACTCAAGAAAACTTAGGTTTTCATTGTTGATTTTGGTGATCTTTTATATGTGGTGGGTTTATAGGAGTACCCACGGAGTGTTTTTAGCGGCTATTTTATAATTGTACACAAATACATAAGCGCCACCTATTCCACATCTTTGTGTGTTTTGAACTTATCTGGATAATTGCATACGGTATGGTATCCTAAAATTCTGTACTTCCCCCTGGAACACCCCATTGCTGCCTGTTCAAAAGCCCGGTACAGATGAGTATCGCCCTGTGCAGGACTTGAGAGCAGTCAATGATGCGGTTGTAAGTATACACCCAGTTGTGCCCAATCCGTATAACCTGCTTGCTTTAATTCCGGGCGGGGCTACCTATTTTACAGTCTTAGACCTCAAAGATGCCTTCTTTTGCCTCCGAATTGCTGCAGAAAGCCAATGTATCTTCGCTTTCCAATGGGAAAATGCTGTAACGGGCTCGAAACGCCAGATGACTTGGACAAGACTGCCCCAAGGGTTTAAAAATTCACCTACCCTATTTGGTTCAGCTTTAAGTCAAGACTTACTGGATTTCAAGTCCATCCCAGGAGAGTGTGTATTATTACAATATGTAGATGACTTGCTGATAGCCGCAGTTACAAGAGAAATATGTCAGCAAGCAACACACGATCTACTACACATTCTCTGGAAGGCAGGATACAAGGTGTCTAGGAAGAAGGCTCAGTTGTCTAAAATTGGATATGAGCACAGCCAATTCATACTGAATTGGCACAGATACATCGATGATGTGCTTCTCTTTTGGACAGGATCCATCCCGAAATTTCAACAACTGGTCAATATCCTAAACGACAATGACATTGGCTTACAATTTACATCGGTCATTGATGAGAAGACATTAGAATTCCTGGACCTTAAAATTATACTTGATATCGACGGTACCATATCCACTGAACTACATAGAAAGGCCACGGCTACCAACAGCCTGCTGCACTGGCAGAGTCACCATCCTTTTAAACTCAAGGCTGGCCTACCCTATGGCCAATACTTAAGGGCCCGGAGAAATTGTTCCAGTGAAATTGCCTTCCAGAAAGAAGCGAAAGACATTAAATCAAGATTCAAAGAACAGGGTTACCCTAATAGAATTCTAAAAAGTGCCTACCAAAAGGTTAGCAATATGGATAGATCCACATGCCTTCGTTCCTCTAGACCTAAACCACCCAAACAGACTATAAGATGCATCAGCACTTTTGATCAGTATTGGGAACCCGTGAGAGAAATTCTCACCAGCCACTGGCCAATTCTGGTACATGATAAGGAACTACAAGATAATATTACTCCCTACCCCAGCCTTACGGCACGAAGACCCAAAAACCTAAGAGATTCCCTTGTCCATAGCCATCTGGAACCTCCCACCACTATGCCATGTTGGTTATCACAGACGAAGGGCACCCACAAATGTGGCTCTTGCAAGGCGTGCAAATACATTAATTCCTCCAAATTTATCCTATGCACTAAAACCAACAAGCAATACCCGATTCGGGATTTTATCAATTGCAGCACTACCAGAATCATTTACGTTATCACGTGTAACTGCAAGATACAGTACATAGGTAAAACATACCAACAATTTCGGAGACGCATACTACAACATGTGAACTCAGTTACCAATACCAACATCATCACACCAGTAGCCAGTCATGTCCGCTCCCAACATCAAGGGGACCCCTCTAACTTACAGTTTCAAGCTATTGAACGTCTATCCACTAATGCCAGAAAGGGGGACTTTAATCTAAGATTACTAAAAAGAGAGTCTAAATGGATCCATGAATTTAAAACCCATACACCCTCAGGTCTCAATGAGGAATTCAATTTCACTCCATTTATTCATTAACACTCCCCAGTTCTTTTTCATCTCTGGGACAAAAGATATCTATGTTCTATTCCCTTTCCCCTTGTGAGTTAACTCAACCCACAGTCCACTGATAGAAGTTCTGCTTTCTGACAACCCCCTTTTATTTTTTCTGCAACCAAGTTATTATCTCTCTGTGCGAACAACAAATTATTTTCTACTCTTTAATAATTCAATTTCACTCTCAATTATAACAAACTGTTTAGTAAACTCTGAGCAAAATTGTCAATGCTCTCCATATTCTAATGTATCTAAGCAATTTTGGTATTTAACCCCTTAAGGACCAAACTTCTGGAATAAAAGGGAATCATGACGTGTCACACACGTCATGTGTCCTTAAGGGGTTAAATTCACTTGGCAATTTACCAATTTCCACTTCTCCTCCATGTATGGATAATGCTAGTCATTTAGCAATCTCTAAGTCTCTCTATTTCTAATTTTTAAAAGACATTGGTTGAATTTTACCAAAAATAGCACTCGAAGGGTTAAATCCAAAAACAGCACTCAAAGGGTTAAATCCTTTACCCCTCCCACCTTAATCATTTGGGACTTCTCATTGACCCACTTTCCTGGACCAATGAGATCCAACCCTTCCTCCTATTTAAACTGAACTTGAACAGGAGCTCAGTTCCCCTCTGAAGAGCCAGAGTGGCGAAACGTACGTCAGGGGCTCTCACCTGGTGTTATCCAGCACACTGCATTATCAGTGTCACATTCTATCCCTGTCAAGATTTTCTAACAGGGTTAGACACACGGCAACACTGACTCATCTGCTCTATCTAGAAGCAAGTTCAGCTAAATTTTTCTCTAGCCTGTTTTGGCTTTCTGCTGGGAGGTTGGGACTTTATATCACTGCACTAGCGATCAGGAGAAATCAGGCTTTTTGCTAAGGGGTGCCCTCGAAGGCACGAGTTGCTAGGGTCACTAGTGACAGGCAGATAGTCTCCTTTACTATACACCATATTATCTGCAGTTTTCTCTCCCCCCTCCCCTTTTGATTATCAGTTTTGTATTTAAGCTTTTCAGGAGCTCAGTCATCCTTTCACGCTTTACCAGTATTAGCGATTTAAATACTGCAAATTTACCGGTCTCTCCCAGAACCTTGGTTTAGCAGTCTGAGAATCTGCCAAAAGTTGTTTGGTCAATTTGGCTAGTATACCGACTCAGCTACTTACTACCTAAACGTCTGTATATATGTGCATTATAAACGGCAAGCTTATTTCATTACAGACCGCTTGCACAGCTACTTTACCGCTATAATGTCTCTAAATAGTGTTTTGAAAATGGCAAGCTCATCTATTTTTTTTGATATTTATAAATATTTTATTTTTCATTTCATTTTTCATTTAAAATTTCATCCACATCCATATAATACATTTACATCCATATAATACATTTACAAAAAAAAAAAAAAATAGGTTCAATATATTACAGTGAATTAAATATTAGACATATTAGACATATTATTGTTGAGACCATTTTTTTTTCCTCTCTCTTTTTTATATATTGTTTTTACAAAGTCCATACTCAAGACAACAAAAATGCTCATTCATTAGACTCTTTCCCACACTTCCACGAGGCTACTATCTTGCCTTAGGGGGAATTTGGGGAGGGGGGGGGGGGGCGTTTATTTTTTAGGACTTATAGTATCTATTCCAAGGGGCCCAGATCTCGTCATATTTCTCTTTGGAGACTTTGTTTGTTACTATGCCTGCTTCCATCCTACCTTGGTAATCCACTTGTATACAAATCTCGTGCCAATCTAACGGGCCCATAGTTCTCCAATTTCTAGCCATAACTAATTTGATTGCCATAAAAATGTGTATCATTAAGATTTTAAATTTTATCTTGACCCTTGGCATATCTAAATGAAACAGGAACATTTGGGCCGTGATAACCGTTTGTATTTTCAAAATAAGATTTACCAAATCAGACAAGATTATTTTCATAGGTTTCAACTCCTCACAGTCCCACCATATGTGAGAAAATGTACCTAATTCCCTGCCACATCTCCAACATTCTGGTAGAAGTGTGGGTTGAAATCTATGGAGGCGAGTAGGCACCAGGTACCATCGGTATACTAGTTTAAGTATACTTCCCGTACGTTTACCCCATGTATGTATCTTTTTACTAATTGTAGGCCCGAAAGCCAGTTTTCAACCGGCAAGGAGAACTTAAGTTCTTGCTCCCATTTATTCATAGCTGACACTTTATCAATTTGATTTTGTCTCCTTATGAATTGGTTGAATCTGGAAGCAATTTTTTTTCTATAATGGGATAATATAAACTGATCGATTGGAGAGGTTTCTGAAAAAGTCTTTCCCATAATAAAAGATTTTATTCTTAAGTAATTAAATATTTCTTTAGAAGGAAGATTATATTTAATCTGTAATATTGGGAATGACAATACTTTGTTATCCTCTAACAGTTCTGTAAATCTTACAATTCCGCAATTTTCCCATTCTTGGATGTTTATATCTTTTATATAAAATTTTAAGCATGTTAATGGAGCATTTCTTGATATGTGGTTGGTGCCATATTTTTTCTTTAGATATTTTACTATATAAATCATTGTGTTGTTCATCGGATTGTTGGATTTTATATTTTTTACAAATTCACTATCGCACCACAAAAGGAATAGAGGTTCGATATTACAAAAATCCGATTTTTCGATATCTAACCAAATTGGTCTTGGTATTGTAAAGTTATCACACTTGATTAAGTGTGCAACCATATTATTCATGTATAGTTTTTGTACATTCGGAAAAGATACTCCCCCGTCCCTCCAATGTCTCTGTAAGATTTCCAATGACACTCTAGGTCGTCTGTCCTGCCAGATATAATCTGTTATTTGTTTCTGAAGACCGCGTATCGTCTGGGGGGACACTCTCAACGGGAGATTTCCAAATAAGAATGTCAATTTAGGAAGTAGATAGGAATTTACTGCTTCGATTCTCCCCAACCAGGACAATTCTAACCCTCTCCAATTTTTTAGAGTATTCCTAAATTGGATTGCGATTTCTGTATAGTTAAGTTCTCCAATTTCTCTAAGTTCCAAAGATAGTCTTACCCCTAAATACTTTATATTTCTAACTTCCCAGTCACAATTGAATTCCTTTTTAAGCTTTTTTTCCCCGGGCCTGCTTAAACCTTTTGTCAAAATTTGTGTTTTCTTTATATTTAGTTTGTAGCCAGAAATGTTACCATATTCTTTAATAAGTCTGAATGTGGCTGAAATAGATCTGATAGGGTCCGTAAGAGACAATAGAACATCATCTGCGTAAAGTGTAATTCTATTCTCCATTGTATTCACCATTAGCCCGCTGATACCCTCATTCTGTCTAATCGCAGCTGCCAATGGCTCTATAGAAAGGATATATAAGAGGGGTGCCAAAGGGCAACCCTGTCGCGTCCCATTTCTAATTGGGAACCAGTTCGATTGAAACATAAATCCTGTGACTCTGGCTTGAGGATCTTTATATAGGGCCATTGTACATTCCTTATATAGACCATCTATGCCGAAGGCCTTCAAGACCTCTTCCAGATATTTCCAATTTACTCGGTCGAAGGCCTTCTCGGCATCAAGGGTAACCAGGGCAAAAGGGGACGAACTATGACTTGCATGGTATAAAACATTCAATAATTTCCTGATGTTATCAGACGTACCTCTACCTTCTACAAACCCGCTCTGATCAATATGTACAATATCTGGTATATTTCTTTTAAGTCTATCAGCCAAAATTCTTGAGTAGACTTTGATGTCTAAATTAATAAGAGAAATTGGTCTATAATTTGACGTATATATTGGGTCCTTATCTGGTTTAGGGATTGGCATTATGGAAGCCTGGAGCATTTCTGGTGGAATTGCTTTGTGAGTGGCGAATTCATTAAATGTCTTCAATAGATATGGGGAAATTATGTCATTAAGTTTTTTATAAAAAATTGATGAAAAACCGTCTGGACCTGGGGCTTTACCAACTATTAGTGCTTTGATGGTGTTACTGATCTCCTGTATGGAGAATGGCATGTTTAGCTGGTTTAGTTTCTCCGTAGCTATTTTTGGCAGGTTTAATTTGTCCAAGAACTGCTGTATTTCCCATTCGGACGGGTCTTTATGTTTTAAATTGTATAGACTTTTATAATATTCTTCAAATGCATTGGCTATTTGAGTTGGCGAAATACATTTTTTATTATTATATATTTTATGGATTGAAGTTTATTTTTATTTTTTAATTTATTTGTAAGATTTTTCCCTGTTTTATTGTTTCCATAGTACCATCCTTGCTTTAGTGTTAGCAATGCTTTATTTATTTTCTCTTGGTTTTTTACTAGGATTTTTTTCCTAATCTCCTTAATATCCTCCAAGGTATTGTAATCTAAAGTAGTCTTATGTATACGTTCCAATTTTGCCAAATCAATATTAAGCTCATTCAGCTCTCTTCCTTTCTTTTTTTTTATATTGGCACCTAATTTAATGAGACATCCTCTCATATATGATTTAAAAGTGCACCACAACATAGCGTTAGAGACATCCCCAGTATCGTTGTTTTCAAAAAACTCTTTAGCCTGAATGCTCAGTTCTTCTACATTGATTTCTGATTTTAATAAAGTTTCATTTAATCTCCATCTGTCTCTGCTTTTATATTCGGGATTATTCTTTATAACTAAGCATACTGGTGCATGGTCAGACTATGTTATAGGTCCAATTGTCACTTTATTAATTCGATCCAAAGTGCCAGCCCTAACCAGAAAATAATCGATTCTAGTATATGACTGATGGACATTTGAATAGAACGTATAATCTCGCGCTTCTGGGTTTAGTGTTCTCCAACAGTCATATAAGCAGTTTTTTGCTAGAAAGGTCTGCATCATTGATGATCCTATTTTTTGACTTTCATCTTTATTCTCCGGCTTGCTTCTATTCCTATCTACTTTGGTATCTACAATGCAATTAAAATCCCCACCAATAATCAGGCTTCCAGACGATACGCGGTCAACCTTTTGTAATAAGCTTTCCAAAAATCTATATGGAAGTTGATTTGGAGCATAAATATTTACCAGGGTATACAGTATATCGTTGATTCGAGCTATTACTATTAAAAACCTGCCACCAGAGTCAGCCTCCTCATAAACAAGCTCATATTTCAGACTACTTGAAAAAAAAATTGCTACTCCTCTTTTCTTATTTTTTCCAATCAAATCAGCTCTATGGACCACTTGATATTTTTTATAGTTCCATAGCTTAGTCATGGAGTTAACCCAGTGTGTTTCCTGGACGAAACCAATATCCGTTTTGCTATCCATCAGTAATTTGTACAAATATCCTCTTTTCTGTCCTGAGTTTAAACCCCTTGCATTAATAGATAATATATTAAGTGACATCTAGCCACTGTTTCCCCCAATCCCTCCTCCATTCTAACCTCCCCTCAATGCATATATGTGCATTATAAACGGCAAGCTTATTTCATTACAGACCGCTTGCACAGCTACTTTACCGCTATAATGTCTCTAAATAGTGTTTTGAAAATGGCAAGCTCATCTATTTAATGATCATACCGCTTGAACAGACGCTCTGCTATATACACTCAGTAGCAGGTATTTAGTTAGCAGCTTACACCGCTGTATACACTTTGTGGCTTTGTATCATTAACAGTATAACCCTTTCGACTTTGTAAGTCACAGTGGCTCACTGTTTTGTTCCACTGTCTCCTGGTGTTGCCACATTTTTTATATATATATTTATATTTGTGTTTTGGTGGGTCACTATACCAACCGCTACTTTTATTTTTAGTTATAATTAAAAGCTAAGTTTTATTGTTGGGAATTAACTACCTACTTTTTCCCACTTCAGTTTCCCTCCAGATTGAGGGAAACCCACTATATCAGGATTATTTCTACCTATTTTTCCTGTCCTTTCTCTCTACGTTCTTTCTACTATTTTGTATTTTTGGTGAATTTATTTCACTAGGGGTTAACCCCCAAGTAGGAGAAATCCACTTATATATCCCCCCCCCCCCCCTTTTTTGACCCCATTGCTGCCTGTTCAAAATCCCGGTACAGATGAGTATCGCCCTGTGCAGGACTTGAGAGCAGTCAATGATGTGGTTGTAAGTATACACCCAGTTGTGCCCAATCCGTATAACCTGCTTGCTTTAATTCCGGGCGGGGCTACCTATTTTACAGTCTTAGACCTCAAAGATGCCTTCTTTTGCCTCCGAATTGCTGCAGAAAGCAAATGTATCTTCGCTTTCCAATGGGAAAATGCTGTAACGGGCTCGAAACGCCAGATGACTTGGACAAGACTGCCCCAAGGGTTTAAAAATTCACCTACCCTATTTGGTTCAGCTTTAAGTCAAGACTTACTGGATTTCAAGTCCATCCCAGGAGAGTGTGTATTATTACAATATGTAGATGACTTGCTGATAGCCGCAGTTACAAGAGAAATATGCCAGCAAGCAACACACGATCTACTACACATTCTCTGGAAGGCAGGATACAAGGTGTCTAGGAAGAAGGCTCAGTTGTGTCTGCCAACTGTCAAGTATCTGGGATTCCATATCTCTGAAGGTCAAAGGATAATGGGGCCAGAGAGAAAAGAAGCTGTGTGCCAAATACCAATACCCAAGAATAGAAGACAAGTGCGGGAGTTCTTGCGGGCAGCAGGCTTCTGTAGGATATGGATTCCCAGTTATGCGATATTGGCGAAACCACTGTATGCAGCTATCAAGGGTACAGAACACGACCCCTTCTTATGGACCCCAGAACAGCAAAAGGCATTTGAAGATGTGAAGAAGGCTTTGATGAGTGCCCCAGCATTAGGTCTAGCTGATCACACACGACCATTCTACCTGTATGTACACGAGCAAAGAAGAATGGCTGTGGGAGTATTAACACAGTACTTGGGATCATGGCAAAGACCTGTTGCCTATATGTCTAAGCAACTGGATGCAGTGGCCAGTGGTCTTGCACCTTGTCTAAGAGCCGTAGCTGCAGCCGCCCTGCTGGTAGCTGAAGCCGATAAACTCACTCTGGGTCAAGAACTTTATGTACGAGTCCCACACGCAGTACAGACGTTGTTGGATTACAAAGGCAATCATTGGTTCAGTAACAGCCGCATGACCAAGTATCAAGCAATGTTGTGTGAAAACCCAAGAGTGCATTTAGAGACTGTCAATACCTTAAATCCAGCTACCCTTTTGCCGCAACCTACTGAAAGTCAACACGATTGTTTGGAGGTGATGGATGAAGTATTTTCAAGTAGACCAGATCTTCGTGATTTTCCCATCCAGAACCCTGATGTCCAATATTATACAGACGGCAGTAGTTATGTGAAAGAAGGGATTCGCTACGCAGGATATGCAGTAACAACGATAGACAAGGTGATAGAAGCTCGGCCACTGTCAAAAGGAACATCAGCACAGAAGGCAGAATTAATAGCACTAACACGAGCGTTACAATTGGCTGAAGGTTTAAGAGTGAACATCTACACGGACTCCAAGTATGCGTTTTTAACCACTCATGCCCACGGAGCTTTGTATAAAGAAAGAGGACTATTGAATTCAGAGGGCAAATAAATCAAGTACGCAGCTGAAATACTACAACTATTGGAAGCAGTATGGGAACCAAAAGAAGTTGGTATTATACATTGTCGAGCGCATCTGAGAGGAGATGGTGATGTAATCAAAGGAAATCGGATGGCAGATAATGCAGCTAAGCGTGCCGCTGAATCAGGAAGACAGGAATATGTGGAACATATAGCTGCTCTTATACCGACTCCACTGTCTCAATGGACTCCAGTTTATACAGCTCAAGAAGAAGAGTGGTTAAAGACTGAACCTGGGAAATACCTGGAGAACAAATGGTATCAGTTAGAAGATGGGAGAATAGTTATTCCAGCATCACTAGCGGTAGAAATTGTCCAAAACTATCACAACGGGACACATTCTGGAAGAGATAGTACAGAAGAATCTCTCAGAAAACATTTCTACATACCAAGATTGTCCAACTTAACTCAAGCCATTGTACGAAGATGTGTAACATGTACTAAAAATAATGCAAGGCAAGGACCAGTAAAACCACCAGGAGTTCAGTATATGGGGGGACTCCCTATGTCCGATCTACAAATTGGCTATACAGTTATGCCTAAATCTGGTGGACATCGCTACCTACTAGTAGTTGTGTGCACCTATTCAGGCTGGGTAGAAGCATGTCCTACTCGTACAGAGAAAGCAGGAGAAGTTGTGAGATTCCTGTTGCGAGAAATAATACCCCGATATGGACTACCCTGCTCTATAGGATCGGACAATGGTCCAGCCTTTGTTCACCAGTGCCTACAACAACTGACTCATATGCTTGGTATTAAGTGGAGACTTCATACGGCATATAGACCTCAGAGTTCTGGTAAAGTAGAAAGAATGAATAGAACTATTAAGAATCAGTTGGCAAAGATGTGTCAGGAAACCCAACTTAAGTGAAACGTTCTTTTGCCTATAGCTCTGTTGCGTATTCGAAGTACACCTACCAGAAGGATGGGTCTCTCTCCTTTTGAAATCATGTATGGGCGTCCACCTCCCGTACTTGGTAACTTAAGGGGGGATTTGAGTCAGTTGGGAGAAGGAATTACCCGGCAGCAGGTTGTAGAGTTGGGTAAAACTATGGAGGAGGTACAGAAATGGGTACAAGATAGATTACCTGTGAATATTTATCCCCCTGTTCATAGTTACCATCCAGGAGATCCAGTGTGGATTAAAGAGTGGAATAATATACCGTTAGGGCCTAAGTGGAGGGGTCCTTATGTTGTTCTTTTGTCTACCCCTACAGCAATAAAAGTGGCCGAAGTGACTCCGTGGATTCATCACTCCAGGGTTAAACCAGCAGCAGTAGATTCTTGGCAAGCTACACCAGATCCAGAGAATCCCTGCAAGATCCGGTTAAAGCACACGACTCAGTCGGAGTGACGAGGAAACCTTACAATTATTGTTTTTACAGAGATTGGTGAGTGTTTTGACGGCCATAATAACGCCTGTCCGCTCAACAACGTATTATTAAAAGTCAGGAAAGTCTCGAAGGGACCCCTGTGAAGACGAGCAGAACTCCATTCCCTGCAGCCCTTACACCCTGGAAGCTGAGGTGCCATCGCACGGACGAAGACTGAGGATGCAGCCGACGAAAGAAGTGTTAATGATAATGTTTATTTATATGTCTTTTTACATTCAGGAAGGTAGAAGTACCGACACTTCTAGCTGTGCGGTTTGCATTAAGACTACTAGAACAGGTAATCATATTTCCCAGACCCTAATTTGGCATTCGCAATATGAGTGTAAAGGAGATGTGTCTAGGTGTAGATACCTAAATATAGAGTATAGTGTATGCCATTTAGGAGTAGGAGAACCTAAGTGCTTCAATCCAGAGTATCAACCCCGTACAATTTGGTTGACCCTCAGGAATGGAGATCCTCAGGGGACCCTAATAAATAAAACTGTGTTAGAAACCGTATATTCTTCGGGTGTTCTGCTATTTGATGCATGTAAAGCGATATCAAGTGGTAGAAAGCCGTGGAATGTATGTGGGGATCTTAGGTGGGAGAGAACGTATGTGTCTAACGATAAATATATTTGTCCCAGTAGTAAAAACAAGTATGTAAGTCCAAGATGCCCAGATACGGAATATAATTTTTGCCTATATTGGTCTTGTGTGGGGTGGGCAACTTGGGGACAGACAGCAGACCAGGATATGATTGTTACTAAGTTGCCTACCAAACCATACTGTAAGTCTATGGAATGCAACCCAGTCCATATTCTTATAAATAATCCTGACCAATTCTTAGACAGATATGGTAACTTATTTGGGTTTCAAATATATGGGACGGGTTTAGACCCTGGGACAATATTGTTTATAGGGATAGAGACCGATACTGTAACATCCCAAACTCATCAGGTATTCCATTCTTTTTATGAAGAGATGAGTATAGATAATAAGATCCCCCATAACGCTAAAAACCTGTTCATAGATTTAGCTGAGAGTATTGCTGGTAGTCTTAATGTAACCAACTGCTATGTGTGTGGAGGTACTAACATGGGAGACCAATGGCCTTGGGAAGCCAAGGAGGTAATGTCCGGTTCTGAGGCAGTTGAACAATTAATATCTTCACAAGCCGATTATCAGATGAGTGTTAGAGGTAAATTTGAGTGGAGATTGAAAACCTCCATCATAGGTTATGTTTGCATAGCAAGGAAAGGAATGATGTTTAATACTTCTGTAGGAGAATTAACTTGTCTAGGGCAAAAAGCTTATGATGATGATACAAAGAATACAACTTGGTGGTCGGCTTCAAATGTCTCAGAACCATCTAACCCGTTTGCAAGATATGCCAATTTAAAGGACGTATGGTTTGATTTATCTATCACATCTAGTTGGAAAGCCCCAGCAAATTTGTACTGGATCTGTGGTAAGAAGGCCTATTCGGAGTTGCCACAGGACTGGGAAGGGGCATGTGTGTTAGTTATGCTCAAACCATCCTTCTTCTTGTTGCCTATTGAAACAGGTGAGACTTTGGGAGTTAAAGTGTATGATGTGAATCATAGGAAGAAAAGGGGACCCATAGAGATAGGCGCCTGGGAAGATGATGAATGGCCTCCCCAGCGTATTATAGACTATTATGGGCCAGCCACTTGGGCAGAGGATGGTACTTTCGGATATAGAACCCCAATATATATGCTCAACCGCATTATAAGGTTACAGGCGGTGGTTGAGATAATTACTAATGAGACCTCACAAGCGCTCAATCTTCTAGCGAAGCATAATACCAGGATGAGGACAGCAGTGTACCAAAATAGATTAGCCTTGGATTACCTATTGGCAGTAGAGGGAGGTGTATGTGGGAAGTTTAACCTGAGCAATTGCTGTCTTCAAATAGATGACGAAGGGCAAGCAATAGCTGAGCTTACTAGCCATATGGTTAAACTAGCGCATGTGCCTACTCAGGTATGGAAAGGGTATAATCCAAGTAGTTGGTTTGGTAACTGGTATGAGCAGTTTGGAGGGCTTAAGGCATTGGTAGGCGGAGTCATACTGATTTTAATGTTGTGTCTACTCCTGCCATGTCTTATTCCTTTAGTAGTTAGGTCTGTGCAGAGCCTGATAGAAAATATAGCAGAGAGAAAGGCTGCAGCACAGATAATGGCCATATATAAATACGAGGCTCTAAATCAGGGAGAACCAATGCAGGAAGAGGAGTGTTGAGGGATTCACATCATAGAAAAGTCTGCTCTGGTTCATGGTAACCTGAGGTGTATGCAAACCAAGGTTAAGTGATGCCTCAAGTAATTGTGAAATATCAGAGGCATTAAAGGGGGGAATGTGGTGGAATCTCGGTTAAAAAATAAATTTAGTAAGCCGAGATTACCACGTGGCATGTGTACGTGCATATGCTGACGTATCGGTCGGTTGGTTGCACGTGGCAAGATACGATCAGTAGTGTACGGAGCATGTGCAAGAATACCGGATGTAGTATTCCCCTCCTCCATTGTGCTGGACAAGCCATGCGGTCAAGCAGGAAGTTAGTTCTTGTTCGTATTGATTGGTTAAGAGAATGTGCGGGTGGAGCTTAATATGGGAGGAGTTATGTGCCTATATAGGGAGCCAGCACTATTGTCCGGGGCTCAGAACTTGTTCTATTTTGGTGACACTAGTCCCTCTGAGTCCCTCTGAGTCCCGATCGGTGAACAGAATAAAGAATCTCTTCCTTCCTGAAGAAACCTGTGTCCATCTCTCTGTGCTTGGCTTCCGTCAGTTTCTCCGGTATCAAGGGTACTCTGCTACAAATCTGGTGGAAGTGTTCGGAGATAGTGCTGTACTGGAGAATCATCCACTCTACCTTGTGTTGCTTACTGGAGAGTTTTCCCTCTTCCACCCTGCAGAATACATATAGCATTATACTAATTTGCCCATCTCCATCTATAACAAATCTCTATGAAAACTCCTCCTAAATGCTGCAAAGACTTTGATCCCAGTCATCTAGAGGAGCACTTATTTTCCAATGTTCTAACAACTGCTTACTAAGGTCGAGGAAATTTGAACCATTGAGGATTTGATGGTATACTAGAGACATGAGTGTTACAGACCCTGCCACTGACAATTTCCCCATTGCTTTTCTCTCTGTTTTTTCCCCTTTTTTGTCACAACCCAAGATCTGGTTTCAAGCATGGTTTCGTGTCCAAAACCCACGTATGGACTCAAAGTACCGAACATCGGACCACCTTGGTGTGTGATTAATGGATATTTTACTTCCCAGCTTGATTCCAGCCATTCGCATGGTTCAGCACGAATCCTTTGTGTAAAGTATAGGTGGCCGCCATATCGGGACTTTACACGTGTTCGCGGCCATCTTACGCACGAACAGCGGTGTTTGCCAGCAATTGTCTGGAACTAAAAACGGAGACGCAAACAGGCGAACACCGCTGAGTCCTCCAGGATAACGTAACTTCGTGCTGGACCTACCGAACGACCAGCCGTTCGGTAGAAAGACTACATTTTACATGGGGATTATAGCGAACCCTGGGATAACTGTGGATGGGCAAGGGTTTCGTGGAGTTTTAACGTGCGAACGGAGACCGACCGCAAGGCCAAAACTTGTGGAACTAATTTCGGCCAGAAAAGCTGTGCGGTCGGTCAAAACTTTAAAGAGCCATAACTCCCGAACCCTTTAACCGAATGGGCTGGATTTTGAATATGTGGTTCCCCTGAACTAGGACTATCTGGATACCGGATACCGGATTTAAAGCCGTACCCCCTATTTTTGGGGTACATCTAAAACTTGGGTAAAATACTGTATGTGTTAATTATGTTAAATGTTTATCTGAGGGGAGGGGACGTGGGGGTTGTACCATGTAGATGATTGGTGATTTTATGCCTCCCTCTGGGTGTGTTCTTTTTGTATCTGACTGTAATAAAAAGCAGGCTGGGTGTTCCAGCTCTCAGTTCTTGTTTGACCTTCAAATCGCAGCCTTGACTCGTTTTGTGGGCAGAAGGGTATCCTAGCTGTACTATAGCTAGTGGGATTATTCTACATTTTCAGGACTCGTGTTGAATACTAAGGAAAACAGCCTCTCCTCTCCTCCGCAATAGGAATCCAGACTAGCTAAGCGGTCCAGCTCTCAGCAAGACTGAGGGTAACCGTAACAATGGGTGTTACCCCATGGCTAGATTTCCTGCCAGGTCCCTCTGGTTTTAACCCTGCAGCTGAAAACATAAAACTGCTATGTTTACACTGAGGGTTAATCTAGCCTCTAGTGGCTGACAGCCACTAGAGTCCGCTTCCGCGATTCTCACTGTGAACATCACAGTGAGAAGATGCTGACGTCCATAGGAAAGCATTGAGCACATTCGGCGCTGACGTTGGCAGGAGGAGGAGAGGTCACCAGCGCCGAGGGAGCCCGGCGCTGGAGAAAGGTAAGTGGCTGAAGGGGTTTTAACCCCTTCAGCCCAGCGTGAGGGGGGCCATGAGGGTGGTGGCGACTTAAGGACTACATAATGCCAGGAAACAAGTCGGTTTTCCTGGCACTATAGTGGTCCTTTAAGAAGAATTGTCAAAATCCTATCCTGACAACCAATTTATTCTGTTTATTTCATGCAACACTTGATTCTAGTCTCTAGTGGCCTCCCTAGCCACTAGTCTCCTCAGTCACCGTATAATCTTCACCTGCCTGGACTAATTAAGAGACTTCATAAGGTTACACCCTGCTCACAACAGGACATTTACATTGAGAGAGAGAGAGAAGTTGTGCTCTGCTCCTGGCTCTTACTGAGATTTGTTATAATCTGATAAAGAACTGTTCCTAACTCAACTGAATCCTGACAACCTTACTTACCTGCAACCATTTTGATTCATCTGATTCAACCCTGCTTTATATCTAAACTGGACTTTCATATTGTTTTTCCTCCCAACCTTTCTGGATATTACGGACATTATTATTTGCAAGTATCCACAAACACCCTGAATCTACAGTTCTGTTTATAATCTAAAGAGGCTGATCACCTCCATTGCTTTCATAGTTACATAGCTGAAAAGAGACTTGCGTCCATCAAGTTCAGCCTTCCTCACATATGTTGTTGCTGTTGATCCAAAAGAAGGCAAAAAAACTAGTCTGAAGCGCTTCCAATTTTGCCACAAACTAGGAAAAAATTCATTCTTGACCCCAAAATAGCAGTCAGAGGTCTCCTTGGATCAAGCAGCTATTACCCCACTAATTAGAAATTACATCCCTGTATGTTATGTTTTTGTAAGTATTTATCCAATTGCAGTTTAAACATCTGTAGTGACTCTGACAAAACCACCTCTTCAGGCAAATAATTCCATATCCTTATTGCTCTTACTGTAAAAAAAACTTTTCTTTGCCTTTAGATCAAATCTCCTTTCTTCCAGCCTAAATGTGTGACCTTGTGTCCTATGTATAGCCCTGTTTATGAATAGATTTCCAGATAAAGGTTTGTACTGGCCCCGTATAAAGTTATCATATCCCCTCTCAGGCGCCGTTTTTCCAAACTAAACAGATTTCATTTTTTTAACCTTTCTTCATAACTAAAATGCTCCGTTCCTTTTATCAATTTTGTAGCTCGTCTCTGGACTTTTTCTAGTGCCATGATATCTTTCTTTAGAACAGGCGCCCAGAATTGCACAGCATATTCAAGGTGTGGTATTACCAGTGATTTATAAAGAGGCAAAATTATATTTTCATCCTGAGAATTTATGCCCCTATTTATACATGACAAAACCTTACTGGCTTTAGCAATTGCAGATTGACATTGCATATTGCTGCCTAATTTGTTGTCTATAAGAATTCCCAAATCGTTCTCGTGTGTGGTTATCCCTAATTCACTACCATTTAGTGTGTAAGTTGCTTGTGCATTCTTAACCCCGAAGTGCATAACTTTGCATTTCTCTACGTTAAATTTTATCTGCCATTTTAGTGCCCAGGCCCCCAATCTATCCAAATCCCTCTGCAGCAAAGCAATATCCTGCTCACATTGTATTACTTTACAAAGTATTGTGTCATCTGCAAACACTGATACATGGCTTTCAATGCCTATTTCAAGATCATTTATAAATTTTAAAATAGAAGTGGTCCCAAAACAGAACCCTGAGGGACACCACTTACCACTTTTGTCCAGCCTGAAAATTTACCATTAATTACAACTCGTTGTACTTTATCCTTAAGCCAATGTTCTACCCAAGAACAAGAATATTAATCTAGACCAATTTCTTTTAGTTTGGAGACTAACCTATTGTGAGAAACCGTATCAAATGCCTTGGCAAAATCCAAGTAGATCACATCCACTGCAACACCCTGATCTATACTTCTACTTACTTCTTCGTAGAATGCAATTAGGTTAGTTTGACATGACCTATGTTTCATAAAACCATGCTGATTATTGCTAAAAACAAATTATTCCCAATGAATTCCTGAATATTATCCCTTAATAGCCCTTCAAATATTTTCCCAGTTACAGAAGTTAAGCTCGCAGGTCTATAATTTCCAGGCAAGGATTTTGAACCCTTTTTAAATATAGGAACAACATCTGCCTTCCTCCAATCCTCCGGTACAACACCTGAAACAAAAGAATCTTGAAAAATTAAATACAGAGGTTCACTTATTTCCCCACTTAGCTCCTTAAGTACTCGTGAGTGAATACCGTCAGGCCCCGGAGCTTTATTTACATTAATTTTCTTTAACCCCTTAAGGACGCAAGACGGTTCAGGACCGTCATCGGCATTTTTGCGTTGCCGACCGACGACGGTCCTGAACCGTCCTAAATTTAAAATGTACTTACCCGATCGCCGTCGTTCCCCCGGCGGCGATCGGCGTTGCTCCCGGTGTGGGGAGACTGCCTGCAGCCCAGACAGTCTCCCCATGGCGGATTAGGACCCCTGGGGCCATGTGATCGCCCATCAGGGCGACCACATGGTCACAATAGGTGTCCTAGTCTCTGCCTGCAGGGGGACTGTCTGTGCTGACAGGCAGTCTCCCTGCAACTGTAAAATCATAAAAAAATTTAAAGTGAAAGGTAATAAAAAAAAAAATTATTATATATGTGTATATATATATGATATATAGACATATATTATACCTATATAATATATGTCTATATATCATATATATAATGTCATGCTAAGTGTATTTTTATATTAATATGTACATATATTAATATAAAAATACACTTATAATTAATTTACACACGTATATATATAATATATATAATAACTATATATATATTGTATATATATATTATTATAAAATACGAATAATAAATAATTTAAATTAAATTAAAAAAATTAAAAATAATAATAAAAATTAAAAAAAAATTATATATCTATACGAAATGTTATTCTAACTGTATTTTGATATTAATATATATATATTTATATCAAAATACACTTAGAATGAAATTGTATATATATATGTATATATAAATAAATAAAAAGAATACAAACTATTCATATGTCCATATACAAAATGACATAAATAATTATATAAATATACACGTAGACTTCAAATATATAAATATGCATATATATTTAAATTCTACGTGCGTATTTATGTAATATTTTTACATAATTAAGTTATTTTATTGATTGCAATTTAAGGGACCTGCCTGCCAACCCAGGCCAAAAGTCTAAAGAATTTAATTTGCTAGCACTGTATTTTACCCTGTAACGTTCTACGACACCCTAAAACCTGTACATGGGGGGTACTGTTTTACTCGGGAGACTTTGCTGAACACAAATATTAGTGATTCAAAACAGTAAAACATATCACAGCGATGATATTGTCAGTGAAAGTGACTTTTTTTGCATTTTTCACACATAAACAGCACGTTTACTGATGATATAATTGTTGTGATACATTTTCCAGTTTTGAAACACTAATATTTGTGTTCAGCAAAGTCTCCTGAGTATAACAGTACCCCCCATGTACAGGTTTTATAGCGTTTTTGAAAGTTACAGGGTCAAATATATGGGTCAAATATTTTTACATTGAAAATGGCCAGGTTGGTTACGTTGCCTTTGAGAGCGTATGGTAGCCCAGGAATGAGAATTACCCCCATGATGGCATACCATTTGCGAAAGAAGACAACCCAAGGTATTGCAAATGGGGTATGACCAGTCTTTTTTAGTAACCACTTGGTCACAAACACTGGCCAAAATTAGCGTTCAATTTAGTTTTTTACTTTTTTCACACACAAACAAATATGAACGCTAACTTTGGCCAGTGTTTGCGACTAAGTGGCTACTAAAAAAGTCTGGACATACCCCATATTGAATACCCTGGGTTGTCTACTTTAAAAAAAATATGTACATGTGGGGTGTTATTCAGCGATTTATGACAGATAATAGTGTTACAATGTCACTATTGATACATTTTAAAAATATATGTTTTGAAACCGCAATATCCTACTTGTACTTATAGCCCTATAACATGCAAAAAAATAGCAAAAAGCATGTAAACACTGGGTATTTTTAAACTCAGGACAAAATTTTGAATCTATTTAGCAGTTTTTTTCATTCACTTTTGTAGATGAATAAAAGATTTTTCACATAAAAGTAAAAAAACATGTATTTTTTTCAATTTTTCATCATATTTTTTCATTCTTTAAAAATTAAATTACATGAGATTATATAAATAATGGTATGTAAAGAAAGCCCCTTTTGTCCTGAAAAAAACAATATATAATTTGTATATGAACAGTAAATGAGAGAGCGGAAAATTACAGCTAAACACAAACACCACAAAAGTGTAAAAAGATGCCTGGTCGCAAATGTACAACATCGCAAAAAAAGTCCAGTCCTTAAGGGGTTAATAGCTGTAGCAGATTGTCTCGAGTTATCCAATCACAAGTTATTTGCAAGTTTTTTGCAGCAATCATTTGCATATCTCTTGCCATAGGATCCTCATTAATATATACTGAAGAAAAATAGTTATTTAAAATTTCTGCTTTTCCTGGTCTTCATTAGCTAATAAACCCAACTCTGTTTCCAGTGTACCTACACTTTCATTTTTTGTTTATTTAGAATTGATGTACTTTGCCTTTTTGCAAGCGTTATTGGCTTCCTTATATCTTAAATAGGATGCCTCTGATTTGTCTGATTTAAATGCCCTTTTCTTATTTTTACTTCTTATTTTCTTGTTTTACTTCTCTACTAAGCCACATTGGTTTTAATTTGTTTCTTTTACATTTATCATTTTTTCCTTCAACCTGTTATACTTTATCCCTTTTATATTCCTGTTTTTTTACTAATTGTTTTCCTATTTCCTGTATTCCTGTTTTGGGGCATATTGCCTAAACCTCTATTTCACCTTCTACGAACTCAACTGTTTCCCCCCCTTTATCTTTATTATTCCTTTTCTCTGTTTATCTTAGTTCATATTGTTTCCATTGTCTGAACCATGCCTAATAATTCAAATAAGGCACCTGAAGTAAACCCCGGCATAATACGGAAATTACCTAAGTCGAACACACACCTGATTGAGTAACATACGTTCAAATGAACGCACGTGGATACACGTTTCACCCCCCAAAACCATGGCACCCCCCAAAAAAAAAAAAAACACGGCACCGCAAACTAACACACTAAACACAAGCTTTGAATTACCTAGAACACATGGGGCAACATCGCTAGAGGCATGAAACCACGGCACGAGCAAGGCCTCACCACCCAAGGGACCTTTACGACAAAAATGCCAATAAAGGGCTACCACAACATAAACTGAACAGGAGTACACCTCCCTACCCTCCTTTTATCACACTAACTCTTTCTCATCTACAATCTACCAAAGAAAAACACAGGTAGTACACACCTTCACCCCATGTAACACGTAAGGTTTCATGTAATACTGTTAACCCCTTAAGGACACATGACATTTGTGACATGTCATGATTCCATTTTATTCCAGAAGTCTGGTCCTTAAGGGGTTAAAGGACCACTCTAGTGCCAGGAAAACATACTCGTTTTCCTGGCACTAGAGTGCCCTGAGGGTGCCCCCACCCTCAGGGACCCCCTCCCTCCCGGCTCTGGAAAGGGGAAAGGGGTAAAAACGTACCTTTTTCCAGCGGTGGGGGGAGAGCTCTTCTCCTCCGACCCTCCTCTTCTCCTCCCCGTCGGCTGAATGCGCACGCGCGGCAAGAGCTGCGCGCGCATTCAGCCGGTCACATAGGAAAGCATTCATAATGCTTTCCTATGGACGCTTGCGTGCTCTCACTGTGATTTTCACAGTGAGAATCACGCAAGCGCCTCTAGCGGCTGTCAGTGAGACAGCCACTAGAGGAAATAGGGGAAGGCTTAACCCATTCACAAACATAGCAGTTTCTCTGAAACTGCTATGTTTATGAAAAAATGGGTTAACCCTAGAAGGACCTGGCACCCAGACCACTTCATTAAGCTGAAGTGGTCTGGGTGCCTAGAGTGGTCCTTTAACACTTGGTTTAGATGTAGTTGTATGTATTATCAAACAGGTTGAGTTGATGGGCCCTGAGTAGCCATACAGTTATTTTCTAATATCCAGACCTGCGAGTCATACTTATACTTTGAAAATATGATGACATGGGGGGCGTGGCCTGGAGCAAGACCGGAGCAGCCGCATGTCTGAGTAGCTCCGTGCTCCCACGGCCTAATTACTAAGCGGAACGTTCACCTGACAGCGAAAAACCGCGAACCCACTCACCTGCACGATGGCACAACAGAAGGGCAGGCGGAAAAAAATGAGAAAAACAGCTTCTTCAGCGCCCGAAATACCCAACACAAATCCACAGCCACGCTGGAAATAGCGCAAGATGGCGCCGAGGAAGACACCAGCGAACTGCAGAGACCTACGCAGTCTGAAGCACCAGTGACCCAAGGGATCCTGCAAAGTATGCTGGACAGCATGCATGTTAAAATCCAGCACACTTTCCAAACTGCCATAAAAGAAATCAGGGCGGACATACAGGAGTTGGGCACAAGAACCTCCACGCTGGAGGAGCAAATGGCAGACCAGACTGAGGCATACAGGGAACTGCGAGCAGACATGGAGGGGATGCAAGGCAACCTGGAAACCCTGGAAAATAAAATTGCAGACATGGAGGACAGATCACGGCGTAATAACCTCAGGATCCGGGGCATAGCAGAGTCGGTGAGCATGGCAGACCTACATGCACACCTACAGAACCTGTTTAAAACCCTGGCACCTGATTTACCACAGGACTTACTCCTGCTGGACAGATACCACCGAGTTCCAAAGCCAAGGTTTCTAACCACGGACGCGCCTAGGGATGTGCTAGTGCGCCTACATTATTTCCACGTTAAAGAGGACATTATGAAAGCAAGCAGACAACGCCAATCCCTCCCGGAACCGCACCAGAAAACAACAATTTATGCTGACATCTCAGCCGCAACACTGAAGAAAAGGAAGACCTTCGCGGCTGTTACAGAACAATTGCGGCAACATAAGAAGCCATACCGATGGGGATTTCCGGTAAAGTTGCTTGTCTCACATGAGGGTAAAATAACTGCCATCCACACCCCTGAAGATGGCCTAAAAGCGCTCCGGGATTGGGGAATACCGCAACCGACCAACACAGCAACAACGACAAGCCGCAGTGGGCCCGCACCTACATGGCGGAACACGCCCAGACGCAGGTAGAGAGGGCAAATACCGCAGAACATGGCAAGTAACCTAAAGAGACTTTGGGACATTATATGGCATGAGAGACATTTGTAATACTGTGAAAGAGGGTGGGGGCTGACAACTCAGCTACAATAGACACATAAAGGTAATAGATCAACACCCTAGAATTACGGGTTTGACACCAGCCCCTAACTACCAATCAGGCCATAAACAGTAAGGGTGACTAGCTCCTGGAAAGGCGGTTAGGCCGCTACAGGTTTCACACAGAAGTAGAAGCACCAAGCTTCTTCCCCCAGGGCACCTTGGACAGGCGCCAAGCCAGATATATGGCTGTTCTAAAAGTTTTAGTTTTGTTATGTTACTCCCCCGTTTGCCAGCTAGAGAAGGCACGACACAATGACCGCCACCACACCACTCCAACAAGGGTAAGAACCCCCTGTAGGGGCTCAGGGCACTATTCATGTAGGGGGGAGCCACCTGGTTCGAAATGGCTGGGTAAGGTGGCAACCCCACCTATAGACAAAGTAACACCTCAGAATCGGCTCGTACAAAATTACGAACCCCCATGAAAATTTACACTCACAACACCAAAGGCCTTAACAGCCCCGCCAAACGCAGCTTACTACGCCGAGATTTGAAACAAAACACTCCGGAAGTAGTATGCCTACAGGAAACACACTTTAAAACGAATTCCCACTCCCCGCTGTTCGTGCAAGACTACCCTCACCAATTCCATGCAACACACACAAACAAGTCTAAGGGGGCTTCGATCCTTATTAGCAAAGATATAGCATTTACCCTCATGCACCTGGAAATAGACGAGGGAGGGAGGTATGTCATGGTAGTGGGCGACTTCAATGACGTTACATATACGATCACAAACATCTATGCCCCAAACACGGGACAAAGGAACTTCCTCCATAAAATAATCAAGAAACTGGAAACAAAACAAAAGGGGATTAGTGTAATATGTGGGGATTTCAACCACGTAATGGACCCCATGGTAGACTCCACGGCATCACCTTCGGCACCCAGAATGCGACTGCTCACACGACAAAGTAAAGCGCTGCAAAAAATACTACACACACATCACTATTATGACGTATGGCGAGCGACACACATCGGTGACAGGGGATATACGTTCTTCTCCACTGTACATAATTCATATTCTAGGATAGAT
Organism: Pelobates fuscus; assembly: GCF_036172605.1. Lineage (NCBI taxonomy): Eukaryota > Metazoa > Chordata > Amphibia > Anura > Pelobatidae > Pelobates > Pelobates fuscus. The sequence goes on from NC_086320.1 coordinate 241,401,582, forward strand.
GGCATACTGGTAACGGGACAACACTTAGGCCACATAAAGGAATGCAACATAAAACAGATCACATGGTCAGACCACGCGCCAGTAGTTGTAACTTTGACTGACCTGTACGACTCCACACACAGAAGCCCTTGGAGACTTAATGCCTCACTTCTTACGGACCCCGAATTTCATAAAAAATTAGAACAAACGTTGCAACACTATTTCGCGGAAAATACAATAGAATACACATCCCACAACACGATTTGGCAGGCACACAAATCCGTAGCACGAGGACTCTTGATCCAAAGAGCCGCAACCCTCAAACGACAGGCGGACACACAACAAAGGGAGAGGCAGAGGGCACTATTGGACCTTACAATCCTAAACCAACGGCACCCCTCAAAGGATCTAAAGAACCGCATTATGCAGCTTACACGGGACATGCACAAACAGGCACTAGATAGAACTGGCCAATACCTCCAGAGACTTAAGGCAACACAATATACTCAAGGCAACAAGGCGGGCAAACTGGTGGCACAGCACCTCAAAACACTTCAAATCAAACGAAAAATAGCACACATCCAATCGGAGGAGGGACACAAGGTCACAGCCCCCAAAGACATCAGCAATGTGTTTGCCAAATACTATGCGCCCCTATACAATCTGGCACATGACACAAAAACACAACAACCACGGCCACAAGCCATAAAACAATATTTAAACGAGATACCAATGCCCTCACTCACACCACAACAACAACTTACCCTCTCCTCTAGTATCACCGAAGAGGAGGTGGCTGCAGCTATCCAGCAACTCCCAACGGGCAAAGCCCCAGGCCCGGATGGCTTTGCTAACTGCTACTACAAAGCATTCAAAGCCATCCTAGTGCCATACTTAACGAACGCCTATAATGAAGCCACCCAACAACAAAGCCTACCCCCCGAAACACTACTGGCTCACATCATCACCCTTCCCAAGCCTGGTAAACCACCCACCTGCCCACAAAACTTCCGCCCTATCTCCCTCTTGAACACCGACTCCAAACTATACGCTAAAATATACGCCCAAAGGCTGGGAAGCATACTCCCACACCTCATTCACTCAGACCAAGTGGGGTTCATAAAGGGCAGGCAAGGGGGAGACAACACCAGAAAAGTGCTTGATATAATGCACAGTGCCCAGCGCTTGAAAGTAGGAGGCGTGATGGTGGCACTAGACGCAGAAAAGGCCTTCGACCGCCTTCCCACCTCGAGGCAGTCCTCTCGGCGGTCAGGGCCCTGTATAACAAGCCAACAGCCCAAGTCTTAAACGCGGGGTTCGTATCGGATCCATTCCAGATAACTAATGGATCCCGCCAGGGGTGTCCACTCTCCCCATTGCTATACGTTTTAGCGCTGGAACCATTGGCTATAGCCATAAGGCAACATGCCTCAATACACGGGGTGACCATAGGGGGCAGGGAATATAAGACAAACCTCTGCTGACGACATAATGCTCACCCTGACACAACCCCAGATATCCCTCCCCAACGTGGTGGAGACTATAATAGAATATGGGCGGCACTCATACTATAAACTAAACATTAGCAAAACCCAAGCCATGGGGGTGGGGATAGAGACAGAAGCCCTTGACAGACTTAAATCAGCCTTCCCATTCGATTGGAGAACGGACCACATCACATTCCTAGGCATCAACATCCCGACCCAAATAAATAAGCTTATGGAAAAAAACTACACCAAACTCTACAAGGAACTAGCGGCAACTCTAGACAGCTGGGAGGGCAAATACTTATCATGGGTAGGGAGGATAGCAGCCATCAAGATGATGCTACTCCCGAAATTCCAGTATCTCCTACGCACGCTACCCATAAAACTACCAAAACACTACCTTCAAACACTACAGAGTCTCCTCACGCGCTTCATATGGGCAAAGAGGAAACCGAGGGTGGCAGCCTCTGTCCTACAAAAAACGATCGATATGGGGGGATTGGGTTTACCACACATCCACACGTATTATAAGGCTGCACATATTGCAGCAATTAAAGCATCCGCGGTGGAAGGGGAAACCCTGCAATGGACAAAAATAGAAGCCCACTGGACGGGAGGGCGCGGCCTGCACAACATATTCTGGCTATCGAGACACCTACGCCCCACACACATAGACCTCCTACCGACCACCTCAACCACCCTGACAATATGGGATGAGACAAGGGAGGGGGAGGGAGACCGAGACAGTATACCAGGAAACGCCCCGATCTCCATTGTCGCGGTGGGGATCCCAACATTTGACCACAGACAATGGAGAAACTGAGGTTGCACCACAATCGCACACCTCTACAAAGAGGGGAAATTAATGTCCTTTCCAGACCTCCAAAAGTTATACATTCTCCCACATAAAGCCGTATTCCCATATTTACAATTGAAGTCCTTCCTTACGGGAAGAGGGTAGAGGGTACGAAACACAACACACCAACAAAGGAGTCCGGTTGAGCAAATATGCCTCTCACCGACACCAGCCACACGCACACTATCTGCACTATACAAAGAACTACAACACGAAGCTTTGGGAGCTGCTATGCCGTTCCAAGAGGCGTGGAATGGGGAACTGGGATACACCCTGACACCAGACAAATGGGAAAGGGCTTTTCGAATCCACAAGGGCAACTCACAGTGCTCAACACACTTAGAAATTATAAGAAAATTACAATATAGGTGGTACATGGTGCCAGAGATGCTATCCAAGATTTACCCAGACTCCCCCAACAGATGCTGGAGGTGTGGGGCTCAAGGAGGGTCAATGGGACACATATGGTGGTCATGCGAAAAACTTACACCCCTATGGTCAATGATGGAAAAAGAGATAGGGAAGTTGATAGGCAGGCAGTGGCCACTCAACCTTGAACAATGTGTACTCTTTATGATCCCCACGACACTAGACAAAATAGAGGAACGGTTGCTCTTCCACATGCTAATCTCCGCAGCAACACTTATAGCTAGAGCATGGAAATCAACCCAAGTACCGAGCAGAGAAAAACTAATACACCAGGCAGACACCAATTGGAAATACGAAATAATGGCCTCCAAACACTTAGCACCACAGAAAAACATTAAACAAGCGGGAGAAAGATGGAGGGTATACAGAGAACGGGTGGAGGGGAATCAGAATCCGGAAACACCAAAGGAGACCGACACTAGACAACACGAGTGGGGGGAAACCAGTTAGGGCTTACAAGCGGACCAAGAACATCTCTAAACCACAGGGATAGACAAGAGCTTAGAACCAAAATGTAGCTACAAGGAGAGAAAAAAAAAAAAAAAGACGTGGATCGTCACAAGCAGCCGCAAAGGCAAGACTCGCACACCCACTAAACACGGCAGGGGATGAGCGCGGAGGGAGACAGCCCTACAACAGAGAGTATCACAAGTTATTGATGGAAATGGTCATTGTGTAACACAATTGTTAATGTTTGTTCCTGCATTAGCCTTTTTCTTTTCTGTACCCTGGTGAGCAGGCGCCGCAAATTAACATGGCAACAAAAAAACAATAAAACTACTTCTCAAATTGAAAATATGATGACATAAGACTTCAATAAAGCTTTCACATATTAAACTCCAGCATAAGTCTCCTGTTTGACTTGCTCAGAAGCATGACCAGAATACATAAAAGTGGCATGTATTTTATTGTAGTAATTTTAGTATTTTGTTTGTGCCCATTTTATTGTGGTTATATAATATTTGTGATTCAGTTAACATTAGACTGTTATTTGGCATATCTATTTCCATTCCACACTAAATTTATTATTTAAAGAAGACCATTGAATTCCAGTGAACAGTTGTTTTCTTTTGCACAGGGTAAAGATGAAACTATTCGAGTAGTGTCCATGGATAAAGATTACCATATAGAATGTTATCATTGTCAGGTAAGAGAACTCAAGTAACAGCGGGTTTCTTCATATTTACCCCATTGATTCTATAAAGGGACATTCAACTACCCAAATAGAAACAAATCACTTTTTAGTAGATATACCACATTAAAAACATGTACATTTTATAATTGGGGGATATCTAAAAATCAGGCAAATCTCTTGTCTGAAGCCTTTGCTAGGCCTCCCTTTTTAATCCAGACAAACTTTCTGGGGCTGTTTAGTTATAGATTTCCCTTCCCAATGCAGCTCAATATGGAGGGGGGGTGGTGGTGGTGGTGTGGGGTGTGTGTGTGTGTTTCAGACCCCAAAGTTCACTTGTCTCTCTATATATTTATATGGAAGGCTGGGCCTGTAGTTGTGAGAGGAGCATGACTTCCCTACTTAAGGATCGCCAGACCCCTCCTCATTACCGTTGTTGGTCTGGCGATTTGCATACCTGGTCTTCCAGCTGCAGCAGATCGCCATTTTGCTTACCTTTCCTCGCGGATACCTTACCTGCTTTTAGAGTGTCTGCCTGCTCCTGGTTCAAGTTTTTCAGCTGTCCAACGCCTCCAGGATATTTCCCCTCTCCTCCGGTCGATACCACTAACTGTCTCGAGGCTGCAGTAATGACCCTGTCACAGGCGCACAGCGTCATCATTGGCCAACTCTATTCTCATACTTACCTCTATTTCGTATGCCTTTCGCATAGTCTTTCATTCACTTCCATACGAATGTACGGTTCGGTAGTTTAACTATGTTACTACTTGTCGGTTCTTATATATTGGCTTTCGTGAGGTTGCTTTCACCCATTCGTCCTTTAGTTCGTAAGCACGAACGTTACTTACGATTTGTACGACATGTCTGTTCTAGTGTTTGGTTATACTGGAGAGTTTGGTTGTTATGTGGCTATTTGCTCCTCTTTGGGGCCGTTCATATAATTACAGCCGAATGTCTGATTATAGTAATAGGTATTCCTTAAGTCCATGCAGACATTCGTATAATTGTATGTATATGCTTGCTAGCCTGCTGGCCCCTAGAGGCCATAGGGGAGTACTGCACATTTTACATTTCTGATCTAATACCTTCTGTTTAAATTTAGATTGAGCAGTGCATTGTTCCTAGATTTTGTTCTGCCTATTAGATATGTTATAACAAGCTGTTTTATATGTTGCCAGGCTTGAACCTTCTTTTTGGCTGTGCCTCTGAGGATCTTTCAAGTCTCATAGGTTCTGGTTGACTCAGTTTCAATTGTCCAACTCGCTTTAGGTGGGTCATTTTTGTCAATTAGTAGTCAGTTATGCTCTCTTGAAGGTTCTAATATTGGTGGTATTATATATTACAGATTGAAGTCACTCTGCCATAATCTCCTCTCTTTCGATTTCTACAATTTCACATTGGTTAGTGGTTTAGATTTGTCTTGGGGATCCACGATCTGACCCTCACTGCCCAGATAACCTAATTGTTCCTTTTTATGTTATTAGGTACTAGGCCCTACTGGTTATACTACCACTTATGATTTGCCTGGTTCATTTTAGGCCTAGTCTATTGGTTGATAGGTATTCCACATTATTGTGTTTTGTTTTTTTGCTATTTACACCTTCCTTCACTCCCCATCCTGCAACTGACACTAGGGTAAGACTTTGTCTACTGGCTGATAGGTTTCAGAGTCCGCTTATTTGTTTTTTCTGGCCTTCTTGCCTTGTCTTAGTGGTCCCGCGAGGCCAACACCCATCCTCATAGGTACTCACACCCAACAGCCACCTCATAGTTAGTCGCTTTGCCAGGTGGTATAGAGAGGGTCTCCCCCTGTTACTCCCATGCTATCTTTTGCTTTACTCGTCACCGAAAGGCCATCAAGGAAGTCAACCCCTTCAGGACTCATGAGTTTAACCGGTTTATCATTGATAAATCAACGGTAGAATACAATATTTCTGGCAAATGGTTGCAAGATATGTTGGGTTTCAAATGCAAACATGTAGCTGTTAGCATACATAGGAGCCATTGCCGCCCTCAAAGATGTGCCTGATATCTGTTGGTACCAAGAGTGTTCTAAAATAGTTAGATGTTAGGACTATCTCCAATATCTCTAGTACATACTGCATGGGGGGGCCATGGTAGACTGAAGAGTTTTGTAGCACTTACCGCATGGCTTCAATGCCTGCATCGTGTGGAATTATTGTGTACAGACTTTTCACATCACACGTCACTAGGTGAGTGGTGTCGTCTGGTAGAGTAATTTGGTCTAAGTTTCAGTAAATCAGGTGTATCTTTAATGCATGTTGTTAGCTTCTCAACCATACTTTTAAACAAAAAGTAAAGCCATTTAGCAAGAGGCTCTAAGACCCCCACCTATGAGACTATAGGCCTATAGTGGTCCATTTTCTCATGGACCTTAGATAGGGTATAGATGATTGGCGTTTTTGGTGTAGATTAGATTAAACATTTCTGTAGATCCTCAGAAAGATAATTGGCTTCAAAGCCTCTCTGTATTATAGAAACAACTTGCATGATTAAATTTGTTGGGTCACCAGACAATTTCTTATAGGTATTGGTGTCTTGTAGTTGAGATAGGAGCACTATAAAATTAAATATAGAATACACTGCCGTACAGATCATGTGGTTTACAAGTTCACTTGCCCTTGTGGTCTCATCCATGTTTGAAAATACGCACTCTGTGGGAGAATTAGGGGACACAGGTCCAGTATCTGGCTTGCCTATAGAGATGGCAAGTCGGACAAACCTGTGGCCCATCACCATCTCTCGACACTTAGATGTGTTGCAATTGATCACAAAACATTGTGGATCCTTGAGTTGAATACAGTGTCCCCCAATGGACTTAATGAAAAGTGTTTATTTTTACCATTCCTTCAATGATTATATTATTGCGTGTTGACATTTATTTACCTTGCACACTAAAATAATTGTGTGTATATATAGACATTTAAATTTTTATTACTAACTGTATTGTATGTGTTTGCTTTATTGATTTATTTACATCTGCTATTGTTTACTTTTTTTATTTTTTATTTCCCTTACCACCCCTACTAAGTGGCTCATTCTATCTGATGCATTAAATTGCTATTAACTTTTTTTGTATCCCATAAGTTTATTTGCTATTTATTGCACGGTATTTGTCCACTAGGCACTTGTGCATTTTTTATTGGATTCTAGCTATCTAGATCATTAATCATAATCATAATTTTCTGCACAACGTACTTAATGCACTTTATATTGCACACCTTACTCAAATAACTTTATATGCAATTGATGTCACCCCTCCATATAATTAACACATCATCGATAAATCTATGGTAGAATAAAACATTTCTGGCAAATGGTTGCAAGGTATGTTGGGTTTCAAAAACAAACATGTAGCTGTCAGCATACATAGGAGCCATTGCCGCCTCCATAAATGTGCCAGATATCTGTTGTATGAATATTTGAGACATTTTGTTGTCTCCCTTTACACTACTCATCATGTTTTAAAATTATGGATTCGTCTCGATTGTAGGTTTTTTGCACTTCAGATGCACTGTTTATCGATTTCAGCACCTTTAGCACTACCACTTTAACATTTGGGTTTTTATTCACTTTATAATTTGTATGAATGTATATTTGTATACCTTTTGATGTTAGGCTACGATATTTGACAATGATCTATGCACAATTCTTTATGCACTTGTATGGGTAAATCGTCTGTGACATGTTTTTTAATCTATAGATTAATTTGAACTATTACTGTTTGTGCAAGCATGACAGCATGCTTATAATTTTGAAGCCTTTTGCCACTGGTAGTCGAAAGCTGCTTAAATCCGTCTAATGGGGTCGGCATGATGCGGTAGCTATGGAGACGCCGTCCAACACACGCAACAGATGGGCGGAGCCTCCTCAGTGCCGTGTGGAGCAGGGATCTCCCTACATTGTCAGCAGGCGTAAGGGCAGCCAATTGCTGACTAGCATCAGCAGTTGCCCTGGCAGCGCAGCAATGACCGAGACACTCTCTATGGAAGCGGTCCATAGCTCTGACGTCTGGGAATCACCCAGATGATTTGATGTGTGCCCGAACTCTGGAGCAGCCAGCCCAACCCACTTAAAAACCAGCTTGGGGTGGTAAATAATTAACTTATCTGCCTGTTTAGTATAAAAGTCATTCATTCCTATGAGTAATTTTTTGTGTCCTGATGAAAGTTCCAAGCTAGGAACTGAACCATCGACTATCTGTGAGAATAAAAAATGTGTTTTTAAATCCAGGAGTGCTGGCAATTTTCCCTGTATTTATGTGTATATGTATGTATATACAGTTGCAAGAAAAAGTATGTGAACCCTTTGGAATGATATGGGTTTCTGCACAAATTGGTCATAAAATGTGATCTGATCATCATCTAAGTCACAACAATAGACAATCACAGTCTGCTTAAACTAATAACACACAAATAATGAAATGTTGCCATGTTTTTATTGAACACACCATGTAAACATTCACAGTGCAAGTGGCAAAAGTATGTGAACCCTTGGATTTAATAACTGGTTGAACCTCCTTTGGCAGCAATAACTTCAACCAAACAATTCCTGTAGTTGCAGATCAGACATGCACAGTGGTCAGGAGTAATTCTTGACCATTCCTCTTTACAGAACTGTTTCAGTTCAGCAATATTCTTGGCATGTCTGGTGTGAATCGCTTTCTTGAGGTCATGCCACAGCATCTCTATCGGGTTGAGGTCAGGACTCTGACTGGGCCACTTCAGAAGGCGTATTTTCTTCTGTTTAAGCCATTCTGTTGTTGATTTACTTATATGCTTTGGGTCATTGTCCTGTTGCAACACCCATCTTCTGTTGGCTTCAGCTGGTAGACAGATGGCCTTAAGTTCTCCTGCAAAATGTCTTGATAAACTTGGGAATTAATTTTTCCTTCGATGATAGCAATCCGTCCAGGCCCTGACGCAGCAAAGCAACCCCAAACCATGATGCCCCCACCACCATATTTCACAGTTGGGATGAGGTTTTGATGTTGGTGTGCTGTGCCTCTTTTTCACCACACATAGTGTTGTGTGTTTCTTCCAAACAATTCAACTTTGGTTTCATCTGTCCACAGAATATTTTGCCAGTACTGCTGTGGAACATCCAGGTGCTCTTGTGCAAACTGTAAATGTGCAGCAATGTTTTGTTTGGACAGTAGTGGCTTCCTCCGTGGTATCCTCCCATGAAATCCATTCTTGTTTAATGTTTAGTGTTTTACGTATTGTAGATTCGCTAACAGGGATGTTGGCATTTGCCAGTGACTTTTGTAAGTCTTTAGCTGACACTCTAGGATTCTTCTTCACCTCACTGAGCAGTCTGCGCTGTGCTCTTGCAGTCATCTTTACAGGACAGCCACTCCTAGGGAGAGTAGCAGCAGTGCTGAACTTTCTCCATTTATAGACAATTTGTCTTACCGTGGACTGATGAACAGCAAGACTTTTGGAGATACTTTTATAACCCTTTCCAGCTTTATGCAAGTCAACAATTCTTAATCGTAGGTCTTCTGAGAGCTCTTTTGTGCGAGGCATCATTCACATCAGGCAATGCTTCTTGTGAAAAGCAAACCCAGAACTGGTGTGTGGGGGGCGTAGCCGACTGCCAAGCCGCATGGACGTGTACTAGAAGAGCTCCTCTGCCTAGGAAAGTGAATCCTAAAACATCGGGCACTAAAATACATAATGGGACACACCAAACGGCCCCAAGCTTCCCAACAAACATCGGGCAAGACTCCTGCCGGAAAATCGGGGGCGCTAACACAGCGGAACACCCGCCCGACCCGGTAGGCCTCAACCCGACACGGGACTCACCTCAGGCCTCATCACCGCCATCTACTCCCTCGGGTTCAGAAGGAACGCTACACTCCACTGATGGGGATATTAGGGACATGCTCCGAGCACTACCTTCCAAACATGACTTGGCCCACATGCTACACAACTTGGAGACATCCTTCCAGGCCAAGTTAGAAGCCATAAGTGCAGACCTCCGACAAACAGCACAAAGGGTCACGACTGAAGATGATAGAGACACGATGCAGGCGCAGATAAACAAACTAAGGGAAACGGTTGATTCACATACAGACCACTATTGTGCCATGCAGCGCTCGATGGATAACCTAGGCAACAGGGGGCGCCGCAATAACCTCAGAGTAAAAGGCCTCCCCGAAGCAGAGCGGGAAAACCTCCAGGCCATACTGCAGGAATTATTCAACCTCCTACTGAACAGGCCCGCGGACACCCCAGTGATATTCGACAGAGCGCACAGAGCCCTGCGCCCAAGGGGGGCTCATCCGAACCACCCTCGCGACGTGGGTTGCAGACTCCATTATTTTGAGTGCAAGTCTAAAATCCTAGATGCGCTGAGACAGTCACAGCAACCGCTTCTATTCCACGACGCGACCATTGCGATATACCCAGACCTCTCATGGCTAACACTACAGGCCCGAAGGGCCTTGAGGCCCATCAAGGATCAACTCCTCGCTAGAAATCTTCGATACCGGTGGGGCTTTCCCTTCTCACTCACCGTAACATGCAAGGGCACCCCACACACCATCTCATTGGTAGCTGATGTACCACTGTTTATCCGAGACCTCGATCTGTCGGAGGTCAGAATCCAAGACTGGTACGGCCCCATTTCTACTCCGAACGCGATGGGACAGCCGCATCGCACGCGTCGGCACCATTCTCCTATAAAGCGGAGGACGGACTTCCCGGACAAGTCGACAGGTGAAACGACCCAACATCTCACCCGCCACTAAGGAACAGAAACATCTACACATTTACACACCACAAATAAGTAACATGGCCTGTGCTGTGCCACACACATCCCTCTCTAACGATGACCGCGCTATACCATGACCGGACTCCGAAGGTGTACGGACCAGACGCCACAAACATAGAAATAACAAGCAATAAGGCCAGCAGGTTGCAGAACGGACTACTTAATCAACTCCAGAGAGATCACAACGGCACACGGGACACGCAAGTATTCACTACATCTGACTATTGCCAGATCAATGCCCCCTCTCTAAACATTGAAAGCGACTCACTGTTGACCAACGCAATTTCCCTAAGTCCCCTCCTACCTTACCTGCATACCACTACGAATAGAAATGGGGGTCTTAAAACTTAATCCATACTGGACCGACTTAAGGACTTAACCCCAACCTGTATGGGCTACCCGGGAGGAGGAGAATGGTAGGTCGAGATGGCCTGAAAGACTTGCCAGAAATAATTCTCACTTGGACTATATCGGTAACCCCGGTATTCGATACGGGGCAGGCGTCCGGTGCCTCAAGGCCCACCTGCATCCTCAGTCCCGCCGTAACCGATACTGACAAACCTCCGAATCCTCCCAACAGGTTGAATACAAGTCCCCCCCTCGTAAGGAGGCAGGTGCTGCCTGTGGTTAGCTAGTTAATTGTATATACATTGGTTGTCTCGACACCGCTTTGTTATATATAAATGCTTATTATCAGCTGTTTTAAGATGTACTAGACTATCGACCGGACAACGAACGGCCCCCTCCCGTTAACATCCCACTCCCAACTACAGCACTATCTCTTGGTAATACCCCCCTTCCCCCCCCTTTTGCTGCTCCCAGCTCCTCATAAGGTGTACAGGGACAACAACTGATCCCACCTTTCCCATGCCATAATGCACACCGACCAAAGGTGCCCTCTCCTATCACCAATTCGCCCCCCCCCCAATCTCCCCCCCCCCCCCCCCCCCGGCCGCTGCAGGTGAAACACGATCTGACGACAAGGTGACAGATGCTGGGGGGACAGCAAATTGATCAATTACCAACAAGGGTTCTTTGCTTACTGAGGGAACTAACAGGGCACTGTGGAACAGACGGCCAGGAGAAGAATATCGACCAAGCATCCCACAACCCCAGACCCCCCCCCCCCTCCTGACCTAGACAGAGACAGTGACCCCCCCCCCCCCCAGAGTACAGCCCACAAGAAATGCCACACTCGCCTGTTTCCCCAACCTTTCCTCCCCCTCCCCCCCCCCCGCCGACCAAGCATGAAACAGGTATCTCCAGGTACGACAGGGGACTGGACAACAGACAGTGAGGTACAGCTAGACGTTGTATTATTGTCTCATTGTGAACCGCTCCCGCAAGGAACCACCACAACGACTCTGTATATATACAGAGCGGGGCACCATCACTGCCTAAAGCCCGAATTAAGCTTACAGACACATATACTCAAGGGAGCAGAAGGCCCTCTCAGGATAGCAGGTATATACCACTCACCAAAGGTCTGCGGTTCTCCCACACACTTGACTTTGCAGGTGCAGGGGAGAGCTCCGGGCTGACATCTGTAACCCTCACGGGTGGCTCAGCACAGGCTCATAACCCACCCACCCCGCACGACGACACAGCCCACTCCTGATCAAACACAAACGACACAAACAGGATTCCTTTCCGAAGCAGACTTCCCACACTATACCTATAAGCTTCACCGCAATACTACCGCGAAACATGTATCCCATTCCCCACGCGCCTACACACCAAGTTCGGCTCCACAACCAGGTCACACCGACCTCGCCCAGGTGTACACCAGATACTTAGGTGCTCCAACTTCACCTAAGTCAGTACACTAAGGGAACCCCCACACGATCTACACCCCTGCTGACAAACTCAGTAACTGTAGATGTTCTAACCCTTTGTAAATAGTTTTCTAGTTGAAGTTATTACCCCATACACCCACCCTTACAACCCCACTCCCCCTACCCTAAGCGAACGACAGCAAATCCAAGATCAATAATACACTGCAATCCCTCGATGGCCGATATTAATATCATTACCCTTAATGTTAGGGTCTAAACACCCCCCAAAAGAGGGCCCTGCGAAAGAGCCCTGCGAAACAGGAAATACCCAACAGGATACTTCAGTAATAATAAGAACACCAAAGCACGGGGAATAGCAATACTCCTATCAGCCCATTTACCATTTACATACCTGGCCCACAAGACCGACGACACAGGGAGGCTTCTCCTTGTCAAGGGCCAAATAGGCCAAAATACAGTCACATTAGCCAACGTATACCTCCCAAACAAACACCAATGCAAAACTTTTAAGAAACAAATTAAATGCATAGAACACTTTGCGGAAGGAATCTTGATTGTGGGGGGTGACTTCAACATATCCATTGATGCCCAATTAGACACTTCTTCACATACTACACACTACCATGCATCCGCCCGCAAACAAATGACAGCCATGTTGGACAAAGCACAACTTTACGACTGCTGGCGCACCACTCATCCAGCAGCCAAAGACCTCTCCTTTTATTCCTCTACCGCACATATATACTCCAGACTGGACATGTTTTTCACCCCCCACTGGTTCCTCCACCTAATACGCTCTACCAACTATGGACCCATCACATGGTAGGACCATGCGCCCCGGTCTCTTGCCATCCATGTACCCACGTTGCCGCAGAAAACCTTTCAATGGAAATTGAACGATCTTCTCCTCAACGACCTAAGCGTAATTGCAAAAGTTAAGGACTCCCTTCAGACCTATTTTACTACTAACACATCATCCTCCACGGCCCCGCCAATCACGTGGTAGCCCACAAATGCGTCCTCAGAGGAGAACTCATAGGGATAGCATCCAGACACAAAAAATTACGAGAAGCCAAAATCCAGGCCCTCACAAAAGACATTAGAACCCTCGAATACACCCACAAGCAAGACGCGCAACTCAGCACATACATGACACTTACGGCCAAAAGTTCTGCCCTACAGGACTTGTTAAATGCCAAAATCAAACGATCACTGCTCCTCACAAAACACTCCTACTACGCTCAAGGGGGCAGATGCGGACGCTTACTAGCACACTCACTTCGACAACAGAGACAGTCGATATTCATCTCCAAAATAAAAACACCCAAGGGAGACATATCGTATCGACTTCCAGATATTCTGCAGGCATTTCAAACATACTACACGGACCTATATAACCTCAGGGATGCACCCCCCTCACATACCGATATTGAACACTTCCTAGCCTCTAGGATAAATCACACAATCCCAGTTCAGGCGTTAACGACACTAGACGCCCCATTACACCCGGACGAAGTACGCTCAGTTATCAAACACCTCCCACTGGGCAAAAGCCCTGGGCCTGATGGCTTCATGGCCAAATATTACAAGACTTTTTTGGAACAACTGACGGAACCATTTACACTAGCATTCAACTCCCTAGCAATAACATCAACCCTACCCACTCCAGCACTAGAAGCCCTCATCCCCAAGCCAGGAAAAGACCCAACCAATTGCGGCAGTTACAGACCCATATCCCTCATAAATCTTGACTTAAAGATTTTCAGGAAAATCCTGGCTAACCGCCTACGCCCCCTGCTCCAATCCCTGATACACACGGACCAAGCTGGATTCGTCCCAAAAAGATAGGCGAAACATAACACAACCAAAATCTTAAACCTCATTTACTTAGCACAACGCCTCCCGAAAGATAGCCTCCTGCTGTCCATCGACGCGGAGAAGGCATTTGATAGGGTAGACTGGACCCTATTGATCGCTACTCTTCGCAAACTGGGCTTTGGCCCAAACTGGATAAGATGGATGCAATCCATTTACTCCTCCCCCACAGCTAGACTGAAGGTCAATGGGCAACTTTCGGACCCTGTTCAAATCAGGAATGGCACGAGACAGGGGTGCCCTCTGTCCCCCCTCCTGTTTATCTTAATCCTTGAACCCTTCCTAAATGGCATCAAGGGAAACCCAGAGATTCGAGGCATACACGTCCGACAGACGGAATACAAAATAGCGGCGTTTGCGGATGACCTCCTCTTTACCATACAGTCACCCGATGTCTCACTACCCCCTCTTTTGGAGGAAATATCCCAATACCAAGCACTATCAATTTTCAAGGTGAATTTCTCGAAAAGCAAAATTCTCCCACTCCGCATGACCCACCAAATGCGATCCGCCCTGCAACAAAAATTCCGATTTACATGGGCCGACACGGCAATAACATACTTAGGGGTAAAACTCCCAATACACCTAGATTCTACATTTGATCTTAACTTTGAACCACTTACCCAAGCCATTTCCAAGGATCTCTTGACATGGCACAAAACACAACACTCATGGTTGAGCAGAATTAACATACTCAAAATGAACACCCTCCCCAAGATCCTATACCTGCTCCAGACCCTACCCAAAGCCATACCCAAACCCTTTTTTGCCAAAATCAAGAGGATGTTCACCACTTTCATATGGGCACACAAACACCCTAGGATTTCATATGAAACTCTCACTAGGGATGCCCCATATAGAGAAATATTACGAAGCTGTCATGCTATCTCGAATCTACAAATGGTCTATCCATCCCCCCGCTAAACAGTGGACCATGTTAGAAAGCTCAATATTTAGTGTCTCTCTGCACACAACACCATGGCAAACACAGAGATCAGTGTTGCTGACACCAGATCACACTACACACCCCACCATTGTCCCTACGCTCCAGACATGGGCACGTATAAGGGGGATAGTGGATCTCTCCCCACACCCATCCCCCTTGTTTCCCATCACTCATAACCCCTTATTCCAACCAGGTCTGCAGGCAGGACCTTACCAACACCTCCTAAACACAATCGACGAGGCACACCTCACACTGAGCACTGTACTAGAAGACCACTCTGTAAAACCACTACAACGCATAACCCAGCAGGATATCCCTACAGCTATGCAAACGCTTCTCTACATACAAATGACACACTTCATCAAAGCCAATCCCATCCTCTATAGAGGGTCACACCCCCTATCTGCTTTTGAAATCCACTGTAAGGTGAAAAACGTCAAAACTAAACAACTATCGACATTTTATAGACTCCTATGGTTACACTCCAGTGTCACCTTACCCCGCTACACAGACTCCTGGTCAGCAGACCTGGACGTCCAAATCTCGTCTACACAATGGCAAACTATCTTTACACAGATGCACAAAACCTCCGTCTGCACCACCATACAGGAAGGCAACTACAAGAGAGTCTCTAGATGGCACTACTCACCATCCAAACTCCATAATCTCTTCCCCAAAGTTCCTGATGTGTGTTTGAAGTGCTCCACATCAGGGGCCTCCCTAGCACACATCTGGTGGCGTTGCCCACTAATCCAGAAATTCTGGGACAACATAGAGAAATTACTCTTAACTATAACAAATGTCCAAATACCTAACACCCCGCTCACACTATTATTCCTACTACTTCCACACCCCCTTATGAAACCTCAACGACTCCTACTCACCCACCTCATCACTGCTGCCAACCTACTCATACCAATTAAGTGGAAAAATTCCGCAGCTCCATCAATCAGGGAATGGATCGCTAAGGTAGAATCAATCAGGGTCATGGAAGAGATACACGCATCCCTCTCTCACAAACATGCACTCTTCAGAGACATATGGGAGCCATGGGAGAAATTCATGAATAACAAATAGGTACAGGCACAAGAACCACACAAACAAAGACACGCATCGCATGTACCTGGCCCCCTCTCAGAGTCTCTAAGATTCGAAACCGAAACCAAACACATCGACATATCAGAAAGGAAACGGAGCTGTCACCCAATAGTGCAAACCCACATCATTGCCCCTCCCCCCCACCCCGCCACAAGTTACAGGTATCACCTCCCGAGACGGGTACGAAGCTCTTAGCCAAGTCAGGGATCCCCACAAGGGCACACTAACTCTCTTCCGAGTCGGGACTAAGGTGAGGGGACATACCAGCACGGGATACCGGCTATAGGCCCTAGAGAACCGACTGGGAATGGCAATTTTACCACCCAATGTCTCCATACCATACAGGGTGCTTAACACCAAGGGGGTCTGGTAGGGAAGAAGCCAGACGGGCTTCCGGGACATGACCTACAGCACACCCGCACTAGGGATCAAACTAGGAATCAGATGAGGAGGTTTAACCTAACCTATCCTCCGACTTCAGGGGACTGCCTATGTAATTGAGTAGAGGAAATAATTAGAACCGGACATTACTGTATATCCGTAGCACTACACAAGCTACAAAAAAAAAACCTGGTGTGTTTTTTATAGAGCAGGGCAGCTGTAACCAACACCTCTAATCTCATCTCATTGATTGGACTCCAGTTGGCTGACATCTCGCTCCAATTAGCTCTTGGAGATGTCATTAGTCTAGGGGTTCACATACTTTTTCCACCTGCACTGTGAATGTATACATGGTGTGTTCAATAAAAACATGGCAACATTTCATTCTTTGTGTGTTATTAGTTTAAGCAGAATGTGATTGTCTATTGTTGTGACTTAAAAAATGTCAGATCACATTTTATGACCAATTTGTGCAGAAATCCATATCATTCCAAAGGGTTCACATACTTTTTCTTGCAACTGTACATGGAGAGTTTTAATGGGTCCGTATTCTATTTTTAAATATGTTAGCAGGCTGCTTTTTCCAACTACCCCAAAAAGGCATACTATTTCTTAAAGAAGACGCCCGAGGGTATTTCAAAAGGCAAATTTTGAACCTTAGCGTGGGATAATTTTTCCGTTGGCTTGTATCAAGTGTAGTGGTAATAAGCATTTTTTTCTGTCTTTTTGACACAGTGAGTTTGTACTGTATATTTTGCAAACCTTATGTGTGCTACGGCTTTATAATACTTGATATGTTGCTCAGCTATGTTGTCTGAGTACAGCAATACCCCTGTATGTACCTTTGCCAGGTATATGTGGAAGTTGAAGGGGAACATTTCAGACACAGCCATTGCAGGTTTTTTTCAAACTTTGAATTTTTACGCTGTGTTGTTACCCCACTTTGGAGTTTTTTAGCAGGCTATATATTCCAACTATCCCATAAAAGCATACTATGTCTTAAATAAGACATCCCAGGGTATTTCAAAAGGCATATTTTGAACCTTAGCGGGGGATCATTTTTCCGCTAGCTTGTACCAAGTGTAGTGGTAATAAGCATTTTTTTTTGCTTTTTTGACACACACAGTGAGTTTATACTGTGTATTTTGCAAACCTTATGTGTGCTACGGCTATATAATACTTCCTATCTTGCTCAGCTGTGTCATCTGAGTACAGCAATACCCCCGCATGTACCTTATGACAACGTTGAAGGGGCACATTTGAGACACAGCCATTTAAGTTAGAATTTTTACGCTGGGTCCATGCCCCACTTTGGAATTTTTTTAATAGGTTGTGTTTTCCATTTATTTCACAAAGGCATACCATTTCCCAAAGAAGACACCCCAGGGTGTTTCAAAAGGCATATTTGAAACCTTAGCGTGGTATCATTTTTTCGCTAGCCTGTACCAAGTGTAGAGGTAATGCGCATTTTCCCCCTTTTGTAAACATTTTTTTTAACTTTTAAAAAGATTTTTTTAACTTTTAAAAAGTTTTATTTAGCTTTTAACAACTTGTTTTACTATTTTAAAACTTTGTTTAAACTTTTAACTTTTTATTGTTGTTTTTTTTAACTTTTAACCCCTAACTAGCCTAACTGTAAATCCCCAAATTTCCCCACTAACTTCTACCCACCCTAGCTAAATAAATAAATATTTTAAAATATTTAAATAAATTAATTAAATAAATTTAACCCTTGAGGATTAAAAAAAATAAAAGTTAACCCTCAGGGATTAAAAGAAAAAATCAGATCACAGTGAAATTCTGTGATTTGTTTTTTGATCACTGCAGACAGGGATCAAAGGGCAGGGAAGGGGTTACATTTTATTTGAAAGAGGTGAGGGGGGATGGGATTTTGTAACCAACTGTATTTTTTTACAGCCAGAGACAGATCAGCACTGATCTGTCTCTCTGCAGTTCACAGCTCACACGGAGCTGCAGGGAAACTTATCAGGTTTCACTGCAGCATGTGTGATCGCTCTGACTCCCGGTCATAGCGATCACATGGGCTGTGAAAGTGAAACTGCCCATGGTAGTGTGCCTCCGATATGGAGACACACTACAGGAAGATTAACCCCACGATTGCCGCGATTGTGGCAATCGGGGGTTAATTTTGGACTGAGATTTTCCGTCCAGCGTCCTTAAGGGGAGTGCTGCAATGACGGAAAATTTCCGTCAAGCGTCCTTAAGGGGTTAAATGAAGTATTGTTTTCCCACATTCTTTGGTGTGGATCCTTTTCCTTTTGGGACTACTAAAGGACGCCGAATCAGCCACTACACCTGTAGGGAGTGGTATCCCTTCAAACTATCCCACAGGCGTTTAAACTGAGCCATATCCATCTGGCTCTGTCCTTGTGAGTACTGAATCACACAATTACTACTGAGTTACCTATGTACTGTATGATGTTGCACTAGGTGCTTGTCAATATTTTTTGTCTCTACAGCTATCCCATTGTACTTTTGCAAATCACCTCATACCTTGTACCCAAGAACCAAGATACTCCATCGATTGTGTATGTATATGTCTGTTTTGGATTTGTGGGGATAGAGAGGTTACCACACAGGTGTTTAGAGTTACTTGGTCAGTGTTTGGGTTACACACTTAGACTCTGTATTTGTATTTTATTTGATTTTGATTGTAGCTTCAAATATCTGTTTGCTGCTATGTAATGGTATTTTAGCAGCTGCTCTCTTGATCCGATGCATGGATCTGGCAGAAATCTTCCTCAATGTGCCTTGATCTGCACAAACCCGTCTGTGCTCTGAATCAGCCACAAATCTCTTAATAGTGCAATGATCACGCTTAAGTTTTCGTGAAATATCTAATGTTTTCATACCTCGTCCAAGGCATTGAACTATTTCACTCTTTTCGGCAGCAGAGAGATCCTTTTTCTTCCCCATATTGCATGAAAATGGAGCTCTGCCTTATAATGTGTTTTTTCCTTAAATTGGGCTCACCTGGCAATCTAATTATCACAGGTGTCCGAGATTGTTTTCAGTGATCAAAAGAGCCTTGAGACACAATGTCATCCATGAGTTAAACTGAAAAACAAAATATTTAATCTTTGTGACACTTAACCCCTTAACACCGCAGCCAAATGTACAAGTTGTGAACGAAACAAAATGTAAACAAAACCTGGCATTTGCGCTATATGTCTGTCAAACCGTAATTCACCTCTTTCATATTAAATGCACCCCCCCTTATTATATATCATTTTATTCAGGGGAAACAGGGCTTTCATTTAATATCAAATATTTAGCTATGAAACATAATTTAATATGAAAAACATGGGAGAAAATAAGATTTTGTTTATTTTTTTAGTTCTACATGACATTTTAACTGTCAATGTCATAATACTGTTTGCTTTTACTGCAATAAAATACACATATTTGTATTCAGCAAAGTCTCACGTGTAAAACAGTACCCCCTATGTACAGGTTTTATGGTGTTTTGGGAAGTTACAGGGTCAAATATAGCGTGTTACATTTGAAATTGAAATTCGTCAGATTGGTTACGTTGCCTTTGAGACTGTATAGTAGCCCAGGAAATAAATTTACACCCATAATGGCATACCATTTGCAATAGTAGACGACCCAAGGTATTGCAAATGGGGTATGTCCAGTCTTTTTTAGTAGCCATTTGGTCACAAACACTGGCCAAAGTTAGCGTTAGTATTTGTTTGTGTGTGAAAAATGCAAAAAACGCCAATTTTGGCCAGTGTTTGTGACTAAGTGGCTACTAAAAAAGACTGGACATACCCCATTTGCAATACCTTGGGTTGTATACTATTGCAAATAGTATGCCATCATAGGGGTTATTTTCATTCTTGGACTACCATAGGGTCATAAAGGCAACGTAAGCAATCTGGCGAATTTTAATGTGAAAAAAATGAAACACAAGCCTTATATTTGACGCTGTAATTTTTGAAAACACCATAAAACCTGTACATGAGGGGTACTGTTGTACTCGGGAGACTTCGTTGAACACAAATATTTGTGTTTCAAAACAGTAAAAAGTATTGCAGCAGTAATATTGTCCGTGTAAGTGCTGTTTGTGCGTGAAAAATGCAAAAAACTTCACTTTTACTGGCGATATCATCGTTGTAATACATTTTACTGTTTTGAAACACTAATATTTGTGTTAAGCGAAGTCTCCCGAGTAAAACAGTACCCCCCATGTACAGGTTTTATGGTGTCTTGGAAAGTTATAGGGTTAAATATAGTGCTAGCAAATTAAATTCCTTATACTTTCGGCATGGGTTGTCAGGCAGGTCCCGCTAATTGTAATTAATTAGGATACCTAATTATGTAAAATTATTACATAAATATATGTGTAGAATTAATATATGTGTATATATATACATATGTGTATATATGTGTATATATATATATATTTTTTAATATTTTTATTTATATATAGGTATATATATAGTGATATATACGTATATATTTATGTATATAGATATATATTTCGTTCTACGTGTATTTTGATATAAATATATATATATATATTAATATCACAATACAGTTAGAACGAAATAAAACACATCTATATATTTTTTAATATTTTATTTTTAATTATTTTTTTTTTTTTTTTTTACGTATTTACATATTTATTTTTTTAATATTATTTATAGATATATATATAACAATAATTATATATATATATTTAATCAGTATCAGTCTACGTGTAATTTGATATCAATATATATATATATAATTATATATATATAAATATTAAAATACACCTAGACGGTGTATGTGTATGTGTGTATATGTGTATATATATACTTAGATCATATATATATAATATATATATGATCTAAGTATATATATATATTTTTTTTTACACTTTTAACATTATTTAATTTTATTTCCAGCCAGCAGGGGGACCAACTGTCATTACAGTTGGTCCCCCTGCTGGCAATGCCTGAGCCAGCTATACCGGCCATGTGATTGTGAGGTCCTCGCAAGGACCTCACTCTCACATGACCGGGAGGGACCAGAGGAGGAAGATCTGCCGCGGGGGGGCTCCCTGGGAGTCCCCCCAACCGCGATCGCCGGCATGGGACCACCGGTGACCGGGTAAGTTAAAAAAAAAACGGCGGCCGTATATTTACGTCCTGCGGCGTTTAGAGCCGCTTTTAAAACACTCAGAATGACAGGCGGATGCGTATTAGGGACTTTAACTTGTGGCTTGGTGAATGGTGTCGGGAGCAAGGATTTGGCTTTATTGCTCATGGTAGCTCTGTTTGGAACGGAAATAAACTGTACAAAAAAGATGGTTTGCATCTTTCTCAAAAGGGAACAAATGTTCTCAGTGAGCAGTTCAGAGGTTTTGCTAAGATGTATTTAAACTAGGAGGGGGGGGCAAAAGGGTGATAAAACATCAATCCAATTGTCCCCCAAAACAAGGACAGAAGGTGCCTGTAGCAAGTGTGTTAAAAAATGATAAGCTTAGAGTCATGTCTACAAATGCTCGCAGTTTAGGGAATAAGATCCATGAACTTGTGGCAATAATGGCAACTGATAGTGTAGATTTAGTCGCTGTTACTGAGACATGGTATAATGAAAAAAATGACTGGGACATAGCAATACCAGGGTACTCTTTATATAGAAAAGACAGGGAAGGCAAGAAAGGGGGAGGGGTGGCCCTGTATGTGAAGGATAGCATAAAATCTAGCCTAATAAAGGTTAGTGAGACGAACATAGAGTCCATTTGGGTTACGTTAGAATTTGGTAATCACACAGTAGTTCGTGTAGGTGTGATTTATAGGCCCCCAGGACAAATTGAAGAGTTAGATAATCTACTAGTTGAAGAAATAGCTAAAATGACAATGAAGGGGGAAGTTATCACCATGGGTGACTTTAATCTTCCTGATGTAAATTGGAAAACAAAAATAGCTACTTGTGCTAGAAGCACACAAATTCTAAACTCCCTACTGGGATTGTCTCTAAAACAAGTCGTTGAGGAGCCAACTCGTAAAGAGGCCATACTAGATTTAGTGTTAACAAATGGAGATTTGGTATCAGATATTACTGTAGGTGAAAGTTTAGGATCCAGTGATCATCAGTCAGTGTGGTTTAATATAAGAACAGTGACTGAGTCACACCACACAAAAACAAAAGTTTTAGACTTTAGAAAAACAGACTTTTCTAAAATTAGAATATGTGTAAAGGAGTCATTATCAGACTGGAGCAACTTAAATGGAGTCCAAAATAAATGGGATTATTTAAAAGCTGCACTACTGAAGGCAACAGAAAATTGCATTAGGCTTGTCAGTAAAAGCAAAAATTCAAGAAACCACTGTGGTACTCCGCAGATGTGGCCAAAATAGTAAAAAACAAAAAGTTAGCATTTAGTAATTATAAAAAAACCCAGAGTGAGGAAGACAGAATGACCTATAAGATTAGGCAGAAAGAGGCTAAGCAAGTTATAAGAGCTTCCAAATCACACACAGAAGAGAAAATAGCACAGTCAGTAAAAAAGGGGGACAAAACTTTTTTTAGATACATAAATGAGAAAAGAAAAGTAAAACAAGGATTAGTTAGATTAAAAACAAAAGAAGGAAGGTATGTAGATGAGGATAAAGGTCTAGCTGACTGCCTCAATGAATATTTTTGTTCGGTATTTACAGCTGAAAATGAAGGAAAGGGACCTCTGTTAAAAAAAAGGATAAATGAGTCATTTATTACACGTGAGTTTACAGAGGAAGAGGTTCTATTTCAACTGTCAAAAGTAAAGACAAATAAGTCAATGGGACCTGATGGAATACACCCAAAGCTATTAAAAGAGCTTAGTGGTGTACTAGCAAAACCTTTAACAGATTTATTTAACCAATCATTGTTAACAGGAGTAGTCCCAGAAGATTGGAAGTTAGCGAATGTTGTGCCCATTCACAAGAAAGGTAATAGGGGGGAGTCGGGCAACTATAGGCCAGTAAGCCTTACTTCAGTAGTGGGGAAAGTGATGGAAACCATGTTAAAGGATAGGATTGTTGAACATCTAAAAACACATGGATTTCAAGATCAGAGACAACATGGGTTTACTTCAGGGAGATCATGCCAAACTAATCTTATTGATTTTTTTGATTGGGTAACTAAAATTATAGATCAGGAGTAGACATTGCTTACCTAGATTTCAGTAAGGCTTTTGACACTGTTGCACATAGAAGGCTTATCAATAAACTGCAATCTTTGAGTTTGGATTCCAATATTGTTGAATGGGTAAGGCAGTGGCTGAGTGACAGGCAACAGAGGGTTGTAGTCAATGGAGTATATTCGAAGCTTGGGCTTGTCACCAGTGGGGTACCTCAGGGATCTGTACTTGGACCCATTCTCTTTAATATTTTTATTAGTGATATTGCAGAACGTCTTGATGGTAAGGTGTGTCTTTTTGCGGATGATACTAAGATATGTAACAGGGTTGATGTTCCAGGAGGGATAAGCCAAATGGCAAATGATTTAGGTAAACTAGAAAAATGGTCAGAGTTGTGGCAACTGACATTTAATGTGGATAAGTGCAAGATAATGCATCTTGGACGTAAAAACTCAAGGGCAGAGTACAGAATATTTGATAGAGTCCTAACCTCAACATCTGAGGAAAGGGATTTAGGGGTGATTATTTCTGAGGACTTAAAGGTAGGCAGACAATGTAATAGAGCAGCAGGAAATGCTAGCAGAATGCTTGGTTGTATAGGGAGAGGTATTAGCAGTAGAAAGAGGGAAGTGCTCATGCCATTGTACAGAACACTGGTGAGACCTCACTTGGAGTACTGTACACAGTACTGGAGACCATATCTTCAGAAGGATATTGATACCTTAGAGAGAGTTCAAAGAAGGGCTACTAAACTGGTTCATGGATTGCAGGATAAAACTTACCAGGAAAGGTTAAAGGATCTTAACATGTATAGCTTGGTGGAAAGACGAGACAGGGGGGATATGATAGAAACATTTAAATACATAAAGGGAATCAACACAGTAAAAGAGGAGACTATATTTAAAAGAAGAAAAACTACCACAACCAGAGGACATAGTCTAAAATTAGAAGGACAAAGGTTTAAAAATAATATCAGGAAGTATTACTTTACTGAGAGGGTAGTGGATGCATGGAATAGCCTTCCAGCTGAAGTGGTAGAGGTTAACACAGTAAAGGAGTTTAAGCATGCGTGGGATAGGCATAAGGCTATCCTAACTATAAGATAATGCCAGGGACTAATGAAAGTATTTAGAAAACTGGGCAGACTAGATGGGCCGAATGGTTCTTATCTGCCGTCACATTCTATGTTTCTATGTTTCTAAAAGGACGTAAATATACGCCCGCCGGACTTAAAGGGTTAAATAGAATTTCCATAATAATTTGGAACAGGGTGTATATATATATATATACATATATATATATATATATATATATATATGTGTGTGTGTGTATATATAGCCGCAGCTCTCGCGAGACTTACAGTGTGAGCTGATAGAGGTGCTGAACGGACCGGCGCAGAGGAGGAGGAAGCTGACAGGAGCTGCAGGAGAGGTAAGTAGTTCAGTGGGGGGCTCTGCCAGCCCCCCACTGAACTACCAATGCCACTAGACCACCAGGGAAGGAGCCCCCCTCCCTGCTATGTATAAAGCAGGGAGGGGGGATGAAAAAAATAATAATAATAAATATTACAAATAAGATAAAAAATAAATATTAAAATAATAAAAAAAATATAATTAAATAAAATAAAATAATAAAAATTAACCATAAAAAATATTAAAATAATAAAAAAATAAAAAAAAATTGCCCACTCCCCACCAAGGCTCTGCAACACACACATACACACACACTGCACACATACACACACTGCACACATACACATACCCACACTGCACACATACACACACTGCACACACACTGCATTCATACACACACTGCACTCATACACACACTGCACTCATACACACACTGCACTCATACACACACTGCATTCATACACACACTGCATTCATACACACACGCTGCATTCATACACACACGCTGCATTCATACACACACGCTGCACTCAAACACACACTGCACACATACACACACTGCACACACACTGCCACACACTGCATTCATACACACACTGCACTCATACACACACTGCACTCATACACACACTGCACTCATACACACACTGCACACATACACACACTGCCACACACTGCATTCATACACACACTGCATTCATACACACACTGCACTCATACACACTGCACTCATACACACACTGCACTCATACACACACTGCACTCATACACACACTGCATTCATACACACACTGCATTCATACATACACTGCATTCATACACACGCTGCATTCATACACACACGCTGCATTCATACACACACGCTGCACTCAAACACACACGCTGCACTCATACACACACGCTGCATTCATACACACACTGTAAATAAATATTCAATTAATATAATTTTTTTAGGATCTAATTTTATTTAGAAATTTACCAGTAGCTGCTGCATTTCCCACCCTAGTCTTATACTCGAGTCAATAAGTTTTCCCAGTTTTTTGGGGTAAAATTAGGGGCCTCGGCTTATATTTGGGTCGGCTTATACTCGAGTATATACGGTATATATTTTATTATATATATTTTTTTATATTTCCATTTTTTTTTATATATATTTTTTATAGATTTCTCCACTTTGATGGCTATTATTATTTTTCTTATTATTCTTTTCTCTACATTTATTATTTTTTTCTTTACATAAATTTTTATCACCATTCATCTTTTAATACCATTTGGTCCAATTTGTATTTTTAATATTGTTTGCTAGTTTTCTATGTTAGTATATAGTTTCCCTCAATAGGCAGGGCTTTTAACCCGGACCATGAGAATATAGAGCGCTCCTGGATATGGTTACGCTCGTTTGTACGGCTGGGTCCAGTATTCATAAAGTTATTTGCGTTCCAGCTTGGTTGCGCATGAACACATCAGTCGACCACACATCATCACAAATGGCAGTGTGCTCGACAGATCTGCGCATGCGCGGGGTATGAATGGCGCCTAGATCGGCGGATTTAAAAGGAGAAGATGCCAAGGGGAACACAGAAGCTCTTTGTAGCGGAGAGCTGATATCCCACAGCTATTCTCCACTTACGATCCCAGTGAGGCTCAGGAACAAGGCAATTGTAAATCCACAAGCAGAGTTTCCAGCATGCAAAGTAACACAGCAATATCCCAACAGCAATCCCAATAACTGGACGACACACAGTTTCAGGAGCAGAACTAACAATCTTTATTCCAGGGTTCCTTATAAAGCATGCTCCCATGCAAGGGAGGGATTTACATCAATTAAGACAGTAACCAATAATGTAACTGTTACCTCCCACACATCTCCTCCCCTCAGAGTGACTCATAATCCCCTTAACTTATACTGTACATTACCCCAAACCTGGATGTACCCCTAAACTAGTACTTAGCCTCAATATTAGGGTACCGCCAGGTAGCCCTGATCTGGGTGAATAATATATCCAAAATTCCCCCAGATCGGACCAGGGGTTCGGTAGTTAGGTGGAGGGTGAAGTTTGACCGACCGCACACGAGGTGGTATCCGAAAAGGGTTCCATGCGTTTGGGCCCTGCGGTCGGCCTCCGTTCGGCAGTAAAAACATACAGTAATCCTAGCCATCCACACTTAAATTCACCTGTATTATATTTCCCTCGTTCGGTACTTTGTTTCTACCGAATGGGGATTCGTTAGTGTTACAAATCGCTATTTGTAACTGGCCCTTTAAATGAGAAATTGCCCTGCTTCCCTGGATTGTGGAGAAGCATGTTTGCCAGCCTCCTGCCTCATGACTATGGCCCCTGGAATATTGTGCCCCTGAAAACTTATTAACATTTATTGGGTGTGTATGGCCCTTTAAGAACCGTCTGGGGACATATTGTGACTTTGCTGAACAATGCCCCTTTAAGACTATGTCCCCAGACCGGTAAAATAACTTGCCCCTGGCTTTCCCCCACTTGGTTCAGTAAATAGGGCTTACTGAACCAAGTACCACACAGGCAGACCACCCAGAAGTTAAAGTATGCAGGCAATTTACCTCCCAGGCTGTGAGGTTACTGCCGGTTAATTGCACGTGGCGGCGGCCATCTTGGTTTCCTCGAATGCGGTCAGCGGTGTATGTTAAAGATTCTGTGGAACTAAAATCGGCTACACATTCTGCCGAACACCGCTAACCCTTACCTTCTCCCATACTGAACTTGCAGCTCCAGAGACTAAGTCCCGTTCGAAATGGGACTTAGTCGTTTTTTCGCATGAAATTGACCGACCGCACAGCCCAAATCTATGGAACTGTTTTGGGCAGGAAATTGTGCTTGCGGTCGGTCATAAAGGACTTCCAGCTAACTTTTGATCCACTGGAGGGATTTGGCTGATTTTCGGAAGGGTTTATGTTTGATGTATGCTGAGTCTGAATATGCAACTTTTATTGAAATTGAATGTATGGTTTTAAAGTTACAGTGTGTGTGTAAAAACTGTATTTTTATTGTATGTAATAATTGGTTTAACTGTTTATCTGAGGGGAGGGAACCTGTGGGCTGTACTATGCTGTTATTGGTTAATTTCATCCTCCCCCTGGGAGTGTCCTGTATGTACCTGATCCTAATAAAAAGCAGGCTGGGTGTTCCAGTCCTCAGACCTCTTCTGACCCTCAATACGTAGCCTTGTCTCGTTATTGGAGGGAACTGCTATATCACACTGGGGATTGCTATGCGCTGCATATTCCCCTGAGCTCTTAATCACTTAGCTCTTTTAAGAGCTTGTTCCGGATACGCTCTCCAGGAGGAGAGATCTTCCCCACACGTTCCTGAATGCTGAAGGTTCATTCCAGGGTGGACGGAAGACGGCGCGGCTCCAGTTAAGCTACGGCGGTTGTGGAGCCTGCGGTGGTTGTGGTGTCGTCTGCAGTGCTTGGAGTCCTCTGAGAGCGCTAGGAGCATCCATCAACGGAGGGTACTCGGTCGGGGTACACGGAGCTCTGTTACAGTTAGGTCCCTCCGTTCGGTAGTTACGGAGCTCTGGAGGTCTCAGCGGTGTTCGGTTGTTTGAGTGTCCGATTTGAGTTCCAGACACTCGACGAGTTGAGCATCTACGAGCGCCCTGTATTGGTGCTACAGCAGTCTTTTATCTTGTAAGTACACTGTTGGTTTTTGTGTTGTGCATTTATTTCACTTTGGCACTTTTTGCACTGGCACTTTGCTACATCTGCACAGTCATCTGTATAGCTGAAGCTGCTGTCCATCGTGCCTTATTTGGCTTTTTAACATTGTATTGCGATTTTGCACAATTTTGTGTGTGCTATTGCTTATTTTATTTTACTTAGATTTATTACTAATAAAGTAGATTTTTTTCTTACATCTATTTGTCCCTCCTATCCATGGAATCTGCAGATTGAATTTAACTTTGTGATTGTGGCGCCCTGTTTTTCTCTGATTTATTAATCAGGCTTCTGTGGTTGCTTGGTCTTAGAGTTCCTGGAACTGTTTTGGGCATGGCACTCGCACAAACACCCGGTCTCTATGGAAGTCCCATACAAACTATTTCCACATACGGTAGAAGAACGGCGTTCGGGAGTTTCAAACAGACGAACGAGAGGAGCATTTTCCACTAATCATCTTTATTCTATCAATGGCGGTTTTCGTGCAAATCCATCCGAACAGAGGCCGGCTCTTGCTGCCAATTCTGTGGATACAACCTCGTGGCGAGCCGGTCAAACATCCACACGGTGCCGTTCGGAAAGTACCGAACGGATTTTCGTGAATTTTGAATAGGTTACTCACATCATCCTCAGCTACCCATGGATATGGTTTTGTTATGCAGAAAGTATATTTCTAAAAATTGTGAAACATTTTTGACTTTTCTGGCCAGCAGATAATTGAGTTTAGTATGTTTCTAAAACCCAATTATCTCGCAGGCTCAGAGGAGGAGTCTGCTGTTGTATAAATTTAATGTCCTTGCTTCCATTAAACCAGTCTTCTTCCAGCATTAAGCTTTTGCTCATGTGTGAATTATTATGCAATACCGGCGATATTTTTCCCTGTGGATTATTGGCGATATTATTTTATGGGAATAAGGGAATACTAGACAGTGATACCTATTCAGACCGTCACACTCACCCAGTCTCCACTCCTTCAAAAAAGTTATTAAAAACCCACTTCTTCATAAAAGCGTATCACCTAAACTGTTAATAGCTCCCGACTGATTCCTCTTTTGCAACTGTCATTAGTCTAATACTATCCTTACCTTTTTGTGTAATTTTACCCCACTCCCTCTAGCATTTAATCTCATTGAGCAGGGCCCTCAACGCCTTTGTTTCTGCGTGTCCAACTTGTCTGGTCACAACTACATGTTTGTTCGTCCACCCACTGCGCTGCGGATTTTGTTGGCGCTATATAAATAATAACATAATAATAAAAACATTCTGACATGGTGTAAGTGGCACCTGACTGGTCACACACACAGTGTTCTCCTCTGCCTTTAGTTTCTGGTCATACCTCCAAATCTTAAAAAACAGATGAGTAAAACCATTTTTTTTTGTTACAACTCTGAGATTCAGACACTGCAGATGCTTAAGCTGCCTCCTGCGATATCATGTCAACAATTTTTCTCATTGAAGGCAAAAAGTGCATGTACTGCCAGCTTTGCTCCCTCTTTTAAAATGGAGTTTAACTGTTCCCACAGCAGATGTACCTCTAGTGACTGTCAGAAATACAGCCACTAGACGCTTATTTAACCCTGCAGTGTAAGCATTTCCATATCTACTAAATGGCAATGTTTTACTTTGCAGGGCTAACATTGAATTGGTTTGGGTGCCTTATTAGTCATTTAAAGAAAGACTACAAACTGTAATGGTTATGGTGCCTGGGGTGCTCTGATTCCCTCCAGTGTAAGCAATCATACTATTTCCTAAAGGATTTACAACCTATCTGTGGTTCACTTGGCTCCATGCATCTTCTCCTTGAGAGCAGGAGCTGTTATCATTGACCTATGGCAGGATTTAATTCAGGAGATTTAACAAGTCTCTATGTTTCTAGCTATCAAAGTGCCAGCTGACGTCAGGTAAGCAAACAGCTTGACTACTTACACTTGGGGGCGTCAGCAGGGCCAGTGCAAGGATTTTTGCCGCTCTAGGCAAAAGAAAGGTTTGTCCCCACCCCCCAGTGACATCGCAATGCCCCATCCATATGATCTGCCATATGAACTAACTCCAGTGCTGCACACTGTGTGTTTGCAGGGACAAACTATAGGCACCAGAACCACTTTATTAAGCTGCAGTGGTTCTGGGGACTATAGTTTCCCTTTAATGTGAGGTAAAGTATAGATTAGTGTCACTAATAATATACTAGATTGCCTACTTACAATCAGATGAGGATGGTGATGGGCTCTGGCTGCAGTCTGGCTCCACTGGTTCTGGTGTAGAACAGGATATCTGGAGGCTGTTTGTAACTGTGGTCCCAAAATTCAATGTTCTGGGAGAACTGCAAGCAGCTCCATTTTTTTGGGGCCCCTTACACAGCTCAAGGTCTGGGCCCCAGGGCTTGACGGTGAGTATGCCCTTAAGGCCCACCCATAAGTCCACCTACATGTTCCACCCATGAGTTCGCTTACAGGGAGTGGAGTGCGTAGGGGATGTGTTATGTGTTACTGTAGAGAATCTAATGTGTGTGCTTATGGAATGTAGTGTATAGGGATACCAGTTTGTGTAGGTGATGCAGTGTGTTTGTGTGTAGTGGAAGTGTATAAGGGGTGTATTGTGTGTTTCTTGTTGTGTGTAAGGGATGCATTGTGTGAATCTGTGTTTGTATGCATAAGGGATGCAAAGTGTGTTTCTGTGTATGTAAGGGATGCAGTGTGTGTGTCTGTAAGGGGTTCGTTGAGTGTGTGTAAGAGATGCATTGTGTTTCTGTGTCTGTGTAAGAGAAGCAGTGTGTGTTTGCATGTGTGTGTAAGGGATGCATTGTGTGTTTCTGTGTATATGTGCAAAGGATGCATTGCCTTTATGTGTAAGAGTTGCATTGTGTGTGTGTGTAATGGATGCATGGTGTGATTCTCTGTGTGTAAGGGAAGCATGTTGTGTTTCTGTGTGTATAGGGATGCATTGTGTGTGTGTGTGTGTGTGTGTGTGTGTGCGTAGTGTGAAAGAGCTCCCTGTCCTGCCCCCTGTCCTATAGAGCTCTCCCTTCCATCCTTAGAGATCTCCCCTACCCCTTAGTGGTCTCTCCTCTCCCCCTCACCTCCCTTAGTGGTCTCCTTTTCTCCCCGACTTTCCATTAGTGATCTCTCGTCTCCCCCTTAGTGGTCTCTGCTCTCCTCTGCCCCCTCCTTTCCATTAGTGGTCTCTCCTCTCCCCCCACACTCCCCTAGTGGTCTATCCTCCACCCCCCCTCCGGTCTCTCCTCACCCCCCTCCCCTAGTGGTCTCTCCACCACCCCCTCCCTCCTTTAGTGGTCTCTCCCTCCCCACTTTCTCCTCAACCCCCCTACCTGTGTTCTCATCTCCTCCCGTGTTCTCCTCTTATTCCATCCTCCCTGTGTTCTCATCTCCTCCCGTGTTCTCCTCTTATTCCATCCTCCCTGTGTTCTCCACTTCTTCCCCCCTCCCTGTGTTCTCCTCTTCTTCTCTCCCCGTCCCTGTAATATCTTCTTCTCCCCCTGTAATCTTCTCTTCTTCTCCCCCCCTGTAATTTTCTTTTATTCTCCCCCTTCCCTCCCTGTAATCTCTTCTCCTCCCCCCTCCCGGTAATCTTCTCTTCTCCCCCCCCCCCCTCCTGGTAATCTTCTCTTCTTCTCCCCCCCTCCCGGTAATCTTCTCTTCTTCTCCCCCCCTCCCGGTAATCTTCTCTTCTTCTCCCCCCTGTAATCTTCTCTTCTTCTCCCCTCCCTCTCCCCCTGTAATCTTCTCTTCTTCTCCCCCCCCTCCCTCCAATCTTCTCCACTCCCCCCGCATTCCCTGTAATCTTCTCTTCTTCTCCCTCCAATCTTCTCCACTCCCCCCTCCCTTCCTGTAATTTTCTTCACTCCCTCCCTGTAATGTTCTCCCCCTCCCTCCCTGTAATCTTCTCCCCCCTCCCTCCCTGTAATACTCTTCCCCTCTCCCTCCCTGTAATATTCTCCTCCCTTCCTCCCTGTAATATCCCCCCTCCCTCCCTGTAATATTCTTCTCCCCTTCCTCCCTGTAATATTCTTCCCCCTTCCTCCCTGTAATACTCTCCCCTCCCTCCCTGTAATATTCTCCCCCCTCCCTCCCTGTAATATTCTCCCCCCTCCCTCCCTGTAATACTCTCCCCCCTCCCTTCCTTTAATATTCTTCCCCTCCCTCCCTGTAATACTCTCCCCCCTCCCTCCCTGTAATATTCTCCCCCTCCCTGTAATACCCCCCCTCCCTCCCTGTAATATTCTCCCCCCTCCCTCCCTGTAATATTCTTCCCCCCTCCCTCCCTGTAATACTCTTCCCCCCTCCCTCCCTGTAATATTCTCCCCCCTCCCTCCCTGTAATACTCTCCCCCCTCCCTCCCTGTAATACTCTCCCCCCTCCCTCCCTGTAATATCCCCCCTCCCTCCCTGTAATATTCTCCCCCCTCCCTCCCTCCCTGTAATACTCTTCCCCCCTCCCTCCCTGTAATATTCTCCCCTCTCCCTGTAATATTCCCCCCTCCCTGTAATATTCCCCCCTCCCTGTAATATTCTTCTCCTCTCCCTCCCTGTAATATTCTCCCCCCTCCCTCCCTCCCTGTAATATTCTTCCCCCCTCCCTCCCAGTAATATTCTCCCCCCTCCCTGTAATATTCTCCTCCCTCCCTGTAATACTCTCCCCCCTCCCTCCCTGTAATATTCTTCCCCTCCCTCCCTGTAATACTCTCCCCCCCTCCCTTGTAATATTCTCCCCCTCCCTGTAATATCCCCCCTCCCTCCCTGTAATATTCTCCCCCCTCCCTCCCTCCCTGTAATATTCTCCCCCCTCCCTCCCTCCCTCCCTGTAATATTCTTCCCCCCTCCCTCCCTGTAATACTCTTCCCCCTCCCTCCCTGTAATATCCCTCCCCTGTAATATTCTTCTCCCCTCCCTCCCTGTAATACTCTTCCCTCCTCCCTGTAATATTCTTCCCCCTCCCTGTAATACTCTCCCCCCCTCCCACCCTGTAATATTCTCCCCCCACCCTCCCTGTAATATTCTTTCCCTCCCTCCCTGTAATACTCTCCCCCCTCCCTCCCTGTAATATTCCCCCCCCCCCTCCCTTCCTCCCTGTAATATTCTTCCCCCCTCCCTCCCTGTAATACTCTTCCCCCCTCCCTCCCTGTAATACTCTTCCCCCCTCCCTCCCTGTAATATTATCCCCCCTCCCTGTAATATTCCCCCTCCCTCCCTGTAATATTCTTCCCCCCTCCCTGTAATATCCCCCCCTCCCTCCCTGTACTATTCTCCCCCCTCCCTCCCTGTAATACTCTCCCCCTCCCTCCCTGTAATATTCTCCCCCCTCCCTCCCTGTAATATTCTTCCCCCTCCCTCCCTGTAAGACTTCCCCCTCCCTCTCTGTAATATTCTTCCCCCTCCCTCCCTGTAATACTCTCCCCTCCCTCCCTGTAATATTCCCCCCTCCCTCCCTGTAATATTCCCCCCTCTCTCCTGTAATATTCTTCTCCCCTCCCTCCCTGTAATACTCTTCCCCCCCTCCCTCCCTGTAATACTCTCCCCCCTCCCTCCCTGTAATATTCCCCCCTCCCTTTAATATTCTTCTCCCCTCCCTCCCTGTAATATTCTTCTCCCCTCCCTCCCTGTAATACTCTCCCCCCTCCCTCCCTGTAATACCCCCCCTCCCTGTTATATTCTCCCCCCTCCCTGTAATACTCTCCCCCCTCCCTCCCTTTTATATTCTCCCCCTCCCTGTAATATTTCCCCCCTCCCTCCCTCCCTGTAATAGTGTTCTCCCCTCCCTCCCTGTAATACTCTTCCCCTCTCCCTCCCTGTAATACTCCCCCCTCCCTCCCTGTTATATTCTCCCCTCTCCCTGTAATATTCTTCTCCCCTCCCTCAATACTACTCCCCCCTCCCTCCAATACTGAGTGTGCACTTCCTGTCAGTCTGGCCGGGTCGCGGACCGGAGAGGAGCTCGGCCACGCTACAGGGAAGGGGAGGTGAGGCAGTGCGGCAGCCGTCTGAGCGCTCTCTATAGAGCGCTCAGGCGGCTGAGGCATTTAAAGGGACAGCAATGGGGGCGCAGGGCGCCCCCTCCTATATGGCGCCCTAGGCGGCTGCCTAGTTCGCCTTATAGAAAGCGCCGGCCCTGGGCATCAGGACATTTATGACACCATAACCGATCCCAAAGAGAGTGATTTTTAATGTTTATTATACCTATGAAGGTAATCTAACTAATAGCCCCTTTAAGCTTAGCAAGCAAGGCTTCTCTGTTTTGACTTTTTTTTTTTTTTTTTTTAAGAAAGCCCTCATGTTATGTATCATTTGTACATGTATTTGAGAATATTAGCTTCCACATAATTATTTATTTTTGTGTTGCAGGATTGTGCACTAGAGCTCAGTGATGAAGATGGACATCATTGCTATCCACTAGAAGACCAATTACTTTGTCATAATTGCCACATGAAACACCTTGAAAAAGACAGTTTGTTGTAATTCAAACTCAAAAATAGTTGTGTTTTGATTCATATTACATGTTTTAATCTATTCAATACCCATGTTCAGTTTAACCCCTTAAGGACCAAACTTCTGGAATAAAAGGGAATCATGACATGTCACACATGTCATGTGTCCTTAAGGGGTTAAACATAAGCATTACTTTATTTTAACAAAGTAATATATAATATTGTTCTTTAATATTATGTCTGTTGATTATCACATTTCTGTTTAAAGTCCATCACACCTGGAAAAGGAGTAACTCCCACATAAAAGAAATCAACAGCATAAGACAGCCATCAACAAAATAACTTGCTTCTTCAGTCTTGATAGTGATGCTCTTAATATGATTGGTTTTATTTCAGCAAGTCTGGACTGGCTTTTTTCTAATACTTTTCATTACCTAGGAAAATAAAACTATACATTTATTCACTAATGTGTGCTTGTTTTCATTGAGACTCCCCCCAGCCTTCCTATAGATCTTATTTTTTTAAGCTTAGCTGCAGAGAATCCATATGATCTGGTGGATTTTATTCAGCTTCTGGTGCTTCATGTGCTAATGCTTTACTCTCATACTTCATAGACACTGTTGTATATGGAGTATCTTGCAAAACCTTGGAAGCCTGCATAGACAAAGCCTCCCCCCAGCTGTCAATAGTCAAGCTTTCTCAAAACAAAAATACATAGGAAAAAGTAGTACCTGCGTTGTCTGATATCTTTTGACAGCACATTTTAGTAAACATTCCAAACAGTCTGTATTTCATCAATATTTTATCTTTATGAAAATAAAAAATTTTGGGGGTGTGGGAGTGTGTTTTGATTATTAGAATGTAATTATACTTGAGAGCACTTGAGTCAGTTTCTCCGGGTCTGCCTTTTTCAGATTTTACTGTCAAACAGTAAAAAAAGTGCTAATTTACTTTCACAAATATGTGCATGGTGAAGGATTAGAAAGATGAAATAATAAATAAAAGAATAAATTAACCCCTTCAGGACGGGTGACGGACAAGGTCCGTCATCCTGGCGATACCCTTAACGACAGGTGACGGACCTTGTCTGTCACGCGGTAAAATTAACCCCAGATCACCGCGATCGCGGGATTAATGGTGCTCCGGTCTGCCTCTGTATTAGACCCTTCCCTGCCAATTGATCACTGACTACAGTGATCAATTGGCAGGGATTACATTTTACGGTCGTTTGATTATTTTTTTTTACCCCTGAGAGTTAATTCTTTTTTTTTTTTTTTTTTTTTTAAACCCTCCGGGGTTAAATTTATTTTATTAATTAATTTAAATATTTTAAAATTATATATTCAGCTGGGGTGGGTGGAAGTTAGTGGGGAATTGGGGGATTTGGTGTTAGGGGTTAACGTTAAAAAAGTTTTAAAATAAGCTTTAAAAAGTTAAAAATTAAGTTTAAAAAAAAGTTTTAATAACGTTTAAGTAAACAATAAAAAAAAGACACCCATCTTTACCCATTCCAAATAAAAATTAACCCCTTCCCTGCCAGTCGATCACTGCCTACAGTGATCAAAATACCACAGTATTATACTGTGATCTAATTTTTTTTAACCCCTGAGGATGAACTTTTATTAATTTTTTAACCCTCATGGGTTCAATTTATTTAATTCATTAATTTAAATATTTTATAATTATATATTTTGCTAGCTGGGGTGGATGAGAGTTATGGGAAAATGGGGGATTTACTGTTAGTGCTGCTTACTGTTAGTTAGGGGTTAACATAGAAACATAGAATGTGACGGCAGATAAGAACCATTCGGCCCATCTAGTCTGCCCAGTTTTCTAAATACTTTCATTAGTCCCTGGGCTTATCTTATAGTTAGGATAGCCTTATGCCTATCCCACGCATGCTTAAACTCCTTTACTGTGTTAACCTCTACCACTTCAGCTGGAAGGCTATTCCATGCATCCACTACCCTCTCAGTAAAGTAATACTTCCTGATATTATTTTTAAACCTTTGTCCCTCTAATTTAAGACTATGTCCTCTTGTTGTGGTAGTTTTTCTTCTTTTAAATATAGTCTCCTCCTTTACTGTGTTGATTCCCTTTATGTATTTAAATGTTTCTATCATATCCCCCCTGTCTCGTCTTTCCTCCAAGCTATACATGTTAAGATCCTTTAACCTTTCCTGGTAAGTTTTATCCTGCAATCCATGAACCAGTTTAGTAGCCCTTCTTTGAACTCTCTCTAAGGTATCAATATCCTTTTGAAGATAGGGTCTCCAGTACTGTGTACAGTACTCCAAGTGAGGTCTCACCAGTGTTCTGTACAATGGCATGAGCACTTCCCTCTTTCTACTGCTAATACCTCTCCCTATACAACCAAGCATTCTGCTAGCATTTCCTGCTGCTCTATTACATTGTCTGCCTACTTTTAAGTCATCAGAAATAATCACCCCTAAATCCCTTTCCTCAGATGTTGAGGTTAGGACTCTATCAAATATTCTGTACTCTGCCCTTGGGTTTTTACGTCCAAGATGCATTATCTTGCACTTATCCACATTAAATGTCAGTTGCCACAACTCTGACCATTTTTCTAGTTTACCTAAATCATTTGCCATTTGGCTTATCCCTCCTGGAACATCAACCCTGTTACATATCTTAGTATCATCCGCAAAAAGACACACCTTACCATCAAGACCTTCTGCAATATCACTAATAAAAATATTAAAGAGAATGGGTCCAAGTACAGATCCCTGAGGTACCCCACTGGTGACAAGCCCAAGCTTCGAATATACTCCATTGACTACAACCCTCTGTTGCCTGTCACTCAGCCACTGCCTTACCCATTCAACAATATTGGAATCCAAACTCAAAGATTGTAGTTTATTGATAAGCCTTCTATGTGCAACAGTGTCAAAAGCCTTACTGAAATCTAGGTAAGCAATGTCTACTGCACCACCCTGATCTATAATTTTAGTTACCCAATCAAAAAAATCAATAAGATTAGTTTGGCATGATCTCCCTGAAGTAAACCCATGTTGTCTCTGATCTTGAAATCCATGTGTTTTTAGATGTTCAACAATCCTATCCTTTAACATGGTTTCCATCACTTTCCCCACTACTGAAGTAAGGCTTACTGGCCTATAGTTGCCCGACTCCTCCCTATTACCTTTCTTGTGAATGGGCACAACATTCGCTAACTTCCAATCTTCTGGGACTACTCCTGTTATCAATGATTGGTTAAATAAATCTGTTAATGGTTTTGCTAGTACACCACTAAGCTCTTTTAATAGCTTTGGGTGTATTCCATCAGGTCCCATTGACTTATTTGTCTTTACTTTTGACAGTTGAAATAGAACCTCTTCCTCTGTAAACCCACGTGTAATAAATGACTCATTTATCCTTTTTCTTAACTGAGGTCCCTTTCCTTCATTTTCATCTGTAAATACCGAACAAAAATATTCATTGAGGCAGTCAGCTAGACCTTTATCCTCATCTACATACCTTCCTTCTTTTGTTTTTAATCTGACTAATCCTTGTTTTACTTTTCTTTTCTCATTTATATATCTAAAAAAAGTTTTGTCCCCCTTTTTTACTGACTGTGCTATTTTCTCTTCTGTGTGTGATTTGGAAGCTCTTATAACTTGTTTAGCCTCTTTCTGCCTAATCTTATAGGTCATTCTGTCTTCCTCACTCTGGGTTTTTTTATAATTACTAAATGCTAACTTTTTGTTTTTTACTATTTTGGCCACATCTGCGGAGTACCACAGGGGTTTCTTGAATTTTTTGCTTTTACTGACAAGCCTAATGCAATTTTCTGTTGCCTTCAGTAGTGCAACTTTTAAATAATCCCATTTCTTTTGGACTCCATTTAAATTGCTCCAGTCTGATAATGACTCCTTTACACATATTCTAATTTTAGAAAAGTCTGTTTTTCTAAATTCTAAAACTTTTGTTTTTGTGTGGTGTGACTCAGTCACTGTTCTTATATTAAACCACACTGACTGATGATCACTGGATCCTAAACTTTCACCTACAGTAATATCTGATACCAAATCTCCATTTGTTAACACTAAATCTAGTACGGTAAACAAAAGCTTTGAAAATGTTACATTTGTAAAAAAAAAAAAAGTTTTGAGAGTTTAGGAAAGTTTAAAAAAATAAGCAAAACAAAAGTTTAAAAACTAGTTTTAACCCCTTAAGACCGCAGCCAAATGTACAAGTTGTGAACAGAACAAAATGTAAACAAAACCTGGCATTTGCGCTATGTCTGTCCAACCGTAATTCACCTCTTTCATATTAAATGCACCCCCCCTTATCATATATCATTTTATTCAGGGGAAACAGGGCTTTCATTTCATGTCAAATATTTAGCTATGAAACATAATTTAATATGAAAAAAATGGGAGAAAATAAGAAATGTTATTTTTTTAGTTCTACATGACATGTTAA
This sequence comes from Pelobates fuscus, assembly GCF_036172605.1. Taxonomy (NCBI): domain Eukaryota; kingdom Metazoa; phylum Chordata; class Amphibia; order Anura; family Pelobatidae; genus Pelobates; species Pelobates fuscus. Next base: position 241,441,481 of record NC_086320.1, read on the forward strand.
CTATCAATGTCATAATACTGTTTGCTTTTACTGCAATAAAATACACATATTTGTATTCAGCAAAGTCTCACGTGTAAAACAGTACCCCCTATGTACAGGTTTTATGGTGTTTTGGGAAGTTACAGGGTCAAATATAGCACGTTACATTTGAAATTGAAAATCGCCAGATTGGTTACGCTGCCTTTGAGACTGTATAGTAGCCCAGGAATTAAATTTACACCCATAATGGCATACCATTTGCAATAGAAGACAACCCAAGGTATTGCAAATGGGGTATGTCCAGTCTTTTTAGTAGCCATTTGGTCACAAACACTTTAAAAAATTAAACACAAGCCTTATATTTGACGCTGTAACTTTTGAAAACATAACACCTGTACATGAGGGGTACTGTTGTACTCGGGAGACTTTGCTGAACACAAATATACTATTTAAAAACAGTAAAAAGTATCACAGCAATAATAAGTGCTGTTTGTGCGTGAAAAATGCAAAAAACTTCACTTTTACTGGCGATATCATCGTTGTTATACATTTTACTGTTTTGTCAATCAATTTTTATTGAGGGTTTTTCTTTTTGTTATGTCAGCGTTTGGTTGGATACACAAATAAAGAGGGGTAGGGTGCATAATACGTTACATGAGACAACATATGTCATGAAAAGACAATTGGGTGAAAAGAGTAATAAACAACAACCATACATTGACATTTTAACATGAGAGTAATATAGCTTAGGGAGAGCAGCGGCATAGTCCGTGTCTACGGTTTTGTGACTAAGGATCCAATGAGTGGTTCAGCTGCCTTCTAAATGTACCCCTAACCTAGGGGGCAGCGGGGGGGAAAGCGGGGGATATTTTAGTGTGGGAGTGCGCTCCACCATACGGGTGGGCACTCTAGCTTCGGGGAGCCGGAGCTTCTCACTATGGGTGGGAGGGTGTTTAGGCTCCTTTGAGCGTTCTGGCCTGGGGTGGCCAATGGAACTATTTCTGGTCAAACTATAGTCTAATAAAACTTGATAGAAAAACGTGGGAGACAGAGTGTGGGCGCTGTGGCACTAATCACAAAGAGACATTTTACTGTTTTGAAACACTAATATTTGTGTTCAGTGTAGTCTCCCGAGTAAAACAGTACCCCTCGTGTACAGGTTTTATGGTGTCTTGGAAAGTTATAGGGTTAAATATAGTGCTAGCAAATTAAGTTCCCTATACTTTCGGCATGGGTTGTCAGGCAGGTCCCGCTAATTATAATTAATTAGGATACCTAATTATGTAAAAATATTACATAAATATATACGTAGAATTAATATATGTATATATATACATATGTGTATATATACGTATATATATATATATATAATTTGTTTTAAATATTTTTATTTATATATAGGTATCTTTATTGTGATATATACGTATATATTTATGTATATAGATACATATATTATTTCATTCTATGTGTATTTTGATATAAATATATATATTAATATCACAATACAGTTAGAACGAAATAACACACATCTATATATTTTTTTATTATTTTTTTAATTTTTTTACGTATTTACATATTTTTTTATATTATATATAAATATATATAACAATAATTATATATATATATTTAATCAGTATCAGTCTACGTGTAATTTGATATTAATATATATATATATATTTGTGTATGTGTAAGTGTGTGTGTGTGTGTGTATATATATATATATATATATATATATATATATACTTAGATCATATATATATATATATATAATATATATGATCTAAGTATATTTTATTTGTAACTGTAATTTATTTATTTTTTACTAATTTTTTATTTTTATTACAGGACAGGGGGCAGAGACAGTGTCAGCCAGTGATATCACATCACTGGCTGACACACAGGATCAGTGATCACAGTGACTGCCTGTCACTGTGATCACCTCCTGCAGATTGGGTAATTGACCACAGGGGGGAGTGCCTGGGTGGTACAAGCACTCCCCCCTTCCAATCTGCAGGGGGATCATTGTGCCAGTTACATGTGTCAGCCAATAGGCTGACACATGTAACACTGATCGCAGTGACAGGCTGTCACTGCGATCAGAGCGCTCTGAGATCGCAGTGACAGCCTGTCACTGCGATCTCAGACAGTGCAGATCGCGGTCACTGACCCCAGGGGGACTGCCTGGGGGGGCCAGGTATGTCCCCCGACCGCGATCTGCAGAAGGGGAGAGCCGCTGGCCACGTGTGTCAGCCGATTTGAAATCGGCTGACACACGGAAAATACTGATCGCAGTGACAGCCTGTCACTGCGAATCAGAGACTGCAGATCGCGGTCACCGGCCACAGGGGGGTTGCCTGGGGGGCCGGGCATCCCCCCGACTGCGATCTGCAGTGGGCGATTAGCGCCGGCCACGTGGGCGGCCATTATAGCGAGGGCGTACTATTACGCCCGCCGGCGTTTAGAGCCGGCTCCTGCAGGGCGTAATAGTACGTCCTGCGGAGTTAAGGGTTAAAAAGTTACAAAAAAGTTTAAAATACATTTAAAAACGCTCATTACCACTACACCTGGAACAAACTAGAAAAAAAATGATCCCGCACAAAGGTTCAAAATATGCCTTTTGAATTACCGCAGGGTGTATTCTTTAATAAATAGTATGTGTTTGTGGGGACGTTTCAATAACCAACTATCTAAACTACTCGAAAATGGAACATGGACACAGCGTAAAACTAAAAAAAAAAACTGAATGGCAGCGTCTCTAATGTGCCCCTTCAACATCCACATGTACCTGGCAAAGGTACATACAGGGGTATTGCTGTACTCAGACGACATAGCTGAGCAACATATGAAGTATTATACAATCGTAGCACACATAAGGTTTGCAAAATATACTGTGCAAACTCACTTTGTGTGTCAAAAAGGCAGAAAAACGCTTATTACCACTACACTTGGTACAAGCTAGCGGAAAAATGATCCCACGCTAAGGTTCAAAATATGCCTTTTGAAATACCCCGGGATGTGTTCTTTATTTTTTTTATGGTATGCCTTTATGGTGTAGTTGTAATATGTAGCCTGCTCAAGTGCTCCAAAGTGAAACACGGACGCATAAAAACCCTCCATGAAAATTCACACTTAAAAACCTGAACTTGTCACGTCTCTTACAGCACTGTAACTTCACAAAATAGTGCCAAAGACATACAATGGGGGTGTCATTTTACTCAGAAGACTTAGCTGAGCATAATTTGGGGGGTTTGAAGTTAGTGGCACATATGAAATATACAAAATGCCCAGCGAAAATGTAATCCGTATGTAAAAAGTGCCCAAAATAATTTTATACCACATACTTTGGTATATATTGGTGAAAAAATGGGAGCATGTTAAGGCACAATATGCACCATATGAGATACCCTGGAGTGTCTACTTTTACAAATGGTAGGCCTTTGTGGGGTTTTTTTGAACAGTCAAACTGTTATAATACCCCAAATGGAAGCATAGGCTAATTAAATCCGTCTCTCAAAATTCTACTGTGAATACTGAAAAGGACAGGTCTCCTTTATGGCACTGTAGCTTCACGAAATAGTGCCAAAGACATACAATGGGGATTGGAGGTGAAATGGCTATGTAGAAAGTGTCAAAACAACCTTCGGTAAATAGCCTGTGATGTCTACTTTATATAAATATATACTTTTGTGTAGCAATTTTGTTTTCTTTTATGGCTATTAAGCTTACAAGACCAACATACCTAATTCTAAAATTGCTCAACATTAAAAATGTATTTTACTCCTTGTGCTTTGTGACCTGTAACTACCAAAAAAAACTTAAAATCCCAGACACATTGTATATTCTGTAAATCAGAACGACTAAATGAATTTATTTTTAATTACTTTCTTTAACCTGCACTAATTATGCACACATTATTGCAAAAACTGTAAAAAAAAACACATTTTTCATTTGTTTTGCATTTTCTGTATTTTTTTTATAATAAATAAGCATTTATATATATATGTTAAAAATAAGAAAAGGGCATTTAAAGCATTTAAATCAGACAAATCAGATGCATCTTATAAAAGATATAAGAAAGCAAATAATGCGTGCAAAAAGGCAATTAAACTTGCTAAACTTCAAAATGAAAAAATAATAGCTAAAGAGAGCAAAACCAACCCCAAAGCATTTTTTTTTTTTTTTTTTTTTTAAATTCTTTATTTTTGTTGTGCAGTGTATAACAAAAAGCTTGATCAGCCACAACAGCAGTCTCAAGAAAACATACCGTGGCACATGATATTACAATACAGTGTTAGTCAGGTATGAGAAACTAAGGCACATTAAACGTTTGTGCATAGAGGTGTCTGCACTTCATTTTTTGTTTTTAGGCGTATGATATTTGAAAAACAGGCTAGTCTAACAGGTAAAACTTATTAATAACAAGAGAAAGCCTAGAGCCCTGTAAAATAGAGAACAGTCTCGCTGGTCCGATATACGGGCTTTGATAGGTTCCACCAATTTATCGCATTAATCACAGCATGGGTCCACTATGTGTAGTATGTACTGACTAGGCGTGACTGGACTACTGGATTATGTGGGTCTGCAAAGAAATATTTGTGCATGCTTTTGGCTTGCCATGTTTAGCCTGTTATGCCCCCACGTTAATTTCGTCTGTGCATGGGTGTAGTTAAGCGGTGATCTGTAGATACAATATAAACATGCGCTGGGGCTGCTTGTACATAATTTAAGGCATAACGTGTGTTGTCTATTGGAGCCCTTGTGGCAGGCAAGTCCCTGGGACGTGTCCCCCAAACACTTGGTGAAGTCAGGACCCTAAATACAGTTTACACCAGTAAGCGCTATCTGAAAGCGATAGGTAGGAGAGAAGACATCGAAAAAGGCTAACGAAAGGAAACAAAAACAGAAAACATAGGCAACATTATCAAGAGTAGTCATATAGAATTTACAGTCCCCTTCTGAATGATTCAGGTGGTGGTTGCAGTGTGCGTGTTGAGGGCGAGTCCACCCGGGACAAAGGGTATAGAGGTAGCCGGATTCCACCTGTGTGGTCTGCGGGGCGTGCGATGTCGCTGCATGGCGTCTGCCGGAAGGCCCAGAGTGGGGAGGAGGGCTTCGGCCTCCTGTAAGTCCGTTACAGGGTGTGTAACCTCTCCATGAAGCACTTGGAGTGTACAGGGCGAACGCCATCGGTATTTTATGCCGCGCTCGCGGAGCAGGGCGGTGAAAGGCCTCATAGTAGAACGCCAGGCCATAGTCCCCCTTGATAAGTCCGAGTAAAGCGACAATGTCATATCCTCAAAGACAAGCGGCGCCGTATTGCGGACGGTGGCCAGTATTATTTCTTTGTCCTGTCGCCTCTGGAATTTTATGATCAGGTCCCTGGTTGCTGTTGGTGGGGCCGTTGGTGGTTTAGGGATCCGAAACATGCCCTCGAGTCCCACTCCCTTGGCCTGCTTCGGTGGTAGTATTGTGCTCACCAGGCGCCTTACGAGGTGGGGGAGTTCAGCCTCTGGGACCGATTCGGCTATGCCTCTAACCTTGAGGTTCTGGGCACGTCTGGAGTCCTCCATTGCTGCCATGGCCCGTTCCACCCTTATGTGTGTTTGCTGTATAAGCTTCAGCTCCTGTTGGAGTGAGTTAATCTGCCTGGTGTGTGTGTGGGAGTTTTGCTCCACGGTCGCCACGCGGTCAGTGAGGCCTTTGATGTCTCTCCTCAAGCCCGCCACGTCCTCTTGGATGTTCCGTCGGAGCTCCGCCAGCAGCTCCCTCATTTCCGACTTTGTGACCGGAGCTGTGTCGGGCTGCAGAGCCGGTTGTGTGGTAGGTTTCTCCTGAGCCCATGTCACAGGCATACCAAGCTCGTCCGGCTCGGAGATAAGGTCGTCAGAGTCCTCGAGGCCGTCCATGTAAGCGGCCATGACAGGCCCTGGGGCGCCTTGCGCTCTCCGCCACAGGTCACCTATGCTGGTGCCCTGCCGAGGTGGATCGGGTCTAGGTTTTTTGCTCTTCCTGCCCATGTCTGCTGCCTACTCGGGAGGCTGGTCCGCTCTTTGGGGGTAATATTTCGTGTTTTTAGGGTCTTTTAGGCTGATTTCATCGGGAGCTCACTCCCAAAGCATTTTTTAAGTACATAAATTCCAAAAAACCCAAAAATGAAAGTATAGGTACACTTAAAACTGAAACGGGGGTGTTAGTTAATGAAGACCAAGAAAAGGCAGGAATTCTAAATAACTATTTCTCCTCCATATATATTAAAGAAGAACCCATGGCAATAGATGTGCAAATGATTGCTACTAAAAACTTGCAGAATAATTGTAATTGGTTAACTCAAGACAATGTGCTGCAGCAACTAAAGAAAGTTAATATAAACAAAGCTCCAGGGCCTGACGGTATCCATCCACGTGTACTTAAGGAACTAAGTGTAGAAATAAGTGAACCTCTGTTTTTAATCTTTCAAGATTCTTTTCTTTCAGGAAGTGTTCCGGAGGATTGGAGGAAGGCAGATGTGGTTCCTATATTCAAAAAGGGTTCAAAATCCTTGCCTGGAAATTATAGACCTGTGAGCTTAACTTCTGTGGCTGGTAAAATATTTGAAAGGTTATTAAGGGATAATAGTCAAGAATTCCTTGAGAAGAATATGGTTATCAGCAAAAATCAGCACGGTTTTATGAAGCACAGGTCATGTCAAACTAACTTGATTGCGTTCTACGAAGAAGTAAGTAGAAGTATAGATCAGGGTGTTGCAGTGGATGTGATCTATTTGGATTTTGCCAAGGCATTTGATACAGTTCCACACAAAAGATTAGTGTTCAAACTCAAGGAAATCGGTCTCGATGAAAATGCTTGTACTTGGGTAGAACATTGGCTTAAAAACAGAATACAAAGAGTTGTCGTTAATGGTAAATTTTCAAGCTGGACAGAGGTGGCAAGTGGTGTCCCTCAGGGGTCTGTTCTGGGACCCCTTCTATTTAACATTTTTATAAATGATCTTGAAGACAGCATTGAAAGTCATGTTTCAGTGTTTGCAGATGACACAAAACTTTGTAAAATAATACAATGTGAGCAAGATATTACTTTGCTGCAGAAGGATTTAGATAGACTGGAGGACTGGGCACTCAAATGGCAGATGAAATTTAATGTTGAAAAATGCAAAGTTATGCACTTCGGCGTAAAGAATACACAAGCAACGTATACCCTTAATGGAAGCGAATTAGGGATAACAACACACGAAAAGGACTTGGGAATTGTTATAGACAACAAACTATGCAACAATGTGCAATGTCAATCAGCAGTGGCCAAGGCCAGTAAGGTATTGTCATGCATGAAAAAGGGCATTCATTCTCGGGACGAGAATATCATTTTGCCTCTCTATAAATCACTGGTAAGACCACATATTGAATATGCTGTGCAATTTTGGGCACCTGTTCTAAAGAAGGATATCATGGCACTAGAAAAAGTGCAGAGGCGGGCTACAAAATTAATAAAAGGAATGGAACATATCAGCTATGAAGAAAGGTTAACAAATTTAAACCTATTTAGTTTAGAAAAACGTCGCCTGAGAGGGGATATGATAACATTATACAAATATATTCGGGGCCAATACAAACCATTGTGTGGAAATCTATTCACAAACCGGACTTTACATAGGACACGAGGCCATGCGTTTAGACTGGAAGAAAGAAGATTTCGTCTAAGGCAAAGGAAAGGTTTTTTTACTGTAAGAACAATCAGGATGTGGAATTCTCTGCCTGAAGAAGTGGTTTTATCAGAGTCCATACAGATGTTCAAACAGCTACTAGATGCATACTTGCAAAGACAGAATATTCAAGGATATAATCTTTCAATGTAGGGTAATAACTGCTTGATTCAAGGATAAATCTGACTGCCATTCTGGGGTCAATAAGGAATTTTTTGTCCTAGCTTGTTGCAAAATTGTGCTTCAAACTGGGTTTTTTTTGTTTTTTTCTCTTTTGGATCAACAGCAAAAAACAGGTGTGAGGAAGGCTGAACTTGATGGACGCAAGTCTCTTTTCAGCTATCTAACTATGTAACTATGTTACATCAAATTAAAGCTCTTTCTGTCCTTTAAAAAACAATATATAATATGTGTCGGTGCAATAAACGAGAGAGATGCAAATTGCAGTTGAATGCAAAAATTGCTTATGTCATTAAGCGTAAGACAAGCTTCTGAAGCTGTGTCCTTAAGGGGTTAAAAGAATTAAAGAATAACGACAACTCATGGGGAGGAAGAATCAATGTTGTAAAGTCATGTAATTCCCAAGTGGCTCTATCTTTTTAGAATGGTCCCAGTATATTGTCCAGAGAGTTGGCTAAAACCGGCACAATCAGTACTTGATAAATATGTGTGACTTGGTAAAAAGCCCTGTATTAGTGCTAAACGTCTAGCATTAAAATCTAATCAAGGGGGGTTGGGAGTTCCCCAGCTAAAAGTAATTTGGCAGACATGTGGCTCAATGCATGTCATCATGACCCAACTATCCTGGGTAAGAAATGAGGCTTGGTATATTATAGAGTCAACAGTGTTAAAAACTAATGAAGAAATGAAGCTAGAATATTTTTTTTGTTGAAAAGAGATACAATTAAAAAATATCCACAAAACAAATTGTTAAAAAATATTGTAATTGGGGCGGAGCCGGACTAGCGAGCGAGCAAGACGTGCTCAGCTTGAGCTCCCGCCGAACGGCAGAACAAACATCGAAAACCGGGGCGCACTTACCGGGAAAACCCACAAACAGGGGCTCAATAGATAGATGAACCCGGTAGGCACCCGCAGATACCGGTCTCACCTCCCGCAGTGCCCGGGATCCGAAACGGCGGAACGAGGCTAGCGAGAGAAGGGGAGTTGGGAAGGCGGCCGCTTCCCGCTCAACGCTCTGAACTACAAGCACGCACAAAACACCCCCCCCCCCCTTTGGACCGGTGGGGGACATCCCGGTCCCCGCCACACAGACCAACCCGGTCACCGATCTACTAGCGGAACCGATTATTCCAGCAGACGGACCAGAGGGGAAGGCCTTGAAAATGGCGGCCAAAAGCGACAGCGAGAGAGTGTCCAAGATGGCTGCTCACCACAAGCTACAGAGGGGAGCCGGGAACAACCGCTCACAAACTGCCTCCTTGGAGGCCCTCGACCGGCTCTGCTTAATCTTCTATAAGCTGCTGCACAGCAGGGGTTTCCACAGCCTCTCAGCGGCCCGGGTGATAGCCTCATGGATCCGCCCGGCGACCCGCAGACGCCACTATGCTAACCCACTGCAGGCATTCCAAGCGGGCATCGGCAAGCATACAGGCGGGAATCGGAACGCGCCGAAACAGGTACAAGCACCCACGACAGCAGAAAAGAAAACGAAGGACAGTCCCGAGACCTCAGCAGCATACCAGGGACCGACAGCGACGCCACCAGCGACGAAATCCACCTACAGACACCCGGGGAGTGGGCACCGAAGGGGCAGGGGCACCACAGCGCCAGCACGGACACCACCACCCCACCACACGAGCATGCCACTCCCGAAGAGGATAAAGACAGATGTAGCTACAGACCAAGCTTCAAGGTTTGGGGCCTTGCTGGGGACTATTGGACCCTCACTCATTCTCTGCCGAGATGGTGTGGGTTAAACTGGACTTGAACTGCATAGCGTTGCAGGCGACAGGATAACTCAGCTTGCATAACCGAGCATTTTCTTGTCGTTTTGAGAAACCCCTGCAGTCTCTAATCTCAGTTAATCCTATGCAGCTCCTGCTAAATAAATCTGTTACAGCCCAGTTATCACTAGTTCAGTTACATGCCGAGGAAGTTTTATGTAATCTAATATGCTCATTTACTTTAGTAATGACTAAACAGCATGTTATATTTAACAGTCACTTAGTTAGCAAACTACTGTACCTTCAGCCTAAATTTTTATTTTGTAACCCAAGCCTCAGTCCACAACCTGGGTGTAAAGCTTGTCATCCCTACACATTGCTATTAAGTTTACCACAAGTTCTGCAAATCACATTATAAGCATTAATGTACCTTTTTTGAGTAGTGATGTGTTAGGCACTATAAGTTCTCTACTTTTCTGCCTATTCTGATTTAAACTGTGAGCCTCCTGTCTACTCATGTGAAACCAACTGTATGACCTCTAATATTTTAGCATGTTCCCAACCGGATCTTCTGATCCATAGCCTGCATTTTAATTCACTGATCGATACTTATAACATTTAACCAAATGTTCCACCGCTGTTACTTTAAACTGTGAGCTTCTTGTCTACGCATGTAAAACCAACTGTAGGACCTCTAATATGTTAGCATGTTACCTACCGGATCTTATGATCCTTAGCCTGTATTTTCTAACTAAGGTTTTAACGACAAAATTTTAAAAATTGAGGCACCGCAATTCAGGAAATGTCATTTAATCTTGCTGTACTGACCCTATACTGTAATTCATTTGAACGTTTCCCCCAATTTCTCTTATGTATCCCATCTTATTTGCCTCTAATAAAAGAAAGATTGACAAAAAAAAAAAAAAAATATTGTAATTGAAAATCTTTTGACTATTTGGGACAAATTTAGAAAGGAGTGCCACTTAGCTGATAAGAGTGAAGCTGTACTGCCCTTAAGTCATTTAACACATAATATTTAAGACCTTAATCTAAACAGTTCTCCTATGGAATAGTTACTACTTAAGATCTATTGAAAAATAATAAAATTCAAGATTTTTCCACACTTTATATAAATTTTAAATTACAAAAGAAAGACATTTTTGAGAGTGAAGCGCTACCTGGATAACCACCTAGTTACTGTCAAAACTAATACAATTGTTAAGTTCGAGAGTAGGCTTAAGACCAATACTTTGAAAAGATTAGCAGCAGACTATAACATTGATAATTAAGGATGTTGAGACACCTATCCTAAATGTTATTAAAAAAATGGAAACAGGGGTGCGGGGCCTGACAGCCAAGATGGCCGGACGTGCTCTCTGAGAGCTCCGACAAGGACAGGCACAAAAATGACTACTCTGAGCACTATAATCATGCCAGCAGTACAAAATACCCAAAAATTGACACAGGACCACGCGGGGAACAGGTTGATACCTGCCACGTACCGAAACACAGAGAGAGCACCCGGGCCGGCCACAAGGCCTACACTGGAGCGGAGCCTGAGGCTTGGGGTAGGCGGCCGATCTATCGGGATATCCCGGTCCTCGCTGGGGATGAATACCCCCACAAAGCGGCCCACACAAGCAATTAAACCAGCTAGCAACAGAGACTACAGTGACCCAAGATGGCGGCAAAACACACTCTCACTAAGCCGCCCGAGCAGACGCTGGAGTACTTTGACAGGCTTTGTGCCTGCATCTGGTCATCGCTCCACACCAAAGGTCGGATATACAACCAAGTGACATGGAGGGCGGCAGCTTGGATCCGCCCGTCCACCCGGCGCCTCCTGAACAGATACCCACCCCGAGCCCCCATAGAAGCCTCCAGACTGGGCAGACTACGGAGCAGGAAAAGGAAACGGTGATTTGCCTCCCAGACCCCGGCACCCACCTTCACGCACACAAGAGGGAGAAAACCAAGCCCGACCAACTTAACCACACAGCATAATACCATGCACACAGACCCAAGCTAATAGCCACAAGACTCACCGAACTGGAGCACAACCTCTTACCAGCGACAGATGCGGGCGGAGAGCTCCTTCAGATCGGACAAGCGGTGGGATATGGCCACAGCTGCGGCCGCGACCCCACCAGTGCCCAGAGTTCACAAGCCAGGATTCCAGGGTCGGCATTTGCACTGGAGACGGACTGTGCTCCCACTGCGGAGAAAACGCATGGTCAGCCCGACAGGAACATAATTTACACACTGTCGTCCCGCATAGGGTTCACTATAGTCGCTACCGTGGCAGACTCTGTAGCAGACTCTGCAGAACGCTGTAGCTGTTTTCAAGGTCAACCATGCCCCTTGCTCTGGTATTCTTTTGCATATTTTAAGTTAAAAAGAGGAGTTAAGGGCTGCGCTATTGTACAGAGAACAGTACCATAAAATAGAAACCAATTGGTCTAAGTATATAAACAGCAAGTGATAAAACCTGGGTATAATAGTCTCTTTTGCAATTTATAGGTGGAATTATCCCCACCTATGGATTTCTTGAGACGGGACACAATAAAAATAAAATAATAAAAAATGCCAGGAATAATAATAGTAAAAGTGTATGTGAAATACAATAAAATAAGTAAACGATTGGTCCTATAAAAAAGGTAACCAAAAATAACTTTTATTGTTATAAAATACACAATTTAAAACCATTAATGAGTTCCACCTATAAGGCTTTATCAAAAATGGTAAGATAACAATATACCTGGCATAAAACAGTATTTATAAGAGTACATAAGAGTCCCTTGTGTATGTGGGTGCCCACCAGGTTAGATTCCTGGCAAAGAGATCATAAAGTGGTACTGGTAATGTGTTAAATTGACAAGCTAATTTAACATCCTTTGATGATGCATGATATAGTGTAAAATAGCATGAGCATGAAAAATTTGAAACATTACCAGTTAACCATTCATTGCATTTAGTGGATTGGGGCTATAGAAGTAACCATTCATTATCTGTGAGGTTAAGCATCCCTCTAATCTTCTCTAGTTTAGGAATCATTAGTGTGTCTTCTAATGCCAATATTTGTTGTTGCATTCATAAATACCTGATGGCACAAGTACTCCAGTTACCTAGACCTGTAATGAATTTCATAGTTGCAACAGTTAAATTACCTAAATAGTTATACATTGATTTATCTAAATCCAATCCTGTAAGTTTTTTTTTTTTTTTTTTTCCCTGGTGTTCTGGTTTTTCCCCCTCTTTTGTGCTGCTGCTGCTTGATTGATTGGGGGGAGTGTTCATTAATTGCACCTGTGTGGGATTTGTATCCCTATAAAGGCACACCCCTAACTCACTGAGCTTGCTCACATTATTTGGAAGTAGACTCTTTCAAGTAGGAGTTAGAAAACCAGGAGTTGAACTAACTAGGGGTTTAAACTATCAAGGTAATTTTTAATATTTTTTTTTATTTATATACATAGATTTTTATTTTTTTTATCTGTATCTGGGGAAATGAGTGTTAGCAAGATTGTTAGTTTAACTCAATGCACATCTTGTTGCATGTATGGATGCCTGGATGTACCCGTCCATGGTCCATACCTCTGTGATGGTTGTGTGCGAGTGGCTTCTCTGGAAGCTCAGATTGGAGATCTTGAGAAGCAAATCGCAACTTTGAGGGAGATCGACAATCTTGAGAGGAGTCTGCTGCTGACTGAGCAGAGTTTAGTGGGGACAGGTAGTGGAGAGGGAGGAGATATGACAGATGGGGAACAGGCATGTAGCTGGGTGACAGTGGGGCGAGGAAGCAGGGGGGAGGGAAGAGGAAAGGGCTAGCTAGTCCTGATTTGGTGCAACCGAGCAGATTTGCCCGTTTGAGAGAAGATGTTGGGAGCATCAGCTCAGGAGTAGCTGTATTAGAGGAAGCTGTTACTTCTAACAGCCGAGGTGACAGCCCCTCTAGTACGGGTGGGGATCAAAATGTAAGTAAGGCAAGACAGGTTGTGGTGGTAGGGGACTCTATCATTAGGAGAGCAGATAGGGCAATCTGCCACTCTGATCGGCTCAACCGGACAGTTTGCTGTCTCCCGGGTGCTCGGGTCCGGCATGTTGCTGACAGAGTGGATGGATTATTGGGAGGGGCTGGGGATGACCCAGCGGTCATGGTCCATGTTGGTACCAATGACAAAGTAAGAGGAAGATGGAAGGTCCTAAAGAATGATTTCAGGGAATTAGGTAGCAAACTCAAGAAAAGGACCTCCAAGGTGGTATTCTCTGAGATATTACCTGTGCCACGTGCTACAGTGGAAAGGCAGCGGGAGATTAGAGAGGTTAATGCGTGGCTGAAGTCTTGGTGCAGGAAGGAGGGTTTTGGGTTTTTAGAGCATTGGGCCGACTTTACGATTGGGTACAACCTATATAGTAGTGATGGATTGCACCTAAACGGAAGGGGGTCTGCAGTGCTGGGGGATAGGATGGCTAGAAGGTTGGAGGAGATTTTAAACTAGTAGTAGGGGGGGAGGGTCATAGCAATCTACAAAATGGAGATAGGACAGAAAGGAGATGGGCTTTAGAACAGTATAAGGAGGGTGGAGACGGGGGGAGGGGCAAGCTCAGAACAGAGAAGCTATGTAATGTTGGTAATTCACAAAATAAACAAGAGACGCATGATATTAAATGTATGCTTACTAATGCAATGAGCCTAAATAACAAAATGGGGGAACTAGAGGCATTAGCATACACTAAACAATATGATATAATAGGCATAACAGAAACATGGTGGGATGAGACACATGACTGGGCAGTTAACTTAAATGGGTACACATTATTTAGGAAGGATAGGAAAAACAAGAAGGGTGGTGGGGTATGTTTGTATGTCAACCATGATTTAAAGCCAAATCTTAAGCAAATTGAATGCGATGAGGAAAATGTGGAAGCTTTATGGGTAAATATCTGCTTGGGGCAAAAGAAGGGAAACCAACTATTGGTTGGGATATGTTATAAACCACCTAATGTTAATATTGACGAGGAACAACAGCTGTTTGAGCAAATTGAGAAAGCTGCAAATCTTGGTAACACTTTAATTATTGGAGATTTTAATTACCCAGACATAAATTGGGACATAGGGACTAGTAGCTCAGCAAAGGGAATTAGTTTTTTTTTTTTTTTTTAAGATTCTTTATTTATGATGCTTTTTTGTTTTATACAGTAAATTAAATTAATTGGGATGGGGTTACAGAAGAAAAATAAGGGAGGGGTGGGGGAGGGAATAATACACAGTCGTATAGTAATATTTTACATTCTGGTTTTCTAGCCGTTTGAGTTATACAATTGCCCAACATATAAACATTGATCAGACAAGTCTGAGCTGTATCTTGTTCCACATAACCTTGGTGAGGAAGTAGACAGGAGTCCAGGGGAGGGGGAAAGGAAGAAAGAAGCAGGAGGAAGACCTGGTTTGCACCGGTTTGTGCTTGCTTTCTGCTGCGGGCCCGTTTGGCGTGTATTGTCGAAGTAGGCCCAGTGGGGTCCTTTCCTAGATCCCAGGTTTGATCATCCCGCTCCCCCCCCCCCCCCTCGTCCCCCCCGTGATCACCGGTGAAGGTGCTGTCGTTCGTCAGTTGCCTATTGCTATGGTGACCTTTTGGTTACGTCATGTGGCCAGATGTAGGCTATGGTCTCAGTCTTTCTTTGTAGCATGGTTTGGCGTGTTTTTAGGGCGTATGTATTTCGATAAGGAAACTAGCCGATTCTTGTGAATCCTGTGCGTGGGTGAGGTTGCAGTGCCATGGTACGGGGATGGGTCGTGAGATGGTTCCCCCGATAAGGGGGGCCACTCCGGTGAGCGGGTAAGGTAGTTTGCGACACGGAGTCCCAGCCTCGCGATTCCGGTGGGGTCAGGTAGTGGTCGGGTTTGAGGGGATCTTTATGTTGTGTTTAGCGGGTTCCATCTGTGCATGTGCTGTAGGGGGTCCTTATCTGAGGGGTGTTAGTTCCCGTACTTAGTATATCTGGGTTTACCAGGGTATGGAGGTATCTCCCTCGGTCCATGGGTCCCATATCTTATGAAAGCGCTTAGGCGTGTCGTGGAGTAGGGATGTGAGCTTATCCATTTGTATGTGGTCTTGTATTTTTTTTGTGATAGATGTCTGTGATGGTATTCTGTTTGTCGACCAAAGTTCCGCTATCGCTCGCCTAGTTGCTAAGGCGATACGGGCGCTGAGTTTGTTTTCTGATCTAGTGAGGTCTTCTAGGGGTTTTGAAAGTAGTAGTGCCCATGGGTCTAATGGATATGGTTTGTGTAGGATTTTAGTCAATAGAGCAGTGACCTTGAGCCAAAGGGGTTTGATTTTGGGGCAAGTCCACCAGCAGTGGAGGAACGTCCCTTGTTCTCCGCACAATTTCCAGCAAGTGTTGGGTGTTTTGTGTATGATTGCTAGGCGTTGGGGTGTGAGGTACCAACGGAAAAGCATCTTATATGCTTGTTCCGTGTGTGTTACACAGATCGATATCGAAGCCGTAGCTTCCCATATGTCTGCCCAATCTGTGGAGTCCTCTGGGGGTCCCAGATCCTTCTCCCAGGCTGCTATGTACGGTAGTGTGACTTGAGTGGGGTGAGTTGCCAGGGTTGTGTATAAATCCGATATTTGTCCTCTTCTAGTTGGGCATTGTGTGCATTCTTTTTCGAATCGGGAGAGTGTGGCTGTGCCTGCTTGTTGGATTATTGGAGTTGAGGCAAAGCTGCGTATTTGAATATATCTAAAGTGGTCAAACGTTGTTAGTGTGTCGGCTTCCTTGATTTCTGAGTATTGTATCACTTTGTCATCTTGGTATAGGTGACCAAGTCTTACTATGTCTCTTTGATCGAAGCTGGCGAAATGGGCTGGAGTAAGACCTGGTGGGAATAGTTTGTTCCTCCAGATCGGGGTCATTGGGGAGAGGAATGAAGATAGCTCATATTTGTTCTGCAGTTTGTCCCATAAGTCTATAGAGTGAGTGATGGCTTGGGCGGTTGGGGGGGGGTAGGGGTCGGTGCGGTTTAGGGACCCACATGTAGAGGGAAGGGTGGTCTCTTCCGAAGATAGTATGTTCAATGTATACCCATCTTTTAGTTTGTGGGGGAACGTGCCACTGTTGGATTTGGGTCAATTGTGCCGCTGCGTGATAGTGCGAGAAGTTTGGGAGCCCCAGTCCTCCCTGCTTTTTGGGGACATAGAGGGTGGTTCTGCTGACTCTGGGTTTGCGACCGTTCCATATGAACCTATCAACCGCCGTTTGTAAGGTCTTGAGGTCTGCTTTGTGGGGAGATATGGGCAGTGTTTGAAAGAGATATAGTAGTCGGGGGAGTAAGTTCATTTTCACGGACGCTATTCGGCCGAGCCATGAGACTCCCAGAGTCGCCCATTTTTGGAGGTCGGTGTGGGCTCTTCTCAGGAGCGGCTTGTAGTTTTTGTCGTATATGGTAGTTAGGTCGACTGGTAGCTGGATTCCCAGGTACGTTATGTCCGTGGGGCATATTCGAAATGGGTATTTGTTTTTTAGGTCGATAAGTTGTGAGTCTGAGAGTTGTATTGGCAGAATTTCCGATTTCGCAATGTTCAATTTGTATCCTGCTACCATTGCGTATTCTTGTATAGTGGTCAACAGGGATTCTATGGATTGGTCTGGGTTGGTGAGTGTGAGGAGTATATCATCTGCATAGGCAGACACTGTGTATGGTTCTCCTCTAATGGTTACTCCCTCTATGCGAGGGTTGGTGCGGATGGCTTGGAGGAGGGGCTCCAGTGAGATCGCGAACATGAGGGGCGAAAGTGGGCAGCCCTGCCGTGTTCCGTTAGATATTGGGAATCTGGGTGGAGAGATGTTGGGAAGCAGTAAGGCTCCTTGAGGGGAGTGGTAAGCTGCCTGCAGGAATGCTATGAACGGGTTCGGGAAATTCATGTGTTCTAATGTGCGATATAGGAAAGGCCACAGGAGGCGGTCAAATGCCTTTTCGGCGTCTAGTGAGATTACGGTGGTGGGGATTTTACGGTGTTGGGTTAGCCATATAAGGTCGATGTTTCTACGTGTGTTGTCTAGTGCTTGCCTGTTGGGGATAAAGCCTACTTGGTCTGGGTGTATTAATTTGTCTAAGTATGGGTTAAGTCTGTTGGCCATCATTTTGCTCATAATTTTGAGGTCCACGTTGAGTAGGGAGATTGGTCTGTAGTGTTCGGGTTCAGTGAGATCCTTATTAGGTGTGGGGAGTAAGCATATGTTTGCTGTCGTCATGTCAGTCAGAAGGTGTTCTCCTCTCAGGGTAGCGTTAAATACCGCGCAGAGGTGTTTAAGGAGTAAGGGGCTAAACTCTTTATAATAAAGAGCAGTGTAGCCGTCTGGTCCTGGGCTTTTGTTGGGCTTACAGGCCCCGAGAGCTGTTGCCATTTCTTCTACTGTTGCTTCTGCTGCTAAGGCTTGTTTGGCCGCCTCGGTTAGGGTGGGTAATGTAATGCGTTGGAGGTAGTTGTCTAGTTGTTCCCGGTATGTCGTGGTCTCTTGGTCAAGGTGTGGGGAATGGTTGTACAGGGATTTGAAGTAGTGTTGGAATGTGTCGCCTATCTGTTCGGGTAGTTCGCTAATGGTGCCTGTCTTTGTGCGTATAGATGAGATTTTTTTGGCCTCTATGCGTTTTTTGAGCCGTCGGGCCAGCATGGTGTCGGCTTTGTTGCCAGTTTCATAGTATTTCTGCTTTAGCCACATCATTGCTTTGGTCGTGTCTGTGTGCGTGAGTCGCTTGAGAAGGTCTCTGGTGGCGGTGAGGTCGCGCAGTGTTCGTGGCTGTGGGTCGCGTTTGTGGCTTGTTTCAAGTTTTCGCAGCTTGGTTAATGTTTCCGTTAGTTGTTGTATTTTGCTCTTTTTGTGGGCAGTGGCTAGGCTAATGAGGGTTCCTCTGATCACCGGTTTGTGAGCAGCCCACAGTGTTATTGGGGAAGCTACCGAGTGCGTGTTAGTGTCGAAGTATTCTTTAATAGTTTGGGCGATTGAGAGCCTAATTTGGGTATCGTGAAGGAGTAGTGGGTTCAGCCTCCACGACCAAGGTCGTTTTAGGTCCGGTATGCGAATGGTAAGTGTTATGTCGGCGTGATCCGACCATGAGATGGTCCCTATGGATGTATGAGATACCTGAGATGTCAAGTTCGGTGATATGAGGAAGTGGTCTATGCGTGAATACGTGGTATGCGGGTGCGAGTAGAAGGTATAGTCGCGGGTGGACGGGTGTTGTGCCCTCCATATGTCGACTAAGTCTTGTGTAGCTAGAAATTGTGCGAAATATGTGTCATTCCTGGGTGGTTGCGTTGCTTCCCGTGTCGACCTGTCAATGGCGGGGATATGCGTGGCGTTGCAGTCTCCACCTACTATAAGGCGTTTACCTGTGTAAGCCTGTAGGTGCGACGCATATTGTTGCCAAAATGTGTTGTGTGGGATGGTCGGGGCGTATACCGAACTTATGGCATAAGAGTTTACGCCTATTTTCCCTTCTATTGTAACATATCGCCCTTGCGGATCAATGGTACTCTTGATGTCTGTTAGGGGGCATGTGGATTTGAGGAGGATTGCGACACCTTTCGTCTTAGTATCTGGGGAGTGGGCCATGTAGCTCTGTTTGTAGTATCGGTTGGTGAGGGGGAACGATCTCGTGGTTGTGAAGTGCGTTTCCTGTAGGAGTAGGATATCTATGTGTTGTCTGTGTGCCCATCGTAGTAAGCCGTGTCTTTTGGCTGGTGTGTTGAGGCCCTTGGCATTAATGGAAACGCATTTTAAAGACAGGGGCATTGTGGTGGCTGCTGCCCCGAGTTGGGTTTGATGCCTGCCTTGGTGCGTGGTGTGTTAATGGGTAGTGGGTAAGGTGGTAGGTAGCTCAGGGAGCGGGCTGGGGCTCCGTGCCGCGGCTTTGGAAAAGGGGGGCAGGAGGGGAGGGGGCAAGGGATGTGAGGTTCAACAATAACGGCCCAAGGGGCCAAGCTACTGGTCTTACTCGTTGCCAGCAGGTGGTGGGGTGGTTCGCCTAACCGCTCCTTGAGGTGCGGAGGTGAAGGTATGTAGTGTGGTGGTCTATAGTGGCGGATAGCCAGAATCACATTCTGGCCCTTTGATCGAGTCTATGCAATGCCTGTGCGAAGTGTCGTCCGATTATACCATGTGTTATGTCCTGGTGCCCGCGGTACCGCCCTCCCCCCCCCCCCCCCCCCCCAAAGGAGGAGGGGGGCCGGAGAGAGGCCCCGCGCGCCCCGTGCCCAAAAGGTGTATGGTCATAGTGCGTACTATACCCAGAGTCAGTTGTCCTTGGAGGGGTATGGAGTATACCAGGGGGTTGGTGTGTCCTGTTGTGGATGTCACCCATTGTGTCGGTCGCTATAGCTGGTCGGGGGGCCCCGGGATCTGTGCTTTATTTATGGATTTGTATACCTGTTCAAGATATATGGAAAGAGAAAGAAAGATAAACATACATGCAACGGCATATAACAGAAGATTTTCCGGGTCTTAATGGTAGTAAAACATTATTAAAACATTACTTTGTGTAACTCAATTACTGTCATACACCTTTCACCATTGTAGTCCTGTTGCGCATACAATCTCATAGTGAGTACATTCCCTTTACAATCGCTTTTCTGATGAAGTACATTTTCTATCACCTGGGCATATCTAGTAACTTCTTTCTGTCAAGCTAAGAGCTGCTAGCTAGCTAGCTAGTCATTGTCATATCTTGTGCAGCCCTTATTCTATGGTGTTTTGTTGTTTCGTAACATGTTCCCATATGTTTGTCACATTTAAGTGTTCCTCATTGTGATAGGTGTTTATCTTGTTTCCCCCCCCTCCCTTTTTTTTTTTTTGTTTGTTTTTTAATAGCAATAATTGGTTATGTGCAATGTAATTATTTATCCATATGTTTAATTTTTTGTATAGATATTTCCCCCCCCCCCCCTTTTTTTTTTTTTTTTTTTTCCCTCATAACAATATTTGGTTACGTGCAATGTAATTATTTAATCATATGTTTCGTTTTTATATAGATATTTTTCCTTCATTTTTTTTTTTTTTTTTAAGTTATTATTTAAATTTTTTATTTTTTTTCTGTTTTTTTTTTTTTTTTTGTTCTATTATTAATATTATAACAATATTTGGTTGTGTGTAATTCCCATTGCTTTGGGGTTGTGAAGGGTGTGGAAGGTGTGCGGTGTTTATGTGTGCTCATGCTATGAAATTATGGGTACATGCAATCCAGTAATGCAAGCCTAGAAAAGTACATGTGCTGATAGTGCTGTGTGGTATATCTTATCTGCCATGTTGACGGTGGTTATGTAGCAGGTCGTCGGAATGTCTTTTCTGGGAGAGTCTTGGGAGGTCTTGCGTCGGGGTCCTGGGGTATAGGAACGGGTGCAGTCCATGGTATGTTGTCGGAGACATGGTGCTTTCGTCGTGTGGAATCCTTTTGTCGACCCGTGGTGGTTAGGCCTGATTGTCTCCAGCGGGTGAGAGGCGTCGTTGATGGTTGGCTTCTTCTCTTCGGGTAGGCGGTGTTCGGGCCGCACTGGGCCCCGCTCCGTTGTTGGCATCCAGGGGGGGTAGTCCCAGTCGCTCCGCAAAGCTGTTCACGTCTGCTATGTCGTGTAGGGTGTAGGTTTGGTAGTTTTTGCGCACTGTAAGTTTAAAGGGGTGCCCCCATGCATACCGCATCCGTCGTCGCGTGAGTTCCAGGGTAAGTGGTCGTAGTTCTCTGCGCTTCCTCAGGGTACTGGGAGCCAGATCTTGAAAAAATTGCACCTGGTGGCCTTCTATCTGAAGGGGGTTGTCCCGTGCGGCTCTCATTATGGCCTCTTTAATGTGGTAGTAATGGAACCGCACTATCACATCTCGCGGCCGGCTCATTCCGGGCGTGGGGGCCCGCAGTGCCCTGTGGGCTCGATCTAAGAGGAGCTCGGCTGGGGGTGCTTCTGGAAGCAGGCTGCAGAAGGTCTCTCTTATGGTGGATGCGAGGGATTCCATGTCTACCGTCTCGGGTAGGCCCCTTATTCTTATATTATTTCTCCTCGACCTGTTGTTGAGGTCTTCTTGGGCATCCTCCAGTTGTTTCACCTGGTCTCTGAGGCCTTTTATGGCCTGCTCTTGTGCGTCTGCTCTGGAGGTAGCGCCCTCCATTTTGTCTTCTAAGGAGTTGGTGCGTTGCACGAGGTCTGTGAGGCCTGCCCGTAACGGCGCCAGGTGCTTGGTAAATTCCGCAGCCATGTTTAGTTTGATGTCGTGTAGTAGACTACGAAGGTCGTCTTTTGTGATGGGGTTAGCGTTTTGGTGACTTATGTCACTCGCAGCAGAGTCGGAGTCATATTCTCTTTGCTCTTCGGCTCTTTGCTCATCCTCCGGCTTGCGGCTACGGAAGATTGGAGCCACGGCCGTCCCTTGTTTAGACTTGCGTCCGCCGCCCATCCTCTCGGTGGTACCGCTGTTTGATGGTACTGATACAGGTTTTTGGGGCGATTTTGGGTCAGGATTGCAGCTGATATTAGCTTAAGATGGGCCAGATTTTGCGGAGCTCTAGCAAGTTGCCGCCATTCGCACCGGAAGTCAGGCCGGAATTAGGTTTTTAAACTTGTTAAATGACAACTTCATGTCACAACTTGTACAAGCACCAACTAGAATGGACGCTCGTCTGGACCTGGTTTTAACAAACAACGTTGATCTTTTGACCAACATTCAAGTAGGTGAGCACTTGGGAAATAGTGATCACAATATAGTGTCCTTTGAAATAAACTCAAAAAAACAAAAGCACATGGGGTATACTAAAACATATAATTTTAAAAAGGCCAATTTCAATAAGATAAGGGAAGCTTTACAATATATTGACTGGCATAAACTCTTTAGTGAAAAGAACACTGAGGATAAATGGATCATCTTCCAACAAATATTAGAAAGGTACATTTCTCAGTATGTACCATTGGGAAATAAGTATAAAAGAAACAAATTAAAACCAATGTGGCTTAGTAGAGAAGTAAAACAAGAGATTAAAAATAAGAAAAGGGCATTTAAAGCATTTAAATCAGACAAATCAGATGCATCTTATAAAAGATATAAGAAAGCAAATAATGCGTGCAAAAAGGCAATTAAACTTGCTAAACTTCAAAATGAAAAAAATGATAGCTAAAGAGAGCAAAACCAACCCCAAAGCATTTTTTAAGTACATAAATTCCAAAAAAAACAAAAATGAAAGTATAGGTACACTTAAAACTGAAACGGGGGTGTTAGTTAATGAAGACCAAGAAAAGGCAGGAATTCTAAATAACTATTTCTCCTCCGTATATATTAAAGAAGAACCCATGGCAATAGATGTGCAAATGATTGCTACTAAAAACTTGCAGAATAATTGTAATTGGTTAACTCAAGACAATGTGCTGCAGCAACTAAAGAAAGTTAATATAAACAAAGCTCCAGGGCCTGACGGTATCCAACCACGTGTACTTAAGGAACTAAGTGTAGAAATAAGTGAACCTCTGTTTTTAATCTTTCAAGATTCTTTTCTTTCAGGAAGTGTTCCGGAGGATTGGAGGAAGGCAGATGTGGTTCCTATATTCAAAAAGGGGTATGGAAGAGAAATGGCCAAAGGGCAGTGGGTCCTATAGGACAGACCAGGGGTTAACCCTAAATGATGAAGGAATTGAAAGAAAAGAACACAGTCTGTCCACACGTGTATGCATACATACATCAATATCAAAGCAACAGTCGAAAAAGAATAATAACTTTATTAAATAACACAAAAACTGAACTATGTACAAAAAACGGGGGGGGGGAGGGGGAGGGAGAGACAGAAATATGTCTGATGCGAAAGCACCTGAGTGGTTAAAAATATATATAAATATAAGACTATATATATATATATATTTATATATATATATAAATGGTTTCTTAAATAATGGAAACCGCTAGCTGGGGCACTCCAATTGAGGCAAGAGCCACTATTGTAAGGGGTACCCACACACTATACAAAAGGGCTACGTGCAATCTATGATGGCCGAGCACACGAGAGTGTCTAAGCAAGTGGTGCACTCAAGGTGCCTGACCAGAAAACACAACTCAAGACCTCCTCAATACCGTGAGAAGTTAGCCGAGTAATACAGTAATGATACTGTGTGACTAGGCAGGGTAAGCGGCTATATGCAGGACCACTATGATGAAAGGTATATAGCCATTTGTAACTTGCTCATCGGTGCAATGGATTCTTGCCGAGAGAGAGAGGGTTAATAGGCTCTGTAATAGGTATATGCCAACTGGAAAATAGCTCCTCGGTACAATAGGTTCTTGCCGAGAGAGAGAGAATGAATCACCTCTATCAGAGTAACGCATACATCAATAAGTGGAGCCTGGCTGCAGGTACCCTTAGAGTCTCCTAGGTTGTCAGTGATTCTAACAGAGTGAGACAGTGGTAGTAACACAGGATCACTTGAAAAAAATAGTAGTTTGTGAAATATACGTTAGAGCGGCATAGCTACGGTTTTCCCCAAAATTCTCCTCGGAACAATAAAATTCTTGCCGAGAGAGAAAGGAGAAAATGATGTACAGGTAGGCTGAGCGGATCACACAGTGATTATCCTGTGAGCTCAGTAGCTACGGTTGTCCCCACGATTCTCCTCGGAACAGTAAAGTTCTTGCCGAGAGAGAGAGGGGGAATAAATGTAAAGGTAGGCTGAGCGGATAACAAAGTAATTGATCTGTGAACTACAGGGGATACATTGTCCCAGTCCTACAGAATGTAACACTCCGTGCAATGGGACTAGTCAGTTAAATATTAGTCTTGGGACTCATTCCCGATCGCTGCCAACCTGACGAGGATCCCTCAGTGGGGAAGAGTGTGTCAGTTTATACACCTCAAATAGACACCATACTAATTTGGTCGTATAATGAGCCCGGAATAATGTGGAATTAGGGCTAGGGTATCATATATAGCTGTATGGTAGTGAGTGGTGTGATAAGGGGCCAAGATCCCTCCTCGTCATATAGTGAAGTGTTAAATTCAGTAGTGGAAGAAAAAGAAAGGTACCTTCTTGGGTACCCGGTATAGTAAAGAGGAGAAAAAGGAGGACACAGGTGAAGTGTGTCCTAAGTCTTTAGCAATAGTGCCCATGTAGTGCTCAACAGTACTGTATGTTGTGCCTTGGTCGGCGACAGAATACTGTGAGTGAGTGCTAGCTTATATAGGATCGGGTATTGGTTTATCCGATCATAGTCTATGGAGATAGGTGTTTAAATAACACAAGCCCAACTCTTGTAGTAGTGGGGCGAAAGGTCTGGACACCCAAAAGCAGGTATCAGACGGTAACGTTAGGTAGGATCTCTCCAGCGTCTTGCCCGACGCGCGTTTCGCCTGGGAGAATACCAGGCTCGTCAGGGGAAAAGAATTCCCGGGTGAATTAGTTTTAAATAGCCCGCCAAGAGCCCTGATTGGTTCCAGGGAATCTCAGGGGGAGGAGTTCGATTACGGTGGCCGGAAAGGCTCATACCGGTGTGGAAAAGCGTTGTCCCAACTCGGGATAGGTAGTGAGAGCCTTGTCTAGGTCGTCAGGATGAGATTCGTACTCCAACAGTTGTGGAGTGAGAGTTACAGGGTGCTATAAGTGTCAGCCTGTTAAGTGCCCATGGTAGGGGAAAGATAGTTTGGTGAAAGTTTCTTATTGAAAGAATAAGTATGATGGTAGACATAGGTAGGACGACACCAGTGAAGTGTGGCATGGTAAATGCCTGTGTGGACTCCACGATAATGTCAGTTGTCACATCAGTGAAACATGTCATTATGGGGGCCGGGAGACGGATGAGACATGCTCCTAGCGCCATCAATGTCAGGGGTATCCAGAGAAATGGCGAAATGCCATTCAGAAGAGACGGAAATAGATGGTTCTTGGTTAATGATTGGTTCTTACTTGTAAGAGTTATTCCGGTAGTAATATAGTGGGTAGGGGAGATGTTTAATGGATAAATGGAGTATAATTAAACTCCTCATTAAGACCATGGGGGGAAAGGGTCTTGAATGAGAAGATCCATTCAGATTCTTTACGTAGCAGCACCTTATTGAAATCCCCTTTCCTCGGATTAGGGAGTAGTTGCTCAATGGCTTGAAATCTTAGATTCTCAGGGTTACCCTCATGGAAATTTTGGATGTGTCTGGCCACTGGTGTGGGTGTGACCTTGTTCCTTACTGAAGTTATATGTTGCAGGATTCTCCGTTTAAACTGTTGGAAGGTTTTTCGAATGTACTGTATCCTGCAACTGCAGGTAATAAGATATATTATCTTTGTGGTACTGCAGTTGACTAAGGTGTTGGTTTCGACGGAGACCTGAGTTTGAGTAGATGTAGCGAATTTGGAGGGGAGAATGTACTGGCAGGCCTTGCAATGTCCGCATCTATATGTACCTTTGGTCTCAGTTAGCCAGTTCCTAGCTGGTGGGAGGGGTGCCAGATGACTGCGGACGAGTTGATCTTGAAGGTTGCTCGGCCTACGGGCTGTCAGTGGTGGGTGTTCTGGTAGTACCTTGGAGAGCACCGGATTGTGTAGGAGTATTGGCCAGTGGTTTTTGAGAATCTTAGACATGGGAGACCACCCCTGGTCAAATGTGGCAATGCAACGTGGTGATTTCTGTTCTGCTTTTGGTCTGTTTAGTGTCAGTGTGGACTTCCTTTCCATAGCGCAGACTTTGTGGAAGGCATGTTTCAAAACTCTGTTAGGGTACCCGAGTTCTTTGAAACGAGACCTTAGTATTCTGCATTCACTGTAGAAAGTTTCATCTACTGTGCAGTTTCGTCTCGCTCGCAGATACTGACCGTAGGGGATAGAGGCCTTAAGTTTGAAGGGGTGATGGCTCTCCCAATGTAGTAAACTATTCGTTGAGGTCTCCTTTCTGAACAATTCAGTTTGAATTGTGCCATCCAGCTGTAACAGAATTTTTAAGTCTAGAAATACAAGTTCATGTTCGTCAATGACACAGGTTAATTTGAGATTTATGTCATTGACGTTAAGTGCCTTCACGAACTCCTGAAATAGGCTGACAGATCCTGACCACATTAGTAGGATATCATCTATATACCTATGCCAACTTACGATGAAGTCCTGGAAGTGGCGAAACTGTGGTGTCATAACCACACACTGCTCCCACCACCCCAGGAACAAGTTGGCATAGGTGGGTGCACAGGCCGTCCCCATAGCGGTTCCGGAGACCTGTAGAAAGAATTGCCCATTGAAGATGAAATAATTGTGGGTAAGGATGAACTCGAGGATGGTCAGAATGAAATCGGTCTGGCACTTAGTGTATGCTGTGTTCTCCAAGAAGTGCCTGCAAGCCCGAATGCCTTTGTCGTGGGGAATATTGGTGTACAATGCCACGACATCAAGGCTTGCTAGCTGGGTATATGGAGGAACTATGAGGTCTTGGAGTTTCAACAGAGTAGACTTAGTGTCTTGTAAATAGGATGGTAATGTAGTTACCAGAGGGTGGAGGATTTTTTCTATGAACTTGCTAGGTGCTTCTGTTAGGCAATTGTTGCCGGAGACAATGGGCATCTGTCCCCCTCCAGGGAGACCCATTGTCTCCGGCAACAATTGCCTAACAGAAGCACCTAGCAAGTTCATAGAAAAAATCCTCCACCCTCTGGTAACTACATTACCATCCTATTTACAAGACACTAAGTCTACTCTGTTGAAACTCCAAGACCTCATAGTTCCTCCATATACCCAGCTAGCAAGCCTTGATGTCGTGGCATTGTACACCAATATTCCCCACGACAAAGGCATTCGGGCTTGCAGGCACTTCTTGGAGAACACAGCATACACTAAGTGCCAGACCGATTTCATTCTGACCATCCTCGAGTTCATCCTTACCCACAATTATTTCATCTTCAATGGGCAATTCTTTCTACAGGTCTCCGGAACCGCTATGGGGACGGCCTGTGCACCCACCTATGCCAACTTGTTCCTGGGGTGGTGGGAGCAGTGTGTGGTTATGACACCACAGTTTCGCCACTTCCAGGACTTCATCGTAAGTTGGCATAGGTATATAGATGATATCCTACTAATGTGGTCAGGATCTGTCAGCCTATTTCAGGAGTTCGTGAAGGCACTTAACGTCAATGACATAAATCTCAAATTAACCTGTGTCATTGACGAACATGAACTTGTATTTCTAGACTTAAAAATTCTGTTACAGCTGGATGGCACAATTCAAACTGAATTGTTCAGAAAGGAGACCTCAACGAATAGTTTACTACATTGGGAGAGCCATCACCCCTTCAAACTTAAGGCCTCTATCCCCTACGGTCAGTATCTGCGAGCGAGACGAAACTGCACAGTAGATGAAACTTTCTACAGTGAATGCAGAATACTAAGGTCTCGTTTCAAAGAACTCGGGTACCCTAACAGAGTTTTGAAACATGCCTTCCACAAAGTCTGCGCTATGGAAAGGAAGTCCACACTGACACTAAACAGACCAAAAGCAGAACAGAAATCACCACGTTGCATTGCCACATTTGACCAGGGGTGGTCTCCCATGTCTAAGATTCTCAAAAACCACTGGCCAATACTCCTACACAATCCGGTGCTCTCCAAGGTACTACCAGAACACCCACCACTGACAGCCCGTAGGCCGAGCAACCTTCAAGATCAACTCGTCCGCAGTCATCTGGCACCCCTCCCACCAGCTAGGAACTGGCTAACTGAGACCAAAGGTACATATAGATGCGGACATTGCAAGGCCTGCCAGTACATTCTCCCCTCCAAATTCGCTACATCTACTCAAACTCAGGTCTCCGTCGAAACCAACACCTTAGTCAACTGCAGTACCACAAAGATAATATATCTTATTACCTGCAGTTGCAGGATACAGTACATTCGAAAAACCTTCCAACAGTTTAAACGGAGAATCCTGCAACATATAACTTCAGTAAGGAACAAGGTCACACCCACACCAGTGGCCAGACACATCCAAAATTTCCATGAGGGTAACCCTGAGAATCTAAGATTTCAAGCCATTGAGCAACTACTCCCTAATCCGAGGAAAGGGGATTTCAATAAGGTGCTGCTACGTAAAGAATCTGAATGGATCTTCTCATTCAAGACCCTTTCCCCCCATGGTCTTAATGAGGAGTTTAATTATACTCCATTTATCCATTAAACATCTCCCCTACCCACTATATTACTACCGGAATAACTCTTACAAGTAAGAACCAATCATTAACCAAGAACCATCTATTTCCGTCTCTTCTGAATGGCATTTCGCCATTTCTCTGGATACCCCTGACATTGATGGCGCTAGGAGCATGTCTCATCCGTCTCCCGGCCCCCATAATGACATGTTTCACTGATGTGACAACTGACATTATCGTGGAGTCCACACAGGCATTTACCATGCCACACTTCACTGGTGTCGTCCTACCTATGTCTACCATCATACTTATTCTTTCAATAAGAAACTTTCACCAAACTATCTTTCCCCTACCATGGGCACTTAACAGGCTGACACTTATAGCACCCTGTAACTCTCACTCCACAACTGTTG
Organism: Pelobates fuscus; assembly: GCF_036172605.1. Classification (NCBI taxonomy): domain Eukaryota; kingdom Metazoa; phylum Chordata; class Amphibia; order Anura; family Pelobatidae; genus Pelobates; species Pelobates fuscus. Next base: position 241,470,620 of record NC_086320.1, read on the forward strand.
GAGTACGAATCTCATCCTGACGACCTAGACAAGGCTCTCACTACCTATCCCGAGTTGGGACAACGCTTTTCCACACCGGTATGAGCCTTTCCGGGCACCGTAATCGAACTCCTCCCCCTGAGATTCCCTGGAACCAATCAGGGCTCTTGGCGGGCTATTTAAAACTAATTCACCCGGGAATTCTTTTCCCCTGACGAGCCTGGTATTCTCCCAGGCGAAACGCGCGTCGGGCAAGACGCTGGAGAGATCCTACCTAACGTTACCGTCTGATACCTGCTTTTGGGTGTCCAGACCTTTCGCCCCACTACTACAAGAGTTGGGCTTGTGTTATTTAAACACCTATCTCCATAGACTATGATCGGATAAACCAATACCCGATCCTATATAAGCTAGCACTCACTCACAGTATTCTGTCGCCGACCAAGGCACAACATACAGTACTGTTGAGCACTACATGGGCACTATTGCTAAAGACTTAGGACACACTTCACCTGTGTCCTCCTTTTTCTCCTCTTTACTATACCGGGTACCCAAGAAGGTACCTTTCTTTTTCTTCCACTACTGAATTTAACACTTCACTATATGACGAGGAGGGATCTTGGCCCCTTATCACACCACTCACTACCATACAGCTATATATGATACCCTAGCCCTAATTCCACATTATTCCGGGCTCATTATACGACCAAATTAGTATGATGTCTATTTGAGGTGTATAAACGGACACACTCTTCCCCACTGAGGGATCCTCGTCAGGTTGGCAGCGATCGGGAATGAGTCCCAAGACTAATATTTAACTGACTAGTCCCAATGCACGGAGTGTTACATTCTGTAGGACTGGGACAATGTATCCCCTGTAGTTCACAGATCAATTACTTTGTTATCCGCTCAGCCTACCTTTACATTTATTCCCCCTCTCTCTCTCGGCAAGAACTTTACTGTTCCGAGGAGAATCGTGGGGACAACCGTAGCTACTGAGCTCACAGGATAATCACCGTGTGATCCGCTCAGCCTACCTGTACATCATTTTCTCCTTTCTCTCTCGGCAAGAATTTTATTGTTCCGAGGAGAATTTTGGGGAAAACCGTAGCTATGCCGCTCTAACGTATATTTCACAAACTACTATTTTTTTCAAGTGATCCTGTGTTACTACCACTGTCTCACTCTGTTAGAATCACTGACAACCTAGGAGACTCTAAGGGTACCTGCAGCCAGGCTCCACTTATTGATGTATGCGTTACTCTGATAGAGGTGATTCATTCTCTCTCTCTCGGCAAGAACCTATTGTACCGAGGAGCTATTTTCCAGTTGGCATATACCTATTACAGAGCCTATTAACCCTCTCTCTCTCGGCAAGAATCCATTGCACCGATGAGCAAGTTACAAATGGCTATATACCTTTCATCATAGTGGTCCTGCATATAGCCGCTTACCCTGCCTAGTCACACAGTATCATTACTGTATTACTCGGCTAACTTCTCACGGTATTGAGGAGGTCTTGAGTTGTGTTTTCTGGTCAGGCACCTTGAGTGCACCCCTTGCTTAGACACTCTCGTGTGCTCGGCCATCATAGATTGCACGTAGCCCTTTTGTATAGTGTGTGGGTACCCCTTACAATAGTGGCTCTTGCCTCAATTGGAGTGCCCCAGCTAGCGGTTTCCATTATTTAAGAAACCATTTATATATATATAGTCTTATATTTATATATATTTTTAACCACTCAGGTGCTTTCGCATCAGACATATTTCTGTCTCTCCCTCCCCCTCCCCCCCCCCCCTTTTTTGTACATAGTTCAGTTTTTGTGTTATTTAATAAAGTTATTATTCTTTTTCGACTGTTGCTTTGATATTGATGTATGTATGCATACACGTGTGGACAGCAGACTGTGTTCTTTTCTTTCAATTCCTATATTCAAAAAGGGTTCAAAATCCTTGCCTGGAAATTATAGACCTGTGAGCTTAACTTCTGTGGCTGGTAAAATATTTGAAAGGTTATTAAGGGATAATATTCAAGAATTCCTTGAGAAGAATATGGTTATCAGCAAAAATCTGCACGGTTTTATGAAGCACAGGTCATGTCAAACTAACTTGATTGCGTTCTACGAAGAAGTAAGTAGAAGTATAGATCAGGGTGTTGCAGTGGATGTGATCTATTTGGATTTTGCCAAGGCATTTGATACAGTTCCACACAAAAGATTAGTGTTCAAACTCAAGGAAATCGGTCTCGATGAAAATGCTTGTTCTTGGGTAGAACATTGGCTTAAAAACAGAATACAAAGAGTTGTCGTTAATGGTAAATTTTCAAGCTGGACAGAGGTGGCAAGTGGTGTCCCTCAGGGGTCTGTTCTGGGACCCCTTCTATTTAACATTTTTATAAATGATCTTGAAGACCGCATTGAAAGTCATGTTTCAGTGTTTGCAGATGACACAAAACTTTGTAAAATAATACAATGTGAGCAAGATATTACTTTGCTGCAGAAGGATTTAGATAGACTGGAGGACTGGGCACTCAAATGGCAGATGAAATTTAATGTTGAAAAATGCAAAGTTATGCACTTCGGCGTAAAGAATACACAAGCAACGTATACCCTTAATGGAAGTGAATTAGGGATAACAACACACGAAAAGGACTTGGGAATTGTTATAGACAACAAACTATGCAACAATGTGCAATGTCAATCAGCAGTGGCCAAGGCCAGTAAGGTATTGTCATGCATGAAAAAGGGCATTCATTCTCGGGACGAGAATATCATTTTGCCTCTCTATAAATCACTGGTAAGACCACATATTGAATATGCTGTGCAATTTTGGGCACCTGTTCTAAAGAAGGATATCATGGCACTAGAAAAAGTGCAGAGGCGGGCTACAAAATTAATAAAAGGAATGGAACATATCAGCTATGAAGAAAGGTTAACAAATTTAACCCTATTTAGTTTAGAAAAACGTCGCCTGAGAGGGGATATGATAACATTATACAAATATATTCGGGGCCAATACAAACCATTGTGTGGAAATCTATTCACAAACCGGACTTTACATAGGACACGAGGCCATGCGTTTAGACTGGAAGAAAGAAGATTTCGTCTACGGCAAAGGAAAGGTTTTTTTACTGTAAGAACAATCAGGATGTGGAATTCTCTGCCTGAAGAAGTGGTTTTATCAGAGTCCATACAGATGTTCAAACAGCTACTAGATGCATACTTGCAAAGACAGAATATTCAAGGATATAATCTTTCAATGTAGGGTAATATGTGCTTGATTCAAGGATAAATCTGACTGCCATTCTGGGGTCAAGAAGGAATTTTTTGTCCTAGCTTGTTGCAAAATTGTGCTTCAAACTGGGTTTTTTTTGTTTTTTTTTGGTTTTTTTTGCCTTTTGGATCAACAGCAAAAAACAGGTGTGAGGAAGGCTGAACTTGATGGACGCAAGTCTCTTTTCAGCTATCTAACTATGTAACCTGTGATTTAACAATAGTTGGAGCCCAGTTTGCAGTAGCATGGAAACCAGTCCCTATATGCATGCTGGCCGTGTTTAACTTATTCTTGAGGGTCTCCATGTCTATACTATTTAGTATACCCAAAGTGGTTCCAGCACCTCCTAACAGTGTGTCATACCATTCCCTTTTCTGCCTTTTGTTTGCTGTGTTACATAATGTTACACAATGTTACAACAGGAGTAGTGATTTGTAATGACACATGTACAGCTTGTAAGAAGGCAGTTGTATTAACACATGTGGACGGAATAGGTGTGTGTGTGTTGTTGTTGACTGTTGGTTCTATGGTAGAGGATAAATTACAGCAATAAGGTGTAAAGATATAAGGTAGTGTACAGTTCTCAATTGCAGTGTCGTTCATAATGACTAACATTTGTCCTCTTTTCCAATTAATTGTACCAGTTGTATAATCATTATAAAAGTAACTAATTTTCTTATAATATATATCCCAAACCTGTTGAGGTGTTTTTTTTTTCTTACCATCAGAACTTATATTAAATAAGGTGGCACAGATACTAGTGTAATTAGAAACCTTAACTGTGCACATTTCTGCGTTATAAGATCTAACAATTTTACGTGAACCTTCAAACATAATGCATCGGTTTTATTAGCCGTGGACACATTCCATATGGGTAACTGGTACTTATAAGGGTTATTATTTGTCCAATTCATCCAAATGCGTTCAGTCAATGAGTGATTGCATATTACATGCTGATAGGTAGGTGGTGGAGAAAGGTTCTTGAGGGAGCGTGTGTGACGAATGCTAGATGAGGGGCTAAGGCCTAATTGGGCTGGGGTTATTGAAGAATTGTTCATTGTGTCAGAGTCTTTACTCCAGAAACAAACAGGTTTCAAACTTCCCATTGACTTGTACTCATAATGGCATTCAAGGAACAATATCAGAGTGAGTATAACAACTCCAGAAAGCATAGCGCAAAACATAATCTTGGTCTCAGGTTCGTATGATCCTCTCAATCTACGATATGCTGTGAAAGCCATGATGCTTTACTAAGGGGAAGTTCTTCTCTTTCCGGGTGAGGAGTGGTGTTGTCTTCCTTGGTTCCCCTCTTTGGACACAGCTTCAGTTGGGATGCGTGAATCCAGATGTCGTGGGAATCTGTGAGGACAGCGGTTCTGGTTACAGCAATCACAGTAGCAGGTGGTCCGAAAGGGTATCCTCCTTTCTTGGTCCTGTTAAGCTGACGGATATACACCTTGTCACCGGGCTGGTATGGATGAGTAGGTTCCTGTGAAGGTAAGGGAAACTGCAAAGAAACCTTGCCATATATACCATTCAGTTTTATCAGCAATTCCTGTACATATTGTTCTTGTATTAGCTGTAAATCCCCAGACATTCTAACAAGCGGTTCCCTGGCCCAGGGTGTGTCCCATCAGAATCTCAAATGGAGATAATTTAATCACCTTGTGGGGAGTCATTCTTATCTCAGCTAAAATAGCTGGAAGATATTTTGTCCAATTTACCCATGTTCCTGCAGTAGCTTTCATAAGCTTCTCCTTAATGGTCCTATTCATCCTTTCAACTACCTCTGAACTCTGTGGATGATAGGGTATATGAAACTTCCAGGTAACTTGCAAGAATTTAGCAAGTTCCTTGGTAACCTTACTGGCAAAAGCCGGGCCATTATCAGAGTTAATGTGCAGAGGGCAGCCATACCTGGGAATAATTTCAGTAACAATAATCTTCACTACAGTCCTAGCATCTTCCCTAGATGTCACAAAGGCCTCAGGCCATCTACTAAACTGATCAACTATGACCAGTAAGTATTGCTGTTTCTTACCAATTTTAGGGTACATGAGTAAAATCAATCTGTAAGTGTGTAAAAGGAGCAGCTGGACGGGGCTAATGTTCGTGCTGTGATTTGTGTGGAATATTAGGATGTGTTCTCATACATGGTTCACACGATCTTACAAAAGACTGTACATGCTGCCTGAGATTCATAATATAAAATGAATTCATGAGGAATTGGATGGTGCTTGCTATGCTTTTTTGACCGGGACCATGTGCCTGACTGATGAAAATAAAGCAACTGGCTTCCGGTATGCCTATTCTCCCCTCTTTAGAGACAAGATCATTCTGATCTTTCTCTAAACCTTGTTTAATCCAAAAACCAAGGTCAGTTTGCGTTGCAAAGGCTTGGAGCTGCAAAAGCAAACTGTAAGTAGGGCATGTGGGAGGTGTGAGCATAGCAGGAAACATTTCATAGTAAAGAGTCTTGGCTGCAACTTCTTTTGCCACTTTGTCAGCCAAGGCATTACCTCTGGAAATGTCATCACTACCCAGAGTGTGTGCCTTGCAGTGGATAACAGCTACTTCAGATGGGAGTAGGATAGCATCTAGGAGTGATTGGATGAGATTTGTGTGTGAAATGGCTTTTCCATCGGCTCCTACAAAGCCTCTTTGTTTCCAAATCACACCAAAATCATGCACTTCCCCATGAGCATATTGTGAGTCTGTGTAAATGTTCACTCGCTGTCCTGAGAAAAGCTGACAGGCACATGTGAGAGCAATGAGTTCTGCAGCTTGTGCAGACGGCTGGAAAATAGTGTCAGCTTCAATGATTTTATCAGGTAACTGTACCACAGCATAGCCTGTGAGGTACGTACCGTCATTTGGTCTGGAGTAAGAGCCATCCACAAAGACAGTGGTCACATCCGGGCCACTGAGTGCTGTGGAGGAGAGGTCTGCTCTGGGAGATGTGGCAATATGTATTTGTTCAATGCAATTATGAGGCTCAGATGGTATAGACACAGTCAGATGCAGAAGTGAGAATAGCATGCAAAACAGACATAGGACCAGAATTAACAGGATTATAAACAATAGACAAATTCTGGGTATTAAGAAGAATGATCTCATTACCACTTAAGCGCTGGGCTGTCATGTGTTGTGTGGTGAGATTTTTTTTATAAGCTGAGTGACCTGGTGACTGGTATGGAGTATTGTAGGATGCCCTAGTGTGATTGGATGCCCTAGTGTGATAGTAGTAGCAGTCTCAACAGCCATTGCACATGCTGCCAATGCTCTGAGACACGCCGGCATACCCTGTACCGGAGCTGGAACTACTTTGGAAAAGAATGCTATGGGACGCATACTGCCTCCGTGCTCTTGTGCACAGACCGCGGCCATGGTTTTACAGTTGTTCCGAGCATACAAATTAAATGGTATACAATACACAGGTAGTCCTAAAGCCGGGGCTTGCATAATAGCAACTTTAAGGTCAATATACGCAGCTAGCATGTCTGGTGACCAGCAGACATTTTCAGGGCTGTCAGAACGTACAGCCTCCCTTAGGATTGAGTCATAATGGGAACATTCAGGGATCCATTGGCGGCAGTAATTAATCATGCCGAGGAAGGTGAGCAACTCCTTCCGAGTAGTGGGTTTAGGAATCCTCTGAATGACCTCAATACGTTTTGGACTCAATTGTCTGGTGCCTGAAGCCAGAACAAAACCTAAGTAATCAACCTTTGATTTACACAATTGCATTTTGTGTTTTGAAACCTTGTGAACCACAGTTGCTAAGTGTTTGAGCAAACTGACAGTATCCACAGTGCTTGCCTCATAGCTAGGGCAACATAACAACAAATCATCAACATATTGCAAAATGACGGAACCGTGACCGGTGGTCCATGTTTTTAGAGTATGTTGGAGTACCAGCGAATAAACGGCTGGGGAATCCACATAGCCTCGGGGTAAGCGTGTCCAGGTATACTGACAGCCTTCAAAAGTAAAAGCCATAAGTAGCTGTGTCTCTTGATCAATAGGTATAGAAAAAAATTAATTACTTAAATCAATGACAGTAAAGCAAGTGACATTTAGAATGACTGTAATGAGGGTCATCAGGGACAATGTGTGCAATGGGCACAATTAAACTATTCAGGGCTCTAAAGTCCTGAACTAAGCGATAACCATTACCTTTAGGAACTGGATTAATAGGTGTGTTATATGGGGAAACTACTGACTTTAGTATTCCCTGCTCTAGAAAAGATTGGATCATGGGGCAAACTCCCTCAACCTTGGCTTCTGACAGGGGGTACTGTTTAAGGTAGATAGGAGTTACATCTGGTTTTAGTTTGGCTTTGTAAGGGGTGCAGTTGACAAATCCTACATCTAACTTAGATGAAGCCCACACAGAGGAAGGAACATCAGACAAATAGTTTCAGGACACAACATAGACACATCAATACCACCAGAGGGCGTGCAAGTAATGGTAGCTCCCAGAATACCAAAAAGATCCCTTCCCAGCAAACTAACAGGACATTTAGGTATTAGGCGAAAAGGGTGCACAGTAGAAGAACCATTAAGAGGACAGAAAACAGACAGTGGTGGTGTAACAAAAGTGGGTGTTGACACTCCATTAATACCCAATGAAGGTGTAGACTTTTCCCTTGTCCCCTGATAATAGGTGTCACAGAGACTGGAACACGTAGCTCCAGTATCTACCAAAAATGGCAAGGATCTACCTTCTATGACCAGAATGCAAAAAGGCTGATCATCATTAGTAGATGACAAAAGTGGAAAAGTTTGAGTGTCACCTTCAAGGCAGCCCTATTGGGGCCATGGGATGTGATGGGTGTGCTGGTCAGTGGTACCTGTGAATGGCCCTAGTGCAGTTTGGGTTTGTTGGAGCGAGGGGGAAGTGCTGACCAGTGGTGTTGGGAGTGGGCCTGGTGTTGTTCTTGCCCACCGGGCGTATTTTGAGAATTGTGGGGTTGTTGGGGCGGCTGGGGTTTCCTGGGGTGTGGACACTCATTCCTCCAGTGGCCATGCTGGCCACAGTTGAAACAAGTGTTCCTGTCTATTCCTCCTTGGTTACCCCTGCCCCTATAACCATGATTTCCCTGTCTCCATCCCCTTGCCCCTCTTTGACCTTCCACGGGCTCTATGTGCTCCACCCCATCCTCTCTCTTGGGCCTGTGTAGGTGGACAGTGTTGCAATCCCTGAGCATAATAAGCAACCTTACTTTCTGAATCTTTTCTTAAGTCAAAACAACCACATTTTCCTTTTCTATAACCTTGGTAAGAAAATCTGAGCCACCCAAATTGGCCCAGTCTGAAATCAACTGTTTCACAAGCAAAGAATAATGTGGCAACATATTACCAAGGCATGACTGTATTTTAACCCCTTAAGGACACATGACGTGTGTGACATGTCATGATTCCCTTTTATTCCAGAAGTTTGGTCCTTAAGGGGTTAAGGAGATCCATATCATCTCCAGACTTCAAACCTGCCTCATCCTTCCAAAACTTGTAAAATCTCTTTACAAAAATACCAATCTCTTCCTTTTCACCTTGCTTACATGCCAAAGCAGTGGATATAGACTGCTTATTCTTCCATAATCTCAACATTTCAGCTTCCACCTCGTCCCACATTTTAGCACATCCTGCTGAAGTACTAAGCTCATAAACACCATCACTACCAGCCTCTCCAACTCCAGTACCGTTGTCTGTCTCACTGATAGAGGGTACCCTAGACCAATCCCAACCAGAATCTGAGTCATACCCTAATATTCCATTCGTAATTAACTGTATGTCTATCTGTGTCATGTCTGTCCTAAGCACATTCTTTTCAGATACATTAGGCGTACAGGGGTTTGAGGCACCTTGAATGATGTCCTTGAGTACTCCGGGATTAATGGGTTTCATTATTAACTGATTACCAACAGTCATGAACGGGGCAGTAAGATCAGCACCTTCTAATTCTGGCATCTCTACATCATCATCACCTTGCTTATGTACATATGATTTTAACACCTTGCCACTTTTAAGTTTAACTCCCGTTTGTACTGTTAATTTAATTGTACCGGGAGGTGGCGGTGGATATTCTATATCAGAATCTGTAATTGCTGTGATTGTGAATTAACAGCTGCAGCAATACTTCTATATCATCCTCTGAGGGGGCATTAGGTACAGCAGGATACATTGCTTTATAGTGAGGTGGGGGCTGTGGTTGGGCATGGTCGGGGGCTGACTGGGTAGAGGGCACAATTGGTGGTGGATATGGATTCTCAGGAGGGGCTTTTAAGGGAAAGCGGATGGTATTACTGTCAACAGTTCCCTTTCTCTTAGCCAGGTCTTTCTTAGCTCCCTTTAAAACCTTTCCTGTTACACTACAAGGAAACCAATGAGTGGCTATCTGCAACCAATTTTCACCTCCTGCTTTCATAAATTCCTTATCCCAGTCTGGATCAGGACCATACCACGACCATGACTTCCTATCTCCCAAACACAATCCTCGAATCATATTCATATGGAAATCATCATTAGCCCCACACCTGGGAAAAGGATCAGATGACTTCATAGACTCTGTCCATCCTGCTAAATTTGACACAAAGGGGATTGTAAGAAATCCTCCTTGTTCTCCTATTCTAGTAACATAATTTAGACATGACTCCCCTGGGTGGGGTAAAGGGTAAGAAATAGACTGATTATTTCCCATATTTCTGGCTCAGGGTAGAGACACTACCTACTTACCAATAGTGTGTCTCTATGTAACAAGCAAAATAAACACAAAGCAGACACAGGGTGACCAGAAGTTTGGGTTATTCTAGATCTATAAACCGTGTTTTCTAGAACACCTATAGTCTTAATAAACCAGAGACTCCTTTATAGTTTCAAAACCTGTATCTGCCTGAGATACCCTGTATCTATCTTAGATACTAACCTGGGTTACCAAGAAGCTTATACTAGACTAACTGTCCAGTAAAAAACGGAGACCTGTTTACAGTCTCAATATAAGTAAAGTCCTTACACAAAGTCCTTACACAAGTTCTATATACGTCGGACGTTTCAGACACGTCCTGTCGCCCATACCGGAAAAAGAATGGCCGGAACCGGAAGTGACTCTATGCGTCTAAGCGTGATGACGCAGATTACGTGATGACGCCGGACCCGGAAGTAAAGAGCCACGATTGCAGTGAAGAGGGCACCAAAGGACAATTTAAAAGCCTGCATGCTAGGAACACACACATCACCTCTGATGAAGGCTAATTGCCGAAACGCGTCAGGTGCTGTGGACTTCAACTTTTTGGGACTTCTTTTACAATATTCCTGTTTTTATTTGTTTACTGTATTTTAGACCAGTTTATCCTGCCTCCCCCTTCCTTGGGATCTCTGGGTGCCTGGCTTTGTGCTTCTATCTATCGCCGGGCACGGCACCGCATTAAAGTCCCCTCCCACCACTGTTACGCCTCTGTTCAAGGACATCGTGAGGGTTCCTAATGAGGCCCAAAATTAGTTGTCTGGATCATTGGGGGCGTATACATCCTGAGTCTATTGTTATGGAGGGTGCCTGTCACCATCATGTACTGCCCCTCTGGGTCTGTTTGTCTGGCTGTGATGATGTAGGGGCATCATTTATGGATTAGTATTGCCACCACAGCCCTCTTCCTGTAGTGCCTCGCTTCATCCGCAACATTCTGCATCCTGAAGGTGGAGTGCCCAGCTGAAGTCTACTTTGTTCAAGGCATGCAGTTTGAGCCAGCTTATTAAGTGGCTCTCTATATGTGAGTGGGACCAACACATATATTGTAATATTTGAGTGTAAACTTTATTACCCTATGTTTTTCTTCTTTGTTTAATTTCAGAGAATTATATGACTGTCAATTTGGGTAATATTTATTTATCTTTTTTTTGTCAATCTTTCTTTTATTAAGGCATATATGATGGGTACAGAATAGAGAAAGGGAAATGCTTGAGTATTCAACAAAAAAGGGTAGATATAGCGAAGACATTGTTAGTTACATTTCCATATTGTTAATGCCTCATCTTTTATATTTTATAAATCGCTTAACTTAAACTTATGTAAAACATGCTAAATGATAAAGCTGTGTAACGAGTGCTACCTTTCCAATACAAATAATCATATGACAGCACACTGGTCGAGTATAACAAACTAAGGCTGGCCTGTGATCACCACATAGATTCAGTTTAAAGTCCCATAGAATTATGCTTAGCACTGGTATCAAGTGCTGTGCAAAAGTGCGGTCAATTCTTTGCAGTAGGGACAATCTGGTGTGAAGCTCACTAGCTCGTGATATTACAGTTTTAGTAATTAGCTTTACGGTGTCTGCAACAGGTTATGCTACGGTAGTAGGCCGCTCATATACACGCCAGGGCATGTGGGTACACTGTGCCTCTAGAATACAAGATAGGCTTGAGCAAACCGCTAGCTATACTAAATGAATGATTAAACCAAATTAAATGAATGGAGACGTTTGTGTCTCAAGACGGTCATTTCGTTACAGTAGTGTAAAAGCGTCCCGATACCAGCACAGTGTCTGGGCTGGCAACCAAGATGTGGGCTGCTGGGGCACTTCACCCAATGCCACTAGTGTGCTTTAGGAGGCGTCCCATCGTGGTGGTCTCGATGTTGTGTCTGCCCGGGTCCTCCTGGTATCCAGCTCCCCACGCTGCGGTCCTCCCTTTGCACTGCCTGGGTGATTGTCGCCCTTGTTCCGTGTATCTTCGGCCTGAGGCCTTAGTAGGGGCCCTTGCCACATGTCCATTGACCCCATCATCAGGGTCGGGGGCCCAAGGATGTGCCTGAGCACGGCTTTCTCCTCGGGTATATGGGTGGCGTGGGAGGGTTACCTCCAGGTGAACCCCCAGCTCAGAAGAAGAGTGTACGGTCCTAGTATCGACTTCTTCCCTTGGAGTGGTGAGGTGTGCCGGGCGGTAGGTCTGTGATGTGCTCAGGAGTGTGTCCGTATAGGGACCTGCCTCTGTGCTGTGTCGGCATACAGGGTTGGGTGAGGCCTGTGCAGGCTTATTCTGCCGCTTACCGTTCCCGTCTGTGCAGGTGTGCGGTCTCCTCGGAGTCGCCCTTGAGTGCTTTAGGCGTTGGTTGGGGTTTGTCGGGCCGGTGCTGTGGCCTGCCGGTGCTGTCAGTAATTGCTGTCGCTTTGGCCTGTTAGCTCCACGTATCTGCCGTCTGCGGCTCACCCCGTGTGTCCCGGGAGTTCGCGGTGGCACCGGTTTTATTTGGGTGAGTGTCTGCTGCTTTGCGGCAAGTGTTTTTGTGCCTGTCTGTTGCTCCCTGGATGCCAGCTTCATCCAGAACTTGGTGAACAACTCGTCCAGCCTAGTCTCCAGATCAGATTTCCCTGCGGACCAGGTGCACGTGGTGGCGGCCATGTTGCTTCGCTTCGCTTCTCCTCGGTGCTCACCAGGCGCCTCCACATGTGTGGTAGGGTTGCTTGCCCGAGTTGGACCGGGATAACCCCCTCCGGTCCTGGGGGGGGGAGCAGGGCATCTGTGGGGCCGTACCTCCAGTGTCTGGGCGAGGAGAGCGGCCGCCTCCCCCCGCTTCCGTTCTCTGTAGGCCTCGGTTTTCCACCGCGGGCTTCCGATCTTTCGAGCACTCATTAAGGGTTTCAGGTTTGTCTCCAGGTTGCTCCTGGTATAGGTAGCTCATCCTGGTCTCGTTTTGTCTCGATTTTAGTGAGTTTTTTATTGAAAAATGGCATGTACTGCGGGAGCCCAGCGTCCATGCGACTTCTCAGCTTGCTGGCTTGGCCCCGCCCCCCTTATTTATCTTTTTGAGTGCCCTCACTATTGTTTGTTTTCTTGTTTACTACAAAGATCAGAGTACCGTATATACTCGAGTATAAGCAGAGTTTTTCAGCACATTTTTTGTGCTGAAAAACCCCAACTCGGCTTATACTCGAGTCAATAGTCTGTATTATGGCAATTTACATTGCCATAATACAGACTGGGGCTGTGGGGGCTGCAGAGAGCATTTACTTACCTGTCCTGCAGCTCCTGTCAGCTCCCTCCTCCTCTGCGCCGTCCGTTCTCTCGCGAGACTTACAGTGTGAGCTGACAGAAGAGCTGAATGGACGGCGCAGAGGAGGAGAGAGCTGACAGGAGCTGCAGGACAGGTAAGTAAATGCTCTCTGCAGCCCCCCTCTCCCCCTCACTGAACTGCCAATGCCACTGGACCACCAGGGAAGGAGAGCCCCCCTCCCTGCTATGTATAAAGCAGGGAGGGGGGACGAAAAAAAATATAAAATATAAATAAATAATATATATAATAATAAAATAAAAAAATAATTAAATTAAATAATAATAAGAAATAATAATAATTTTTTTTTAAATAATTTAAAAAATAATAATAAAATTGCCCACCCCCACCAAAGCTCTGCAAAACACACACACACACACACACACACACACACACACACACACACACACACTGCATTCATACACACACACTGCACTCATACGCACACGCTGCACTCATACGCACACGCTGCACTCATACGCACACGCTGCACTCATACGCACACGCTGCACTCATACGCACACGCTGCACTCATACGCACACGCTGCACTCATACGCACACGCTGCACTCATACGCACACGCTGCACTCATACGCACACGCTGCACTCATACGCACACGCTGCACTCATACGCACACGCTGCACTCATACGCACACGCTGCACTCATACGCACACGCTGCACTCATACGCACACGCTGCACTCATACGCACACGCTGCACTCATACGCACACGCTGCACTCATACGCACACACTGCATTCATTATACACACACTGCATTCATTATACACACACTGCATTCATTATACACACAATGTAAATAAATATTCAATTAATATATTTTTTTTAGGATCTAATTTTATTTAGAAATTTACCAGTAGCTGCTGCATTTCCCACCCTAGTCTTATACTCGAGTCAATACGTTTTCCCAGGTTTTTGGGGTAAAATTAGGGGCCTCGGCTTATATTCGGGTCGGCTTATACTCGAGTATATACGGTATTTTGCCTCTCTGGTATAACCTAGATTTTACATTGTTAAATGATAATGTCTTTATTTTAAATCTATTTCATCCTGGCCCTCTTATACCTGTCCCCTTCCCTCCTATACTTGTTTTACCTTCTCACAGTCTCTTGATATTTGACTGATTCTGTTGCGGTCCGCGGGCATCACGGCTGTCCTGCCTCGCCCGCTACGCGAACCCACCTCATATACTTGCGGGGACTGTGTGGGGACGGTTGGAAGGAGGCCGGGTCGGTATTTTTGTGTCTCTTTCCACGCTACAGACCTGCGACCACGAGTCCATTGCGCACTTTCGGACGCAAGCGCCTTCCCTGCACGCTCTGTGGATCGGGACTCACCCGCTCATCACTTTCTACAGTGTCAGAGCCCCAAACAAAGAGTTTCTCCCAGGTGCTAGGACGCCTGAAACTTTAGAGGATTGTTTATTTATGACATGCCACATGGCTCAAACATCCCCATTTGGTTAGACTGGATTATTACTCTGCACTGCCAATCTCATGTATTCTCACTGTTTTTTCCATATCATGATGGAGGTATAAAGCATGCAAGCATTAAAGGAGACTGAGTGCACTGTTGTACCCTGCACAGGGTCATACTATATTACTGTACCTAAATGTACAAAATTAATGTGGGTGTCCTCTGGGTAATTTTTCATGTCACACCATCTGGGGTGAACCACCAGACAGGCATGCTAGGTCAATCACAGACCATTAAAATATAATGTGGGTGTCCTCTGGGTTACCACGGCACACCACCTGGGGTGAACCCCAATCACATGGGCTTACACCTCTCACAGAAGTATTGCCACTGATTACTAACGATTCGTGCATACAGCTCTGGTGTACAACTGTGGTCAACCCAATCTCACCACTACCACCGGCACATACCAGACTGCTTAGTACAGGTGGCCCTATTAGGACAACAGAGCCATACACTCCAAGTCTCTATTTATAAACAATTCACTAATCTGGGCGACCCCCAGTTGTACCAGGAGTCTGGCACCCTATGTATTGACCCTTCACCACTACCCCACTGACTCCTCTTATCGCCCACAGGACGAGAATACATCGAGTCGTGGAAAACACTCAAACCAGCCAAGACTTTCAGGCAATGATAAATGCGCAGTAGCGGCCTCAGTAGAAAAAGCTCTCTTGAGGGCTCTACCTCAAAGCCAGGGCGACGCGAGCCCCTTGGAACTGATGGAAGCCTCCGGCTCCGAAGTATCCAAAACAAAGAGACAACGGAAGGGCTCAAGCCCCCCTTCCACTAGAACCAAAGGCAAGATATCCGTTAAACGGATCAAGTGCACGGAACAGTGACAACCCAAACCCCGTCCACTACAATCCTCCAAGGAAGATTATGATGCCCCACGTACCTTGGACGTGGTAGACGAATGGCACGAATATGGTTCACCTTCGGAGGAAGAAGAGTGGCAAGACCTACCCCCCACCTCCTCGAGATACGTCAGAGAGACCATACTTGGCGACAACGACCGAGACAGAGTGAGCCCCAGTGGCACCAATACCGTAACGGCCAAGGATGGAACATTCATGAACTCTTTGACCCCCGGAACATCCGATGCATTTCGTGCATTATTGGCTGCGCAAACCTCTGGAAAAAGAGGTGCAGGCACGCCTCAAGGTCGAATGCCCCAGACTTCCGGCACCCAAATATTCACGCCTCTGACAGGTGGATGTAGTGCTGAAATTCCTTAGGGAATGGCCGGACAATCCCTATCTGTCGCTGAAACAACTTTCCGCCAAACTAACCCTTTTGTTATGCCTCGTCTCGTTTCGACGGGTGGCAGATGTTAGAGCTTTCAATGTGGATGGCTTCTCTCTCACACCAGAAGGAGTTACTTTCTCCATGTCGAGACGGACTAAGTCAGATTCGTCTTCAGTGTCATACCCATACTTTGGGTCAGACCCCAAACTATGTGTAGTCAGGACACTAATGAGATATACCGAAGTCTCAGCTTCCCTTGGTACTACTTCGACGGGTCAGCTCCTGATTTCTTACGTAAAGCCTCACAGACCGGTGTCTACGACGATGCTGGCTAGATGGGTCCGCTGGCTATTGTCATTAGCTGGCGTTGAACCTTGCTTCGTGGCACACTCAGTCAGAGGTGCGGCAGCTTTACAAGCTTTATTGGCAGGTGCCTCGTTAGCAGACATTATGCGCTGTGCGCAGGGCCGGCCTTAGGGGTGTGCGAGCTGTGCGGCCGCACAGGGCGCCATGGACCAGGGGGCGCCCTGACAGCCGACACAGCTCGCACATGGCCGGTGTCAGGGGAGCTAAAATAGGTGCCCGGGTGGAGGATTAATTATTCTCCACCGGATCTATAAAAAAAAAAAAAAAAGTGTGGCAGCGTGGGCGGGGCTTAACGGCCGACGGAGGCGGGGCTTATCGTGAGGTGGAGGCGGGGCTAATACCCAGAGCCCCTGCACAGGAAGAGGGATGAAAGAAGGACTACAACCAAGTGCATCCAGTCCCCTTCCAGCCAAAATGGAAAGAGGTAAGTCTGTATATGTCTCTGTGTGTGTGACTGCCTGCCTGCGTGTGTGTGAGACTGTGTGACTGTCTGCATGCGTGTGTGTGTGTGTGTGTGTGTGTGTATATGTATGACTGTCTGTGTGACTACCTGCCTATGTGTGTGACTGTCTGACTGCCTGTGTGTGTGTGTGTGTGTGTGTGATTGTCTTCCCGCCTACCTTTGTGTGACTACCTGTATGTGTGACTGTCTGTGTGACTACCTGCCTTTGTGTGTGACTGTCTATGTGATTGCCTGTGTGTGTGACTGTCTTGACTGCTTGTGTGTGACTGTTTTCCTGTTTGTGTCACTGACTGCCTGCCTGTGTGTGTGTGTGTGTGTGTGTGTGTGTCTGACTGTCTGCCTGTGTGTGGGGTGTGTGTGTGTGTGTGTGTGTGACAGTCTGCCTGCCTGTGTGTGTGACTGCCTCCCTGCATGTGTGACTGTCTGCTGTGTGTAACTGTTCGTGATTGTGTGCCTGTAACTGTGTGTGACTGTTTTCCTTTAACTGTGTGTTTGGCTCTGTGACTGTCTGCCTGTAACTGAGCATGTGTGACTGTCTGCCTGTAACTGAGCATGTGTGACTGTCTGCCTGTAACTGTGTGTCTGATTGTCTGCCTGTAACTGAGTGTGTCTGACTTTCTGCCTGTATCT
This sequence comes from Pelobates fuscus, assembly GCF_036172605.1. Lineage (NCBI taxonomy): Eukaryota > Metazoa > Chordata > Amphibia > Anura > Pelobatidae > Pelobates > Pelobates fuscus. The sequence continues at coordinate 241,488,119 of NC_086320.1, forward strand.
GAGCGTGTCTGACTGTCTGCTTTTAGCTGTTTGTGTGACTGTCTGCCTGTGCCTGTGTGTGTGACTGTATACCGGCAACATGGTGGGGAGAGGGAATTGGGGGGGCGCCGTGAAGTCTTGTCGCACAGGGCGTCTAATGGCCTAAGGCCGGCCCTGGCTGTGCGGACTGGTCGCAAGAGAGTAAGTTTTGAACGTTTTATTTTCGTCAAACATCTCATGCTTCCTTCACATTGGTTAATTCCAAGCTTTAAAAATGCAAATATGAAGCCTCCTGTCATGTGGTAAAATTGAAGATTATATTAGCTTTAGTGTACTAATAATCTTAATTTTAGTAATGACAGGAGGAGAATATTTCCCACCCTATAGGATCCCTCCCAAATCTTAATCAAGTTGAACAGAATACGTCCTTTATGTTCAGGAAGACATGTACCAATATATATGGTTGTATGGTTAAATACTTAGACATGTACCTTGAGAGGATTGTATAGGGTTGAATAATTAGACATGTACCTTAGAGTGTTATATATATTAAATAACATAAGTTTAGAATTAATATGTATTGATTTATTATGAATTCAGACATCTGTTATGTCAGATTCTTAATGTTTATTGTATGCGGACAACTTGCCACGCAAGAGACCTTTCGCGTTTTTCTTTTCTTGCAATGTGAACATCTTCTCAACAAGACAAAGATTCATCTTCCATACCTCTACATCACGGATCTACTGGGGATGGATACTCTATTATGTTTTTGAACTTTTGGAGTTTAATATGATTATGTTTTTTATGGTTGTTATTTGTTGTTTTCGCTTCAAAGAAAGAGGAAGTGATGTCATAGACAGGGCCTTTTATGGGCATCATAACTTTTTTAATTGGTTGTTATGTTTCTATGCTGCTGGAGTTTTCAGTAAACAAAGTTATGCAAATATTCGCCTCCTGTCATTACTAAAATTAAGATTATTAGTACACTAAAGCTAATATAATCTTCAATTCTTGTTGGAACAAATTGCAAAGCTGTGGTAAATTACCAAACTCTATAAATTATTATGTACGCATACACATATAAACTATGGTCCGTCTACTTAAACAAATATTTATTCAGAGACAGAACAACAACATACAAATAATGACACACTGTAACTAACTCAACAACAATATAACTAAAAATAACAACTAAATCTTATAAAATCACCAGATCCCACTAACAGTTCACCATGATAAAAATTAGCTCATGTTTGCTAAAGGTCTGCTCAGTAGCACAGACAAGAAGGAACAGGCAGGGCCGGTGCAAGGATTTTTGCCGCCCTAGGCAAAAACAATTTTGCCGCCCCCCCCCCCATATGTCCTGCCCACCATGTGACATCACAATGCCCCGCCCATATGCTCTGCCATATGGGCCAACGCCAGTCTTCACAAAGTGTCTTTTATCTGAAAAGACAGTGTGTTTACATTAAAAAGCCTACAGGCAGAGGCTATAGACACCAGAACCACTACATTATGCTGTAGTGCTTCTGGTGACTATAGTATCCATTTAATGTGCGGTAAATTAGAGATTAGTGCCACTAATAATATATTGGATTGCCTACTTACCACCAGATGAGGACAAGAGGCTGATGATGGGCTCAGTCTGGCTCCACAGGTCTGGTGTAGAAGAGGCTCTCTGGAGACTGTTTTTAACAGTGCTCACAACAATTAACGAACAGGAAGCAGCTCAATTTTTTAGGGCCCCTTACACAGCTCAAGGTCTGGGCCCCCAGGGGGCATACGCCTACAATGCCCACCCATAAATCCACCTACATGGCCCATCCATGAGTTGGGGATTTTTTATGTGTGCAATTTGTGTAAGGGATGTAGCGTGTTTATATGGGATGTAGTGTGTGTTTGCGTGTAAGGAATGCATTGTATGTTTCTGTGTGTGTGTGTGTGTGTGTGTAAGGGGTGCAAGGTTTGTTTCTGCGTATGTAATTGAATGCAGTGTGTGTCTGTAAGGGGTGCATTAATTATGTAAGAGAACGTAAGGGATGTATTGTGTGTGAGTAGGAATGCATTGTATGTTTCTGTGTGTGTGTGTGTGTCTCACTTAGTGCTCTCCCTTGGCCCCCTGTCCCTCTGCAGTCCCCCTTGGTGGTCTTCTCACTCCCCTCTCCCCCCCTTAGTGGTCCTCCCTCTCTCAAACCCCTTAGTAGACCTTCCCCTACTCCCACCACCCCCTTAGTGGTAATCCCCCCCCCCCCCTTAGTGGTCCTTATCCTCCTTCCCTCTCCTTAGTAGTCCTCCCTCCTTACCCCTCTTTGGTGGTCCTTCCCCTCCTTAGTGGTCCTCCCTCTCCCAAACACCTAGTGGACCTCCCCTCCTCCTCCCTCAGTGGTCCTTACCTTCCCACCCCTGTTCCCCCTGTGTTCCTTCACCCCCCTCCCCCAGTGGTCCTGACTCACCCCTCCCCTAGTGGTCCTTACCCTCCCCTCCCCTCCCCTCCCCTAGTGGTCCTTCCTCCCTCCTCCCCTCCCGTAGTAGTCCTTACCCTCCCTCCCCTCCCCTAGTGGTCCTTCCTCCCCCTTCTCTAGTGGTCCTTACTCTCCCCTCCCCTAGTGGTCCTTACCCCCCCCCAGTGGTTCTTACCCCCCTGGTCCTTACCCACCCCCAGGGGTCCTTATCCACCCCCTCCCTCCCCTAGTGGTCCTTATCCCCCCCTCTCCCTCCCTCCCCTAGTGGTCCTTATCCTCCCTCCCCTCCGCTAGTGGTCCTTACCCCCCCCAGTGGTCCTTATCCACCCCCTCCCTCCCCTAGTGGTCCTTATCCCCCCTCTCCCTCCCTCCCCTAGTGGTCCTTATCCTCCCTCCCCTCCCCTAGTGGTCCTTACCCCCCCCTCATGATCCTTACCCCCCTAGTGGTCCTTACCCCCCCTGGTCCTTACCCACCCCCAGTGGTCCTTATCCCCCCTCTCCCTCCCTCCCCTACTGGTCCTTATCCTCCCTCCCCTCCCCTAGTGGTCCTTACCCCCCCCAGTGGTCCTTATCCCCCCCCTCTCCCTCCCTCCCCTAGTGGTCCTTATCCTCCCTCCCCTCACCTAGTGGTCCTTTCCCCCCTCATGGTCCTTCCCCCCCCTCATGGTCATTAGCCCCCCCCCCTGGTCCTTACCCACCCCCAGTGGTCCTTACCTTCCTCCCCTCCCCTAGTGGTCCTTTCCCCCCCCTCATGGTCCTTATCCACCCCCCCCCCGGTCCTTATCCAACCCCCCCTCCCTCCCTCCCCTAGTGGTCCGTTATTCCCTCCCCTCCCCTAGTGGTACGTTATTCCCTCCCCTCCCCTAGTGGTCCGTTATTCCCCACCCCCCATCCCATAGTGGTCCGTTATTCCCCACCCCCCATCCCATAGTGGTCCGTTATTCCCCCCACCCCCACCCCCCCTCCCATAGTGGTCAGTTATTCCCCCCCCACCCCCCCTCCCATAGTGGTCCGTTATTCCCCCCCCCCCCTCCCATAGTGGTCCTTACCCTCCCCTCCTGCCCATGTAGTGTGGCCGGGCGGCGCGGAACCCGGGACAGGAACCTCTGTTTCCTGTACCCGGCCGCCGGCGGACTAACAGGAAGTGCTCACTCAGTGAGCGCTTCCCTTCAGTCCGCCGGCGGCCGGGTACAGGAAACAGAGGTTCCTGTCCCGGGTTCCGCGCCGCCCGGCCACGCTACATGGAGAGACCGGCAGGAGGGAGCGCTCTGCGCTTCCCTCCTGCCGGTCACTGAAACCCGGCCGCCCTCCATGCAGCAGTGCTGCGCCGCCTGGGGCTTGTTAAAGAGCTCAGGCGGCGCAGCATGAGGAGGTGCACCGGGGACAGGGATCCGGCGCCCCCTGGTAAGTTGCGCCCTAGGCGGCTGCCTAGGTCGCCTTACAGGTGGCGGTGGCGCCGGCCCTGGGAACAGGAATGAATGGGGATAGGGGGCAGTGGTTCTCATTTCTGAATTGTAAAGGTATTGAATTACCGAATTACCATATCAAAAGGTAAAGCTTAAACTCACTGTAAGAAATGCATACATGAGCTTGGTCACATGACCCCTGGTCACCATATTAATTTAATGACAGAATGTCACCACATTCCCTCACTTTTTCTTGTCTTATGTTGAGCACATTTAAAAAATAATTATAGTGAGTGAGAGAAAGGAAATAGTGAAATAGGGGTTGCATCACCCCACATTCCCCAATTTCTATTGTTGTAACGTTTTTAAATTAACCACTGCCCTAGTGGGTTGGTAAGAACCCTGGTAGTTGATCATTAATATTCTATGGTAATGTGTTCATGTGAAGTAAAGTAAAATCTAGACAATCAACCTCATGCAGTAATTATCACTAGTTTATGACACAATATGATGTTTAGTTTCGCCTGGGGCTGGAATCTGAAGACTGTGAGTCCATTAATCAATGACTGATCTGTGTGCTTGATAGCTGTGATTTTAGAATGATCTCTCCTTGAATATTGTTTTTGCCAATCCATTACAAAGCTTGAGGTTTGTAGGTTTAATGACACATGCAAGTTCATGAGTGTAGGGAAAAACTAATTCTGTGACCACCTTGAAATGACACAAATTCACGCTTCTTTACCCTCATTATTAGCTGTGTCAATAGTTTGTCTTGGTAATCTCAGCACTTCTTCGTCTGTATAGTAACCATCTTCAGGATAATAGTTTGACGTGTAATCCCAGCACATCTTCATCTGAATAGTAATTATTTTCAGCATAATAGTTTGGCTTGGTAATCCCAGCACTTCTTCATCTGTATAGTAACCGTTTTCAGGATAATAGTTTGGCTTGATAATCCTAGAACATCTGGACATGTCAGTTTCCTTTGCCTCTCTGGGCCTTTCAGATAAAATGTTCTTTAAATCAAACAAAGAAAATGAAATATGTACACCAATAATCAGCATATCTTCTTGTGTCAAAGGCTTAACTTGTTTTGTCTATTTGGTTGTGGTGTCTTACCTTTAGACATTTACTCCACACATGATAAAGAGTTGAACACAAAACCATGTCATTTTATGATTTACTGAGGAATACATGCAATAATCACAAAATGTACACAGTTTTAACCGAAAATTATTATACATGAATGTGAGTGGGAAAGATGTAATGGTAAAAATGTATTCGCAATAGGTGCAAATTCTCATATCTCGCAGAGCAAATAGCATACATTGTCATTTTATTATTCATCCCTTCTTGACTCAAAGCAATCTAATGTTCCTATATTCTTCACCCCACCTTAAGGCTATTAAAGACAAAAGATACACAAGAAAAAAAAACTAACCAAAACAAAGACAACGCATCAAAGATGGAGCGAGAATCAAAAAAAAATAGATTGAATGCTACCATTACACAGTTTGACAGCGTGCAATCTATAGAAAACTGACAATGGTATGTTGCTATTCAAAAATCAACTTGAGGCTATGTTTGTTGGTAACCAAATGAAAAAAATGTTTTTACTGTTGTAAACCAACAGAAAGTTACACTATCACATCTCTCTAGTGTGATCAAATATAAGCCTCACATTGGCAACAATTCACCCAATCTATGAATTTATATTTATTAATCCAGCATCAAAAATAAATAAAACATAGCTGGCAGTGCAGGCGTGTTAAGCTAATAAAAACAAAAATTATTGGGAATTTGGCCCACCTGACTGTAATGAATGAATTTAGAGGCTTATCCTTAATATGAAAAAAACTATATAATAATACATACTAAGGTCCTCTTCAAACTGGAGTGTTACGAGCAGGGGTGGACTGACCACTCACAGGGCCCTCGGGCAGTGGGTGATCAAGGGCCCCCCCTCTTGGTCCTGGTACAAGGTTTTCTAGTCCCCTGCTACTCTTTCCCCCCCTTCTTTCTGCTGCTTTTACACATATATTATGTGTAGGCTGCCCAGCACACAGAATGGCTGTGTGAGAGCCACACATCCCTGACTCCCACACTAACAGAGCCCACAAAAATGGCCAGATTTACTTTTAAGGAGTTAATCCAACCAAAAACAGTGTATTAATAAACATTGTTTTTAGATGGAGTAACCCTTGCTGGCGTGCCTTCCCAGCAATTAAAGGATCACTATAGTGTCAGGAAAACAAATCGGTTTTCCTGACATTATAGTGCCCTGACGGTGCCCCCACCCTCAGGGTCCCCCTCCCGTGGCGCTGAAGGGGTTAAAAACGCCTTCAGCCACTTTCCTTAATCCAGCGCTGGGCTCCCTCGGCGCTGGTGACCTCTCCTCCCCGTCTGACGTCAGCGGAGCCAAATGCACATGCGCGGGAGTGCCGCGCGTACATTAAAAGTATCCATAGGAAAGCATTTCTCAATGCTTTCCTATGGACGCTCTGCGTGATGGAGGCGGAATGCATCTCAGCGTCGCAGATGCGCCTCTAGTGGCTGTCCGGAAGACAGCCACTAGGGGCTGGATTATCCCCAAATGTAAACATATCAGTTTTTCTGAAACTGCTATGTTTGCATCTGAAGGGTTAAAACCTGAGGGACCTGGCCCCCAGACCAATTCATTGAGCTGAAGTGGTCTGGGTGACTATAGTGTCCCTTGAAAATAAAGAAACTTTAATAACACACTTCTTCACCACTTTTGCTGAGGCCATCACAAGCAGCAACCCCACATGTACAACCATACAAGTAGCCACATGTGTTTGGAGTCTACTTGTGGGGTTGCGTGTGTGGGGATGTTGCTAGTGATGTTGTGATCCTGTATGTCAAAGTGTTGTGTTAGATTAATCGTTTCTCTTGTTTTACCTATTGTACAGCGCTGCAGAATATGTTGGTGCTATATAAGTGATGTATGTGTGTGCAGTATTGCAATGGTGGGTATGCTGTTTGTGACGTGTATGTGTAGGGAGGCAGCATGTGGTTTTGTATGTGTGGGGGGATGCTGCTTGTGGGATTGTGTCTATACAGTGAGTCTCCTTGTGGATTTTGCGCGTGTGAATGGGGCGATTTGCAGTGCATTATGTGAGTGGAGATGGCTGGCTGTGTTGCAGTGTCTGTGGGATAGAATCTGTAGTAGGCATCTGGTGGTTACTGAGGCTGTAGTGTATGCGTGATTGGATAATAGAGGCTCTACTGTGTATAAGTTGGATAGTGGCTGTAGTGTGTGCGCGGGGGGATAGATGCTGAAATAGGTGCAGGGAGGCACAGGGGCTGTGGTGGGCACTGTGAGGCACAGGGACTGAAGTGGGCACGGGGAGGCTCGGGGACTTAGATGGGGGTGGGACTGGACAGAGTATGAGGTGGGACATAGAGGTTGTGGTGAGCGCAGGAGGGGACATAGGAGCTGTGGTGGGTACTGAAAGGGATAGGGACTATAGTAGTTAGAGGTGGCAGAAGGGATGTGGTGGGAACATGGATAGGTAGATCCTGGGGTGAGTGTTGGGAGGAATGGTGGCTGAGGTGAGTGCAGGGGGACTGAGGTGGGTTCAGGGGGAAATGAGGTGGGTGCAGGAGCAGCTGTGGTGGATGCAGACAGGGCTGAGGTGGGTGCAGGGGGAGCTGTGGTGGGTGCAGGGGGGCTGAGGTTGGTGCAGGGAGACAGGAGGCTAAAGTGGGTAAAGGGAGAGCTGAGGTGGATGCAGCGGGAGATGTGATGTGTGCAGAAGGAGCTGTGGTGGGTGCGGGTAGACAAGGGGCTGTTGTGGGCACAGGGAGGGACATAGTGGCTGTAGTGGGTACAGGAAGGCATAGGAGCTATGGTACGTGGCGGTGGCATAGGGGCTGTGGTGGGTGCATAGGGAATTAGGTGGTACAGGGACAGGTAGATCCTGGGCTGAGTGTAAGGAGGAATGGTGGCTTAGGTAAATGCATGGGAACTGAGGTAGGTGCAGGGGTAGCTGTGGTTAGTACAGGGAGGCTGAGGTGGGTGCAGGAAGACAGGGAGCTGAGGTGGGTGCAAGGGGAGATGTGGTAGGTGGGTACGGGGGAGCTGAGGTGGGTACGGGGGGGCTGAGGTCGGTACTGGGGGGCAGAGGTGGGTACAGGGAGCAGAGGTGGGTACAGGGGGCTGAGGTGGGTACAGGGGGCTGAGGTGGGTACAGGGGGCTGAGGTGGGTACAGGGGGCTGAGGTGGGTACAGGGGGCTGAGGTGGGTACAGGGGGCTGAGGTGGGTACAGGGGGGCTGAGGTGGGTACAGGGGGGCTGAGGTGGGTACAGGGGGCTGAGGTGGGTACTGGGGGCTGAGGTGGGTACTGGGTGCTGAGGTGGGTACAGTGGGGGCTGAGGTGGGTACAGTGGGGGCTGAGGTGGGTACAGTGGGGGCTGAGGTGGGTACTGGGGGCTGAGGTGGGAGCAGAGGTGGGTACTGGGGGCTGAGGTGGGTACAGGGGGGCAGAGGTGAGTACTGGGGGGGCAAGGTGGGTACTGGGGCCGAGGTGGTTACAGTGGGGCCGAGGTAGGTACAGTGGGGCTGAGGTGGGAGCAGAGGTGGGTACTGGGGGCTGAGGTGGGTACAGGGGGCTGAGGTGGGAGCAGAGGTGGGTACTGGGGGCTTAGGTGGGTACTGGGGGCTTAGGTGGGTACTGGGGGCTGAGGTGGGTACTGGGGGCTGAGGTGGGTACAGGGGGGCTGAGGTGGGTACAGGGGGGCTGAGGTGGGTACAGGGGGGCTGAGGTTGGTACAGGGGGGCTGAGGTTGGTACAGTGGGGCTGAGGTTGGTACAGTGGGGCTGAGGTGGGAGCAGAGGTGGTTACTGGGGCTGAGGTGGGTACAGGGGGGCTGAGGTGGGTACAAGGAGGCTGAGGTGGGTACAGGGAGCTGAGGTGGGTACTGGGAGGCTGAGGTGGGGTCTGAGGTGGGTACAGGGGGGCTGAGGTGGCTACTGGGGGCTGAGGTGGGTACTGGGGGCTGAGGTGGGTACTGGGGGCTGAGGTGGGTACAGGGGGACTGAGGTGGGTACAGGGGGGCTGAGGTAGGAGCTGGGGGGCTGAGGTGGGTACTGGGGGCTGAGGTGGGTACTGGGGGGGCCATGGTGGGTACAGGGGGCTGAGGTGGGTACTGGGGGCTGAGGTAGGAGCTGGGGGGCTATGGTGGGTACTGGGGGCTATGGTGGGTACTGGGGGCTATGGTGGGTACTGGGGGCTATGGTGGGTACTGGGGGCTATGGTGGGTACTGGGGGGCTGAGGTGGGAACTGGGGGCTGAGGTGGTTCAGGGTGGCTGAGGTAGGAGCTGGGGGCTATGGTGGGTACTGGAGGCTGAGGTGGGTACTGGGGGGTTCAGAGGGGTGAAGGTAGGAGCAGGAGGTCTGAGGTGGGTACTGGGGGGCTAAGGTGGGTACAGGGGGGCTGAGGTGGGTACTGGGAGGCTGAGGTGGGGGCTGAGGTGGGTACAGGGGGGCTGAGGTGGGTACAGGGGGGCTGAGGTGGGTACTGGGGGGGCCATGGTGGGTACTGGGGGGCTGAGGTGGGTACTGGGGGGCTGAGGTGGGTACTGGGGGGCTGAGGTGGGTACTGGGGGGGCCATGGTAGGTACTGGGGGGCCATGGTAGGTACTGGGGGGCCATGGTAGGTACTGGGGGGGCCATGGTAGGTACTGGGGGGCCATGGTAGGTACTGGGGGGCCATGGTAGGTACTGGGGCTGAGGTGGGTACTGGGGCTGAGGTTGGTACTGGGGGGGTCATGGTGGGTACAGGGGGGCTGAGGTGGGTACTGGGGGCTGAGGTGGGTACTGGGGCTGAGGTGGGTACTGGGGGCTGAGGTGGGTTCAGGGGGGCTGAGGTGGGTTCAGGGGGGCTGAGGTGGGTTCAGGGGGGCTGAGGTAGGAGCTGGGGGGCTATGGTGGGTACTGGGGGCTGAGGTGGATACTGGGGGCTGAGGTGGGTACTGGGGGCTGAGGTGGGTACTGGGGGGCTGAGGTAGGAGCGGGGGGGCTATGGTGGGTACTGGGGGCTGAGGTGGGTACTGGGGGGGGTTCAGGGGGGTTAAGGTAGGAGCTGGGGGTCTGAGGTGGGTACAGGGGGGCTGAAGTGGGAGCAGAGGTAGATACTGGGTTTTGTGGTGGGTGCAGGGAGACTGCAGGTGGTGCTGAGCTGAATGAGGATTTTCAGAAAATAATCTATAAAAAGCTTACCTGAGCTGTCTGCCAGGCTGCTGCAGCTCCTCTTCAGGCAGGGCAGGACTTCCTAGCCCCGCCTCTTCCTCCTCACACAGCACCGCACGGCTGGAGACCTGGCAGCAAGAACTGAATACTCACTGCCAGGTCTCCCTGAGAGAGGGCAACCGGGTGAGGGAGGAAGGGGGTTAACTACAAAGTGATATGCTGCAGGGGTCCTGCAGCATATCACTAGAATAACGGAAAAATCATGTTCTGGCTGAAGAGATCTCTGATCTCCTCAGCCAGAGCATAACTGTGCTGCCGGGCCCCTGACTGCCTCGGGCCCTCGGTCCATGACCGATCTGCCCGACCTGTCAGTCCGCCCCTGGTTACGAGATAATGGTGAGACAGATAAAATATAGAAACAAAAGAAAAACAAACATACATACAGATGTAGAGGACAACAAGAAATTGTTATTAATTGCTGGGGACCAGGGCCGGACTGGGAAAAAAAATTAGGCCCGGGCATTTTTCAATCAGAGCGGCCCCCTAAGAAGGGTGCGGGGCCAGAGAGGGTGTGTTTTGTCATCACTAATGACAAGCACGCCCCCTCTCAAAGTGAGCATGTTGGTTCAATGCGCAGAGCCCCACTGAAGAGCTCTGGTATTAGAAAAAGGCCCTGAATTTGTTCTGCGCAGCGCAAGCAAATTTAATAACATGTTTGCGCTGTGTTTGCTTTTAAATTGTTTCTGGTGTCTCCACAAGTGGGATACCAGAGGACAAAAGGGCCAGGAAAGTGTATGGTGCATGTGTTTGGAGCCTGCTTGTGGGATTGCGTGTGTGTAGAGTGTGGTGTGGTATTGTGTAAATAGGTCAATTTCATTTGTGTTTGTGGTGTAATATGTGTGGCTAGGGGCTGTAGAGAGTGTGTGTATAGGGGGCATAGTGTTATAGGGGATGTAGCGAGTGTGTGCATACGGGCTGTAGTGTGTGTGCATAGGTGACGTAGTGTGTGTAAGGGTTGTAGAGAGGGTGTGTTTAGAGAATGTTGTATGTGTTTGCTGACAAGGAATGTAGTGTGTGTGTAGGTGGTGCAGTGTGTGTGTGTGTGTGTGTGTGTGTGTGTGTGTGTAGGAGATCTAGTGTGTAAAGGACCCAGAGTGTGTATAGGGGAGAGTGTGTGTGTGTGTGTGTGTGTGTGTGTGTGTGTGTGGAGGATTAAGAGTGCATATAGGGCAAGGGATCTAGCGTTTATATGGAGCGTAATGTGTTTAGTGGTGCAGTGTGAGGGGTGCTGTAGTGTGTGTGTATATATGTATGTGTATATATATATATATATATATAATAAATTATATATATAATAAATTATATATATATATATATATATATATATATATAATAAATTATATATATATATATATATATATATATATATATAATAAATTATATATATATATATATATATATATATATATATATAATAAATTATATATATATATATATATATATATATATATATATATATATATATGTATGTGTGTGTCTGGGGGCTGCGCTGTGTGTGTCTGGGGGCTGCGCTGTGTGTGTCTGGGAGCGCTGTGTATCGGGGTGCTGTGTGTGTCTGGGGGTGCTGTGTGTGTCTGGGAGTGCTGTGTGTGTGTCTGGGAGTGCTGTGTGTGTGTCTGGGAGTGCTGTGTGTGTGTCTGGGAGTGCTGTGTGTGTGTCTGGGAGTGCTGTGTGTGTGTCTGGGAGTGCTGTGTGTGTGTCTGGGAGTGCTGTGTGTGTGTGTCTGGGAGTGCTGTGTGTGTGTGTCTGGGAGTGCTGTGTGTGTGTGTCTGGGAGTGCTGTGTGTGTGTCTGGGAGTGCTGTGTGTGTGAGGGGGCTGTTAGTGTGAGTGTATTTTGTATGTCTGGGGGTGCTGTGTGTGTGTGTCTGGGGGTGCTGTGTGTGTGTCTGGGGGTGCGCTGTGTGTGTCTGGGGGTGCGCTGTGTGTGTCTGGGGGTGCGCTGTGTGTGTCTGGGGGTGCGCTGTGTGTGTCTGGGGGTGCGCTGTGTGTGTCTGGGGGTGCGCTGTGTGTGTCTGGGGGTGCGCTGTGTGTGTCTGGGGGTGCGCTGTGTGTGTCTGGGGGTGCGCTGTGTGTGTCTGGGAGTGCTGTGGGTGTGTGTCTGGGAGTGCTGTGGGTGTGTGTCTGGGAGTGCTGTGGGTGTGTGTCTGGGAGTGCTGTGTGTGTGTGTCTGGGAGTGCTGTGTGTGTGTCTGGGAGTGCTGTGTGTGTGTCTGGGAGTGCTGTGTGTGTGTCTGGGAGTGCTGTGTGTGTGTCTGGGAGTGCTGTGTGTGTGTATTTTGTATTTAAAATTAAATATATATTTTTTTTATTAATAATAAAAAATAAACAGTTATATTTATATTCCCCCCCCCCCCCTCCCTTCTTACCTTTAGCCTGGGAGGGGGTGGGAAGCCGGGTTTCCATGGGGGGGGTGCCGTGGTGCCATGGAGGGTGCTGCCTAATCCCTGGTGGTCCTAGTGGAGGTGGGGCAGTTGCTTAATATCCCCCCTCCCTTCTTACATTATGCCTGGGAGGGGGGATCCTTTCTGCAGCTTCCTTCCCTGGTGGTCCAGTGGTGAGAGTGAACTCTAGCCCCTGCAGGCTAGAGTTCACTCTCGCGAGATCTGAGCATTGCTGCGGTAACCGCGGCAACGCTCAGAATCCCGCGAGAGGACCCGGCGTTCTCTCCTCCTGCCTGCCTCCCTCCCTCACACCCCAGCACCGGCCGCCTGTACCAGTGCCTTTGGGCCGGTGAGGGAGATCTTTGATCTCCCCACCGGCCCATGGAGGCACACAGCGGGGCCGGCGCTCGGGTAGCGCTGACCCTGCAGCGGCCGGCGGGGGAGATCCTGTGATCTCCCCTGCCGGCCTCGGCCCCACGGTCATCGCGGCCCACCGGGCATTTGCCCGGTATGCACGATGGCCAGTCCGGGCCTGCTGGGGACCCTCAATTGATCAGTCTTTCCCTCCTCTCTCATCTGTTCCATAAGCGCTTTCACGTCTGCCTCCAATCTCTCGGCCTGTCTCTTCAGATTCCACTATTCTCTATTCCCTTCCTTATTCCTCCAATCATCTCAATTCAGTCTATTGGTCTGATGCTCATCCCATCTATGGTTCCTTCTCCAATTATTCTCCCAATAACTGTTCCTGTTGTTTCTCCGTTTTTCTCGCCAACTGTGATTTTCCCAGTTATTATCTCCCCTTTTTAGCCTCTCCCAGTTATTATTATTATTCCAATTAACATTGATTACCTTAGGCTCCTCCCATCTATTTCTACAATTATCTCCCATTACATTGCTTCCTTAAGCACTGTCCCTATTCCTATGGTCCCTCTGTGGATCTCTCCATCTTTTGTCAAAGTCCTATTTTAGTCTCCAGTTCTCATTATCCCTCTTGTTCTGAGGTACATCCCACCTCTGGTTTCTCCATTTACCATCTATATCTCTACCAGAGTCGACCTTGAATGTTCCTATTGCTGAAAGGATGCTTGATCCACTTGATCCATTGTCAGCTCTAGTTAGTACCATTTCTAAGTCTGTTGGTGTTGGATCAAAAAGCCTAATACATTCTTGACACTCCCATGGAAGGGCTTCCATTACTTTAGTTATGAGTTCTGGTGAACCCAACATCGTAGGATGCTGTGGCTGGCGCAATGTAGACCAGAACAATAACCGTTGGGCTACCTCTCTAGGACCATCTGTTGGCCTCATAGTAATCTTATCTATTTCTTTCTCTATGCTGAGTAGATAGAAATTAGTTGCAGCAATTCTATCTGACTGATCAGACACACTGTTATTAAATCCCAATAGTCTGCTAGCCAAAGGACCCATAGCATATTCTAACAGTTCTGTCCATTCTTCTAAGTTAAGACCTCCTTTTTTAGCTCTATTTGCTCCACTCATAAACCAATGTGTAAAGGTGTTAAAGTTGTTAGTTGGCATACTTCCCCATCATTTATGGAAATGTTCTTTGTCTGTGATTGACATCGTCCTTCTCTGTCTAGAGAAGCTAGTAGGCATTTCTCTTGCATTAAAATGTTCAGTTATTACTATAGGGGCTTGTGGGACACAATTTGCAATTGGCACATTTCCCTTGTGTTTTGTTCCCAGCACTGGTTCTTTACTTTCAGATATAAAATAAGACTGGCCTGGGCATACTTTAGGGATCTCCTTATCCCATTTATTTGTGTTTTCTTTAGTTTTTATTTTATATTCCTAGCACTATATGCATCTCTCTGTTCTATTTCATTTAACTCCTTCTCCAACCCCTCAATCATTGTGTTTGTCCTTAGGGCAGCTATTTTAAAACAATCTCTTCAAGAGCATCAAGAGCATCTTCCATTTTATTAGTGGTTACTAAATTATCTTGCTGCAATTTGAGTACCATGCTTGCTAAACCCCCTATTGCAGCAACAACCGCTTATGCCACCAAGCTTTTCCTTTTCTTAATATGGTACTTTTTGTTAGTAACAATCTGTGTCAAAACATTCATGAAACCTTCAGATGTTCCACAATCGGGGCCTGCTGGTTCTGGAAGCTCATATGGTTCATCATGTTTGTCAATGTCATTCATGAAGTACTCTTGTACTTCTGCAGAAAAATACTTAGTACCTAGAAATGACATTTTAAAACTGAGCTCTCCCTGAGTCTTTAATCGAAATAGACCAGCAGACTAAGTAAAAAAATAACAACAAGCTTTTAACAATGGGATTAATTAAAAAAACAGAAACTGTCTCCAAAGAGATTGAACCATTTGAGAAACTTAAAGCGGCACTGTCATGCCGAATCCCGTTTTTTTTTTAACCCCCCTCCCGCCTCCACTACATCCAATCGACCCCCTAGTCACCCCCAAATGCCCCTAAGCCCCCCACATTACCTCTTTTTAATTCTTTATCTTCTGCCCCGATCTTTATTCAGGGCGCCGCCATCTTTGTGTGGGTAGGTGAAGTCCCTGTGGGACACGTCATCTACCCACACTACACAGACTGTGAGATTCCCGCACATGCCCAGTGAAACACCTGGACATGCGAACGGGAATTTCACCTATTCATTCATTCATCAGACAGACGAATGAATGAATAGAAAAAATCAGATGAACAAACTAACACTGTGTATCAGTGTTAGTTTGTTTGTTCAGTTTATTACAAGGAGGGAGCTACCGGCGTGCAGCTCCCTCCTTGTAATATGTAACTATAGAAGCGGCAGGGAGCAGTGCTCCTCGCCACTTCATAAGCCCCCCAGGTCCCCCCCTCACTCTATGGGGGTCAATATGACCCCCATAATAGCACAAGGGAGATTAAAATCTCCCCAATGCCCCTACTCGCTATACCGCGAGTAGGGGCATGTCCACTAAACAGTGAGCAGCCTGTGTCTGCTCACTGTAAAAAAAAAAAAAATGGTAATAAGGGGGGGACCTACTGTCCCCCCCCCGGCCCCCACCCCTGCGCGGTGGGTAGGGGCCCTAATAAAACAATAAGGGGGGGGACCTATTGTCCTCCCCCCCGGCCCCCACCCCTGCGCGGTGGGTGGGGGCCCTAATAAAACAATAAGGGGGGGGGACCTATTGTCCTCCCCCCCGGCCCCCACCCCTGCGCGGTGGGTGGGGGCCCTAATAAAACAATAAGGGGGGGGGACCTACTGTCCTCCCCCCCTGGCCCCCACCCCTGAGCGGTGGGTGGGGGCCCTAATAAAACAATAAGGGGGGGGACCTACTGTCCTTCCCCCCTGGCCCCCACCCCTGCGCGGTGGGTGGGGGCCCTAATAAAACAATAAGGGGGGGGGACCTACTGTCCTCCCCCCTGGCCCCCACCCTTGCGCGGTGGGTGGGGGCCCTAAATGACCCCCCCCATCAAGGTGACTAGGGGTCCCAAGCCCCTAGTCACCCCCCACCCAACACATTCTATCCCCTACCTACCCCCCTCACCCTAAAAATAGTGAGGGGGGAATAAAATAACTAACCTGTAAAAAAAAAAAATAAACTTACCATTTGACGTCTTCTTTTTTCTAAATTCTTCTTACTTCAGCCCCCCAAAAGGCCAAATAAAAATCCATAAACCCGTCGCACTTTAAAAAAAAAAACAAAAAAAAACGAGCGCAAACAAAAATTAATCCATCTTCACCCATGGAGGGCACGCCGCGTACTGAGCTCCGCAGGGCGGGTCAAGGCTTATAAAGCCTTGCCCCGCCCTGCAATTAGGCTTAGAACACAATGATTGGTTGGTTTAAGCCAATCAGAGTGCTCTGTGTCATTTTACACAGCGTGGGAAAATTCAAAAGAACTTTCCCACGCTTGTAAAATGACACAGAGCAGTGTGATTGGATGGATTTCAAGCCATCCAATCACAGTGCTCTGTGTCATTTTACACAGCGTGGGAAAGTTCTTTTGAATTTTCCCACGCTGTGTAAAATGACACAGAGCACTCTGATTGGTTTAAACCAACCAATCATTGTGTTCTAAGCCTAATTGCAGGGCGGGGCAAGGCTTTATAAGCCTTGACCCGCCCTGCGGAGCTCAGTACGCGGCGTGCCCTCCATGGGTGAAGATGGATTAATTTTTGTTTGCGCTCGTTTTTTTTTTTTTTTTTTAAAGTGCGACGGGTTTATGGATTTTTATTTGGCCTTTTGGGGGGCTGAAGTAAGAAGAATTTAGAAAAAAGAAGACGTCAAATGGCAAGTTTAATTTTTTTTTTTTTTTTTACAGGTTAGTTATTTTATTCCCCCCTCACTATTTTTAGGGTGAGGGGGGTAGGTAGGGGATAGAATGTTTTGGGTGGGGGGTGACTAGGGGCTTGGGACCCCTAGTCACCTTGATGGGGGGGGTTCATTTAGGGCCCCCACCCACCGCGCAGGGGTGGGGGCTAGGGGGGAGGACAGTAGGTCCCCCCCCCTTATTGTTTTATTAGGGCCCCCACCCACCGCTCAGGGGTGGGGGCCGGGGGGGAGGACAGTAGGTCCCCCCCCTTATTGTTTTTATTAGGGCCCCCACCCACCGCGCAGGGGTGGGGGCCAGGTGGGGAGGACAATAGGTCCCCCCCCCTTATTGTTTTATTAGGGCCCCCACCCACCGCTCAGGGGTGGGGGCCGGGGGGGAGGACAGTAGGTCCCCCCCCCTTATTGTTTTTATTAGGGCCCCCACCCACCGCGCAGGGGTGGGGGCCAGGGGGGGAAGGACAATAGGTCCCCCCCTTATTGTTTTATTAGAGCCCCCACCCACCGCTCAGGGGTGGGGGCCGGGGGGGAGGACAGTAGGTCCCCCCCCTTATTGTTTTATTAGGGCCCCCACCCACCGCGCATGGGTGGGGGCCAGGGTGGAGGACAATAGGTCCCCCCCTTACTGTTTTATTAGGGCACCCACCCACCGTGCAGGGGTGGGGGCCAGGGGGGGAGGACAGTAGGTCCCCCCCCTTATTGTTTTATTAGGGCCCCCACCCACCGCTCAGGGGTGGGGGCCGGGGGGGAGGACAGTAGGTCCCCCCCCTTATTGTTTTATTAGGGCCCCCACCCACCGCTCATGGGTGGGGGCCAGGGGGGAGGACAATAGGTCCCCCCCCTTATTGTTTTATTAGGGCACCCACCCACCGCGCAGGGGTGGGGGCCAGGGGGGGAGGACAGTAGGTCCCCCCCCCTTATTGTTTTATTAGGGCCCCCACCCACCGCTCAGGGGTGGGGGCCGGGGGGGAGGACAGTAGGTCCCCCCTTATTGTTTTATTAGGGCCCCCACCCACCGCGCATGGGTGGGGGCCAGGGGGGAGGACAATAGGTCCCCCCCTTATTGTTTTATTAGGGCCCCCACCCACCGCTCAGGGGTGGGGGCCGGGGGGGAGGACAGTAGGTCCCCCCCCTTATTGTTTTATTAGGGCACCCACCCACCGCGCAGGGGTGGGGGCCAGGGGGGGAGGACAGTAGGTCCCCCCCCTTATTGTTTTATTAGGGCCCCCACCCACCGCGCATGGGTGGGGGCCAGGGGGGAGGACAATAGGTCCCCCCCCCTTATTGTTTTATTAGGGCACCCACCCACCGCGCAGGGGTGGGGGCCAGGGGGGGAGGACAGTAGGTCCCCCCCCCTTATTGTTTTATTAGGGCCCCCACCCACCGCTCAGGGGTGGGGGCCGGGGGGGAGGACAGTAGGTCCCCCCCTTATTGTTTTATTAGGGCCCCCACCCACCGCGCATGGGTGGGGGCCAGGGGGGAGGACAATAGGTCCCCCCCTTATTGTTTTATTAGGGCCCCCACCCACCGCTCAGGGGTGGGGGCCGGGGGGGAGGACAGTAGGTCCCCCCCCTTATTGTTTTATTAGGGCACCCACCCACCGCGCAGGGGTGGGGGCCAGGGGGGGAGGACAGTAGGTCCCCCCCCTTATTGTTTTATTAGGGCCCCCACCCACCGTGCAGGGGTGGGGGCCAGGAGGGAAGACAGTAGCCTCCCCCCCCCCCCCCCCCAATCTTTAACCCCCGCGCAGGGGAGGGGGGGTGTTTATTAGTTTTTTGTTTTTTTTTGTTTTTTACAGTGAGCAGCCACAGGCTGCTCACTGCTTACTAGACATGCCCCTACTCGCGGTATAGCGAGTAGGGGCATATTATTTACTAATACTAAGTAATCTTTACTTAGTATTAGTAAAGTTGGCTGAAAGACCAATTCAGGTCTTTCAGCCTTTTAGTAGATAGCTCCCTGATACCGTGGGAATTAGGGAGTTATCTACTAAGCGGCTGCAAGATGCAGCCGCGGCAATGAATAGGATCGGAGTTTCATTCATTAGAATGAAATTCCGATACAAACAAAGTACCGAATTGCATCCTAACACCAATGGAGAAACAGTGCTCATTCTGTTAGGATGCAATTCGGCAGTTTTGCCGGCGTTCTGTCTAAGTGACAGGACTTTCGGCAATACTGACAGAAAGCATTGTGGGAACTGGGAGGAAAGCTAGGGATCATGGGAAAATTGCTCTGACCAGCGGAAATGAAGCACACTTTGCTCCTCCGCTGGTCAGAGCTGGTCAAGCGGAGGAATCCCATAAGACAAAGAGTCCCTACTTTGTCTTATGGTTTTAAAGAAAACTAAAGAAGACAGGAAGAAAAGAAGAACAGATCCTGAGAGAGGGGGAGAAGAGGAAGAGATTGAGGAAAGGTAAGTTCGGCATGACAGTGCCGCTTTAATTACTTTAAACTATTCAAACAAACTCTTGTCTTTTCACAAAACTTCACAGTCTCAATACAACAAATGCCCACAGATAGCAAAACACAAAACCACCCTCTCTGAAGCAACAACATGTAACATCTAAAAAAAACAATTACAATACATTGAGTTTAGTTCTAGTTAGTTGCAACAGGAGAGAGACAATACAGCACATGGGCAATTAAAAATGGCCGAAACATCAAGAGTACCAATGCAGTTCAACTATTCAATCTTCCCCTTTTATCAGCAATACTTTAAAACTGTGCAGAAACAAAGGTAAACCTATAAATGCTTCAATTTACAACAAATTATGATCTGTCAGCCAGAATACATAAATTCAAAACAGTCAACAAAACACATATGTATATTTGTTTCAACAAAATGAATCCTATGCTATAAAGTCTCTAGCTCTTAGATTATGTATCAATATGGTAGTTATTGCACCTCACAAACATGTGTTGTAGAAGTCTCCTACTAAGTGGTCGCCAAAATGTGGTAAATTACCAAACTCTATAAATTATTATGTACGCATACACATATGAACTATGGTCCGTCTACTTTAACAAATATTTATTCATAGACAGAACAGCAACAACATACAATAATGACACACAATCTAACTCAACAACAACAATCTAACTAACAATAACAACTAAATATTATAAAATCACCAGATCCCACTCACAGTTCACCATGACAAAAATTAGTCCATGTCTGCTAAAGCAGTGTTCCCCAACCCCCGGGCCGCGGACCGGTACCGGTCCGTGGATCAAATGGTACCGGGCCGCCCAGGGGTGTGCGAGCCTGCCGGCTCATGCAGGGCTGGCATTGCCCAAGTGCCAGCCCTGCAATGTGCCTGCGGACCGGAGGGGAGATCAGAGATCTCCCTCCCCGGTCCGCAGGCACTGTGCTGAAAGCCGGCAGGGGAGGGAGTGAGAGAGGACCCGGGAGCTCTTACCTGCAGCTCCTCCGGGTCCTCCTCTCGCGAGATTTGGAGCGTTGCCGCGGTAACCACGGCAACGCTCCAAATCTCGCTAGAGTTCATCTCACCACCGCTGGGACCACCAGGGATTCCCCACCGGACCACCAGGGACTAAGAAATGTCCCCCCTCCTCCCAGTAAAGGTAAGAAGGGAGGGGGGACATGAATATATTCATTTTAATTAAATAGATAAAAAAAAAGCCTCCCTACCCTCCTTACCCCCCATACACACACTGCCCCCATGCACACACTACACACACTGCCCCACAAACACTGCCCCATACACACACTACACACACTGCCCCACATACACTGCCCCCATGCACACACTACACACACACACACACTACACACACTGCCCCATACACACACTACACACACTGCCCCACAAACACTGCCCCCATGCACACACTACACACACTGCCCCCATGCACACACTACACACACTGCCCGACAAACACTGCCCCCATACACACACTACACACACTACCCCCATACACACACTGCCCCATACACACACTACCCCCATACACACACTGCCCCATACACACACTGCCCCATACACACACTACACACACTGCCCCATACACACACTGCCCCATACACACACTACCCCATACACACACTACCCCATACACACACTACCCCATACACACACTACCCCATACACACACTACCCCATACACACACTACCCCATACACACACTACACACTACACACACTACACACTACACACACTGCCCCACAAACACACTACACACACTGCCCCACAAAAACTGCCCCATACACACACTACCCCACACACACTGCCCCATACACACTGCCCCATACACACACTACCCCACACACACTACACACACTGCCCCACAAACACTGCCCCATACACACACTACACACACTGCCCCATACACACACTGCCCCATACACACACTGCCCCATACACACACTACACACACTGCCCCATACACACACTACACACTACACACACTGCCCCATACACACACTACACACACTGCCCCACAAACACACTACACACACTGCCCCACAAAAACTGCCCCATACACACACTGCCCCATACACACACTACCCCACACACACTACACACACTGCCCCACAAACACTGCCCCATACACACACTACACACACTGCCCCACAAACACTGCCCCATACACACACTACACACACTGCCCCACAAACACTGCCCCATACACACACTACACACACTACCCCACAAACACTGCCCCCATGCACACACTACACACACACTACACACACTGCCCCACAAACACTGCCCCATACACACACTACACACACTGCCCCACAAACACTGCCCCATACACACACTACACACACTGCCCCATACACACACTACACACACTACCCCACAAACACTGCCCCCATGCACACACTACACACACTGCCCCCATACACACACTGCCCGACAAACACTGCCCCCATACACACACTGCCCCCATACACACACTGCCCCATACACACACTACACACATTGCCCCATACACACACTACACACACTGCCCCATACACACACTACACACACTGCCCCGCAAACACTGCCCACACTGCCCCACAAACACTGCCCCATACACACACTACACACACTGCCCCACAAACACTGCCCCATACACACACACTACACACATTGCCCCATACACACACTGCCCCACAAACACTACACACACTGCCCCCATAGACACACTGCACACACTGCCCCACAAACACTGCCCCCATACACACACTACCCACACTGCCCCGCAAACACTGCCCCCATAGACACACTGCACACACTGCCTCACAAACACTGCCCCATACACACACTACACACACTGCCCCACAAACACTGCCCCCCATACACACACCGCAACTCTCACACACACTGCCACTCTCACACACACTGCCACTCACACACACTGCCACCCTCACATACACACTGCACCGCTCACACACACATACACACAATTTTGAGTCTATGTCTTTATGTGACTGTGTTTGTGATTTTCTGACTATGTATGTGTCTGCGTGTTTTTTTTAATATATGTGACTGTTTTTTTTTTTGTCTTATTAAATCAAAACAAGCGGGCCACGGAAAAATTATCAAACGTTTACCGGACCGCGGCGATAAAAAGGTTGGGGAGCACTGTGCTAAAGGGTCTGCTTTAGTACAGGAAGGAATGGGAATGGGGGGGAGTGGTTATCTCTTTATCCAATTACCATATCAAAAGGTAAAGCTTATCCCCCTGTAAGAAAGACATACATGAGCTTGGTCACATGACCCCTGGTCACCATATTAATTTGATGACAGAATGTCACCACAAAAGCTATGAGGGAAAAATAGAGAAAATTAACAAATAAGGTCCTTAAGTTGTGTCCTCCAATTAACAGGGCCTAACCCTAAAGTAGAAATCAAATAGTTTTGTTCCAAAAGAAAGGAACCACAGTGTTGGAGGGACACCTATGAATAAAGCAATATAGAAAAAAAAATTAAATAATAAAGTCCCAACATTAATAACCGTGCAAACAGTAGGGTGTATGTGATAAGACCAAAGCCTAAATAGGATTCTATATAAGACAACACCGTAACAAAACCAATGCTTTATTGTGAGGGATTCCTTTATTATCTCTTGGACATATTTTCCCTGGTATGCCTACTAAATGTTAAAATGGGGGAGGAGGGGATGGAGAAATAAGGTGGATAGAAATACTTCTAAAAGGACATGTATGTCCTAAGCAATACTAAAATATGAGCATAAGAAATAGCTTATCCTACAAAGTATCAAAAGTGTATAACCCCTTATAAATACATACAAAGATTAATCTGCTACCAAGGAAACAGAGTGGTCTATGACCTAATTGCATCTAAAAAGATAATCAATGAACTGCAGGGCAAAAATCAAGTCTGATACAGTGTGGGTCTATCACAACCTCTCTATATGGACTTGGTATAGAATGGATCGTGCTACACTCAGATGATCCGCTCAGCTTAGGTAACTAACGATAAAGTTACTCTAATGGAAATACATACATCCAAACTATCTGATGAGCAGAACCAACACTCATGTTCACCATAAATGCTGCTAGCGATAAAGTATTTTTATTACCAAACAGATGTCTAGCCAATCACTACGTCTGAATACCACCAAGTAGGTAGAGAGGTACTTGTTAACTATAACTAACTCGACTGTCTGCCAAAATGACGAGAAGGTGGAATAATTAACTGGACATATTGCATTGCGTAAATCAAAAAGTCCTATGGATGAAAGGTAAAGGCTGACTCATATACACTCGCTAGATTACCTGCAGTCTAAGTGAGCTCCTCGAGCCCCCCCCTTTTTATGAAAAGACAAAAAAATCACACCTAAACACGCTAAAGTTCCATCACCATAAAGCCCAAAAAGAATAAAGAAAATAATATTAGAAAAGAAGCGTTAAAAACGGGCTTTAAACAATTGTCTAAATGTCGTAATGTCTAATGCATAAAAGGTATTCCGGAGATTTAACTGTTAAACCCAGCTAATAAATTTAAATAACGGTTCTTTGTAAGTATTTATTACCTATTTTATGCATACTTCTATCTCCTTTAATCTCTTAGTGAAGTTATGAGTTGTGCCATACACATATCTAGAGACTATATATGACCTAAACATCAAGATTTTTCTTTTTGTGTAAAACAAATGAGCGTTGGTCCGGTTTTTGATTTATGGCAATTGTATAAGAATACTTAGTTTCATCTAAGGTTCCACATTTAGGGGTTAACTTTAATTTATATTACTTTCCCCTTCAGGAGTAAACTACGAATCAAATATGATACTCTATACTTTACCCCTATGATCTTTTTCTGGCATACAAATTCATGGGAAACTCAGATTCATCTGGGTTAATTTTAAAGGAACACTATAGTCACCTAAATTACTTTAGCTAAATAAAGCAGTTTTAGTGTATAGATCATTCCCCTGCAATTTCACTGCTCAATTCACTGTCATTTAGGAGTTAAATCACTTTGTTTCTGTTTATGCAGCCCTAGCCACACCTCCCCTGGCTATGATTGACAAAGCCTGCATGAAAAAAATAACTGGTTTCACTTTCAAACAGATGTAATTTACCTTAAATAATTGTATCTCAATCTCTAAATTGATCTTTAATCACATACAGGAGGCTCTTGCAGGGTCTAGCAAGCTATTAACATAGCAGGGGATAAGAAAATCTTAATTAAACAGAACTTGCAATAAAGAAAGCCTAAATAGGGCTCTCTTTACAGGAAGTGTTTATGGAAGGCTGTGCAAGGCACATGCAGGGAGGTGTGACTAGGGTTCATAAACAAAGGGATTTAACTCCTAAATGGCAGAGGATTGAGCAGTGAGGCTGCAGGGGGCATGTTCTATACACCAAAACTGCTTCATTAAGCTAATGTTGTTCAGGTGAATATAGTGTCCCTTTAACCCCTTAAGGACCAAACTTCTGGAATAAAAGGGAATCATGACATGTCAGACATGTCATGTGTCCTTAAGAGGTTAATCTGTGCCTCTTTTAATTCAAAATTACACTTTATATTTTGCCCCTATGAAGTTTTTTTTGGTAGTCAAATTGATGGGAATCTCAGTTCCGTCCCTACACTTAGGGGTTAATTCGGATCTTATGCTGTTTCCCCTGCAGGAGTTAACTCCAATTTGAAAGGACACTCTGTACTCTAAGGGGTGTGTCCTGTTTCACACACCTTAGCCATGCCCCTGGTGACGTGTCAGCAAATGACTGGCCGTATTATGTCACCAGATGGGAGGAGTATATATCTTTAAATATCCGGTGAGCTCAACCCGGCAGGATTACCCTTGACAAAAGCACGTTGTGGCACCGAAACGCACGTCGGGTAGGATGCTGTATTTTTAAACTAGGGTCTCCTTTATAGCCTGCCTTCAGTATGCTGAAATAGATGAGGTAGCAAGCTAATACCAGAGCTGCCTTGAAGCAGCTAGCTAGATACTAGGAAGTACTGAGGGGCAGTTGTTTTAATCGGCTGGGGGGAACTTCTAATATCAGAGTTATGTGGATCTTTTGTTAAGGTATCTGAATGTGGACTTCATGTGGTATGCTTTGGTCTAGATCAGGGATAGGCAACCTTTGGCTCTCCAGATGTTGTGGACTACATCACCCATAATGCTCTTGCACACATAATGCTGGCAAAGCATCATGGGAGGTGTAGTCCAAAACATCTGGAGAGCCGAAGGTTCCCCACCCCTGGTCTAGATCAATGTGGATTTTTTAACACAGTATTTGCCTATGACCCAATCGCTACCCATATAACCCCAGATACTTCCTTTTTTTATATATATCTGTTGATAATTATCATGTTCCAAGCTGATATGAATGGTGGATTTCCATTGGAATACTGCAAGATAGTGGGGGTGGCACTTTATAAGAAGTTTCTACCCTCCTACTCCTTTCAATCATACCATTTTTTTTGTGGTTTACCCAAATCTATTGTACCAACGCTACTCTAAGGAGTTTCTTTTCATCTGTCTATATGCAGACGTTTTGAAATCTATTTCTATCTTTGTCCCTCACGTTTCTCCTCCTCTTGATATATATATTTTGGAGAGCGTATCCATATGGCTATTTTGTAGCTTAATTGTTACCTTTTAAGTTACTCTATTTGCAACAATTATACTAAGTTAACTCTCACTCCTTTTATAACATTGTATCATCCAAGCTCGAATTTATAGGCGCTACTTGAGGGGGCTTGTATCCCCTTTTTACAAAAGGAAGCTGGCAGGCTACTTAGTTTTTTTTCCCCACTTTTTATATGCACATTACAAAGGCACTGAGTTTTTTCCCTTTTTTGTATATATGTTTTTTCAATAAAGATTTATTTTTGGTGCTTTATACTGTATGTACGGATCCCTCATATGGGTAATTTGTTTTGAGATATGATTCTTGGTCTTTATTACCCGGGATCGTTTCTCAAAATTAGTTTTCTCTTTTTCTAATATATGTTCTCTCTGGGTTAAGCCCATATTGCCCATACCTAAGCCCATATTGCCCATTCAGTCCTACGAGACTGTAGGGTTAGGTTTGTCCCTCCTCTACAGTCTTGTTTTCTCTAATGTCTATTGTAGTATGTATTTCTGTTTTTTCTGCTGTTATTGTGATTTGTTACTCTTAATACATATGTGTAATGAGAAAAAAAGGGGAAAAACTCAATAAAAGATTAAATAAAAAAGAAGAATGAAAAAATAAATACTCCCATCCAATAACTTTAGTCCACCGAAGCTGTTATGGAGGCAGGAGTGTCTAGGTACCGTCATACCTTCAGGGGTTAAACCATTTTCCAGGACCATAACCTAAAAGTTGCCCAACATCTCTGCCTCCTTCCTTTCTCCTGTCTGCCACATTATCAGGACGATTTCCCTACAGCCAGTGATGGGCAGTGAGCATCAGCTGATAAAGGAGGTAGAAGTGTTGGGCACTGGGGGATCAACTTTGTGGTTGAGAAATGGTTTTACCCCTGAAGTTGGACAAAAGTCAGGCTGATGCATATACACACGTATGCCTTATATATATTACCTTCTGATCTTTTTGTATCTCTGGTTCTCATGACTCATTACATTCCTCTTTCTTTTAAAGTTAATAACTTTGCTTCTGCCAAATGCTCTAATGTTCCACATTTGGACCATCACTTTTGACTATTTAAAGGGACACTATAGTCACCAGAACAACTACAGCTTAATGTAGGTGTCCTGGTAAGAATAGTTTGTCCCTGCAGACTTTTTAATGTAAACAGTGTCTTGTCATAGTGTTTACATTAAAGCCTAGGGACATCTCTAGTGGCCTCCCCTCAGTTGGCCACTGTAGGTGTTTTCTGGGGCAGTGCTGAACAGTGTGCAGCATTGCTGTTCGGCATCTCCATGGAGGTGCTGAACGTTCCTCATAGAGATGTATTGATTTAATGCATCTCAATTGGATATGCTGGTTGGCCAGGTCGGTGTTTGGCCCTGCTCCCACCTCGACTCTTTGACGATTTCAGGCAATCCAATGCTTTCCCTGATGATGTCAGCCAAAGAGGTGGGGTGGGCAGACTTGTGGAGAGCTGGAAATAAGGTAAGTTTTCTAAGGGGTGGGCAAGCCACCTAAATGGTGGTTTTAACACAATAGAATCAGGAATACATGTTCCTTTAACTTTTCAACTTATGTTCCTTAATTTCTTTCACCCTATCTGAGGATGATTTATTTTTCATATACATTTACTTCTGCATTGTTACAATGCAGCATACAATTCAACTTTCATATTGAAACTGGAGCAAATGTGTTTCCTGGATATTTTAGATATTTACAGGAGACTCACCTTAAATTTTCCTGAGATAAAAGGTGCTGTACGTATCCTTTAGAAACATGTCTCTAAGGTTCTATAATATAACAGTATCATGCATAATAATGGAACTCTCAGCCATTGTTCAAACATAGATAAAATATATACGTCTGTCTGGAGAACCCACAGTACTTGTGTGGTCCTAGCATCATAACCACCACACTGTTAAAGTTATGGTGATTAGAGTTGACATTTAGTCACACTCCATTTTATATTTCAAATACTAAATATGTTCTAGAACTACAATGAAACACCTAGCCAACCTGCTTATCACCTACAGTAGCCTTCAATTTGTGAGTCATTCCAGCCTTGCTGAATGTGGGACATTAATTGTATGTGGATATCCACATACATCATCACAGTTAAAGGGACACTATAGTCACCCAGACCACTTCAGCTCAATGAAGTGGTCTGGGTGCCAGGTCCCTCAGGTTTTAACCCTTCAGATGCAAACATAGCAGTTTCAGAGAAACTGCTATGTTTACATTTGGGGTTAAGCCAGCCTCTAGTGGCTGTCTTTCGGACAGCCACTATAGGCGCATCTGCGACGCTGGAGGCATATTACATAGTTACATAGTTACATAGCTGAAAAGAGACTTGCATCCATCAAGTTCAGCCTTCCTCACATTTGTTTTTTGCTGTTGATCCAAAAGAAGGCAAAAAAAAAAAACAACCCAGTTTGAAGCACAATTTTGCAACAAGCTAGGAAACAAATTCCTTCTTGACCCCAGAATGGCAGTCAGATTTATCCTTAGATCAAGCAGTTATTACCCTACATTGAACGATTATATCCTTGAATATTCTGTTTTTGCAAGTATACATCCAGTAGCTGTTTGCAGATCTGCATGGACTCTGATAAAACCACCTCTTCAGGCAGAGAAATCCACATCCTGATTGTTCTTACAGTAAAAGAAACCCTCTGCACTTTTTCGAGTGCCGTAATATCCTTCTTTAGAACAGGTGCCCAAAAGTGCACAGCATATTCAATATGTGGTCTTACCAGTGATTTATAAAGAGGCAAAATGATATTCTCATCCGAGAATGAATGCCCTTTTTCATGCATGACAATACCTTACTGGCCTTGGCCACTGCTGATTGACATTGCACATTGTTGCATAGTTATGCATATTATGCATATAATGCCTCCATTGCAAAGAGCACCCAGAGGAAAGCATTGAGAAATGCTTTCCTATGGACACTTTGAGTGCGCGTGCGGCAATTGCCGCGCATGCGCATTCAGCTCCACTGACGTCGGCGGGGGAGGAGAGGTCACCAGCACTGAGGGAGCCTGGCGCTGGAATAAGGTAAGCAGTTGAAGGGGTTTTAACCCCTTCAACGCCGCGGGAGGGGGACCCTGAGGGTGGAGGCACCCTCAGGGCACTATAGTGTCAGGAAAACCGCTTTGTTTAAGATTCACCCAAATAGTGAAACAAAACCTCAAAACTCAAGTATCTTTTTGAGAACAAAGTACTGCCTTATATGATGTTTTTGAAGTAGTTATCACAATTTATTGTTGGATATAGAATCCCAGCAGTGATGATTAGTAACTCTTTTCTATTGAGAACAAAACTTAAATGTATGGCTGAAATAATTAAATTAATGTCATACTGTATCATGAGAATCCATAAAATACCACCATTTTTTTTTCTAATGGAAGCCAGTGTAGCTTTTGTAACTAAAACTGCCCAACATTAGTACTGGCATTCCAGCTTGCTGCCTTGTTTTCTCTTCTCAGCTATTTAGTGAACTGCTGAATGCAGAAGTAGAAAATATATATATATATATATATATATATATATATATATATATATATATATATATATATATATATATATATATATATATATATATATATTTGTGGTTGGATTGTCCTGCCTTCTTCTTTTAGAATGGACTGTTATCAAAATTATTAAGTGACCATGTAGAAGTAAATGCACTTCTCAGTTACTCACATATTTAACTTCTGCATACAAAATAGACCGGTAGCATGTACTGCAACTTAGGAAATCCAAAACTATAAATTTTAATGTCAAATCTAAAATATATTTATTTTGTAAATAGACATAGTGTTAACACAGAGGCCAAATTAAAAAAAAAAAATGATTCCTGTATATTAACCCTAACCTAGGAAATATAGGGATAGGAGAATTGAACATGTTGGTTACTGTCAAAGATTCCATCTGACCAACCATATTCCTTTTTCTGGTCTGTAACATGGTTCACAAGCACAAACCATGCAACTTGAAGGAGCTGGAGCAGTTTTGCAAGGAAGAATGGGCAAAAATCCCAGTGGTAAGATGTGGCAAGCTTATAGAGACTTATCCAAAGCGACTTGGTGCTGTGATTGCCGCAAAAAGTGGCTCTACAAATTATTGACTTTAGGGGGTGAATAGTTATGCACATTGACTTTTTTTGTTATTTAGTCCTATTTGTTGTTTGCGTCACAAAAAAAACAAACAAAAAAAAACATCTTCAAAGTTGTGGGCATGTTCTGTAAATTAAATGATGCAAATCCTCAAACAATCCATGTTAATTCCAGGTTGTGAGGCAACAAAACACAAAAAATGCCAAGGGGGGGTGAATACTTTTGCAAGTCACTGTATATCTATATGAATACATTATCTCTTTGAAATTGTTTCCCACATAAGTATAGTTTTGCCTTTGTGTAATTGTGAGGTGGATTTTAAGTGTTTAATTTAAACAAATCCTTTTGATAAGTGGAAACATGATGGAATTAAAATGAATATGTGTTTCTAATTAAACTGGGGGATAAACAAAATGTGTACAAAATTAAAAAATAAAACCTCCATGAAAGCTACCACCAACATAGGATAGCTTGGTTTAAGGAAACACTGGCTCTTGTGTGAACTGCATATAGTGATGGTTATATATTTACCTTTCCATATTGTTCCTATTTCATTTTATTGTGTATCAATACGTATCAATAAACATTAAACTACTAAACTCAGAATGAACAATTTGGAGGATCCACATTTTCTTCATGCATTAGTCTGCTCTTCAAGTTCCAATTCCCCATATTACTATCTTACGTTATAGCCAGGCGTAGAGTTATATAAAGTATCTACAACCAGTTTCTTACACAGTGATGCAAAAGAGCAGGAGTAAAATGCACATACTTAAAAAGGGGGGCATTCTTCCTGCAGAGTGCTCCAGAAAGGGAGGGGCAATCCCTGAATACATCAAATGGAATAAAAGGAAAATCAAGGCACAAGTCTTGATAAAGGCCCAGAGAGGAGCGGAAACATTTCCATTTCCTTGTTTCAAATAAGACTGCCTTTTAATATAAACCTCAGGTGTGCCTGGATATTTCTTTTTTTCCATCTTACACAGTGATGAACAGAAACATCAAGCCTTTCTCTCACATTTTTTTGTGAGAGGCAAGCTTGGGCCCTGTGTTTTTACACAGTATTACTAATGCCCCAATAATTCCCCTTTTCTTTTTTAAACCTTTTAAAATTAGGAAACACTAACCTCCTCCCTGCAACATGGTGGGCAGGGCCGGTGCTACACTATTTGTGCCCATTCAAGATCAGCTACTTGCCAACTTTGAATGTCTCTTTGTCTCCCTCCAGCCACTCTATGTGATCATTTGCCCCCACCCCCCACTCTGTGTGTCTCTTTATCCCCCTTTGTGTTCTCTTTGTCCTTCCCAGCCC
Organism: Pelobates fuscus; assembly: GCF_036172605.1. NCBI lineage: Eukaryota > Metazoa > Chordata > Amphibia > Anura > Pelobatidae > Pelobates > Pelobates fuscus. Next base: position 241,519,426 of record NC_086320.1, read on the forward strand.
TCTGAAGGTCTCGGTGCATGCACCCAGCCGATCTGTGTGTCTTCTTGTCCCCTCTGTGTGCCTAATTGTCCTTTCCCCATATGGCTCCCCCTTCTGCAGTGCCAGCTTACCTCCTTGTAGCGTAGCAGAGTAGAGCACGGTGGAGGATCTGTTTCTTTTACTCGGTCTTAAAGGAAATGTTTACTGGGCGAACTTGTCAGAATATCCTCTACTGAAGTCCACTCAGCCACACTACATGCAGTGACTAGCAGGAGGTGAACGCTGTGCACTCCTCTCCTGCATGTCACCTTGACACCGCCCCCCCAAGCCAGTGCACCCTAGGTGACTGCCTAGTTCACAAAGTGTTAGTGACGGCCCTGTCAGTGGGATTCAAATTCATGTCACCCATACTTTTATTTTACTACAGTACACAATGTCACTTAAAAAATAATAATACATTTAACTCGAAGATTAATCCTTGAATAATGCAGTGATTATGAGTGTGCCTGCGTCAATCGATGCTCCTAGTTCTCACCGAGGGCTCCAAGCACTCCACCAGACACCATCAGCACTGTAAACTCCCACAAACTGCCGCAGCTTGGTTGGGGATCTCGCTGTCCTTCACCAACCCTGGACCTACTGGGTAAACATCTTCTACTCCAGAGAGTATAGCAGGAACAGCTCTTATAAGAGCTAGTGATTAGAACCCAGGGGAGTATTGTGATATAGCAATCCCCAGAGTGAATATAGCTGTCCCCTCCACACATGAGACAAGGCTCTATGTTGAGGGTGAAGAGGAACTGATTTCAATGGTGCCACACTTGGCCTTTTATGACAATCCCTATGCAAGGGGTACGCCAACATGGACCTGATGGTAGACTGATTTACAACATCACAGACCAATAATATTAGTGTTGCAATGCATGACACTCCCATATACAATACAATAAGCCTTCCCCTTTACTTAGGAGATAATTGAGTCAAGCACTATACTAAACTCTATTATCTCAAAACACACATTTTTTACAAAACCCTGAAAATACCTTAAAACACATGAAATCCCCTCAAAGGTTACATCCCCTGATAGCCCTGATCTGGGTGAGCAACATATCACCCTAGAAGTCATAGTTTTTACCGACCGCACGCATGGTCCCATGCCCAAAACGGTTCCATAGAATCATGGCTAAGTGCCGCTGGGGTACTGACCGGAACTGCGAAGTCTTAATGCCGAGAATAGTTCCAGGGCATTCGCGGCTAAGTCCCCCTGAAGTCTATTCGCAGTTTTGGTTCAGCCACATTTAAACTCACCGCGATCTACTCTGGAGTCCGCAGTCTACCCTGAAGCCTTTCAGATGGGCCATCATGCTCAACCAGCAACGAATCCCTAGCTGATATGGGAGAGCTGGAATAACCAGCCGGGAGGCCAGAGGTCAAGCAGGATGCCCACCTGTGACAGAGTACCCTGAAGACCCTTTTGGATGACCCCTGTAGCAACATTGCCGCTGATATTATCTTGTTTAAGGAAGTACTAAGCGGAGTACCTCTGCGCCTACAGGACTCTGAAGTCGCCACTGCCGCCCATGAGGTTCGCATCACCAACTTGGAACAAGAACTAAGTGAGCTGAAGTGCGACCAAGCCCAGATCCAGACCTACATGGCGGTGATGGAAGATAGCCGGCGGTGGAAAAATATAAAGATGCATGGCCTACCCGATAATATCGCAACAGCTGAAATCCCTCACTTATTAAGGAGGCTTTTCCCACAATTGCTCTCCGCTAAACAAGCCAAACTCATGGCCTTTTTCGGCTGTCAGCACCGCCTACACACACCAATGGAAAGCACAGAGATGTGAACCTTCGCTTTCAATATGGCCCAGATAAACAAACCTTCATGAATGCGATTCGCAGCAAAACACCCTATAACTTCGAAGATCACAAGCTCTCATTTTATCCAGATCTCTCTAGAGAGACTCTGACCTGGCGACGGTCACTGAGACCAGTAACCATGAAACTTGCGAACAACAACATACCTTACAAGTTCGGTGCCCCATGGTGTCTCTTGATACCCCATGATTCTGGGACTTTGAAGGTCATGGAGGCCTCAGAGATACCTTGTATACTACAGAAGCTTGGGTTGGCTACTGCAGCAGATGCATCTAAGTTGCCAGTGCACCGGCCTCATCCTACACCCTGGGATCCCACTAGGATTTGCCCATTTGTACCATCTGCCCAACGGAGTACTTCTGCACCGATGGCGGTCTCTTGAACACCATGCTTGCACCTACTTAACCCTTTAGTGACCAGACTGTTTTTCAATTTTCTTACTGGGGGCTCTTTTTACATTTCTGTAAAAGTGTTTGTGTTTAGCTATAATTTTCCTCTTACTCATTTACTGTGCCCACACATATGATATACCGTTTTTCTCGCCATTAAATGGTATTTCTAAAGATACCATTATTTTCATCATATCATATAATTTACTATAAAAGAAATTATAAAACATGATGAAAAAAAAAAAAAAAATTCTTCTAACTTTGACTCCCAAAATCTGTTACGCATCTACAACCATCAAAAAAACACCCATGGTAAATAGTTTCTAAATTTTGTCCTGAGTTTAGAAATACCCAATGCTAACATGTTCTTAGCACTTTGCTATTTCCAAACCAAATTTTTTTTGTTTTAAATGAATGCAAGTTACATTGTAACACTGATATCTGTCAGAAATCCCTGTGTAGTGGAGCTCCCTGAACCCCGGCTGGGTAACTTCGCCAAGAACCCTTCATAGCTGTAACAGGGGACAAACCGCAGCACTTCTGCACAGTCGCCGTGGCTTGACTGGGGCCCTTGGAACCACTCCTTCCTGGAGCCGAACGGGGAATTCGCTCTTGACAGCCCCAGGCACCAGCGGTGTTCAGGAGTTTTTGTGTCCGATTTTATTTCAATGAGATTCATGCCCAAACACCGCTGCCTGTGTTCATGTGAACAAGATGGTCACCACCTCATTGTTGTCCATAGGAACAATTAGAACACTGTGGTGAGAAATGTTCCAAGTTGTTAACAAGCTCCAGGGTGGTCTCTGGTTTGTGCGGTTGTTCGGTAACTAAACCATATAATCCCAATTGCATGAACAGAGACTTTAACATTATATTTGACAGGGTCCATAGTCTTCGGGCAAACTCATGTAAAAAGGGGAGTGTCACACCCTGAGTAACCTTCACATGTATATATTTTTTAAAAGAAGACAACCTAAGGTATTATTGGGGTATTTTGACTCTTTTCATGCAACCATTTTACCACCAATTTATGCCAAATAAAAAAAATAAAAATAATAATTGGTGATTTTTTTCTGGCACTGCAGGTCCCCTCTCCCTCCCACCACCCATGCCCGGTTGCTGAATGGGTGAAAACCCCTTCAGTGACTTACCTGAGACCCCTGCCAATGTTCCTCGACGGTGGTTTCAGGTCGCCACTGCTCCTTCCCTTTATCACGTCAGCCGGCGGGGGAGACATCCCGCCCGCCGGCTGAGGAGACCTAATGCGCATGTGCGGCAGAGCTCTCCATAGGAAAGCGGGGAATTGAGTGACACTGGAGGTCCTCACACAGCGTGACGTCGTCCAGCGAGGCTCTAGCACAGAAAACCTGTGCTATGAAGCAGGAAGTAATTGTTGCAGTTTATGAAAACTGCAATAATTACAGTTGCAGGGTTAAGGGTAGTGGGAGTTGGTACCCAGACCACTCCAATGGGCAGAAGTGGTCTGGGTGCCTGGAGTGTCCCTTTAAGGACAGTGGGCGTACTATGCCCTGGCTCTAAATGCCAGTGGGCGGCATAGTATGTCACTACCATCCTATTCACTTACCGGCTATCCACCGCCGGCAATCACAATGGGGGGACTTGCCTGGTAACCAAGGCTGTCCCCCTACGTCTGATCTGGCCCTCCTGGGCCATGTGATTGAGAGGACCTCACAATCACATGGACAGAATAGCTGTCCATAGCAGTGCCAGCAGGGGGAGTGCCTGGAATGACAGGTACTCCCCATGCTGCATGAAATAAAGTTTAAACACAGTTTAAAATTAAATAATATATACTATTTAATTTTTATTAAATAATATATATTATATATATGATCTAAGTATATATATATATATATATATATATATATATATATATATATATATATATATATATATATACACACACACACAACGTGTATTTTAATATATATATATATATATATATATATATATATATATATATACACACACACACACACACACACAACGTGTATTTTAATATATATATATATATATATATGTTAATATCAAAATAAACGTATTAGTACCAGTGCCCAAGCTGAGCCTACAACCCACATCCCCGAAGCGGAGCACATAAAGTTAACTACTAGCCCCTCAGAGAAGACACACGCCCTACTGGTCACTAGCACGAGGGTGAATTGCAGGGCTTTAAATATTAAAAATCGGGTGGCAAAGTTATTGTGCAATTTCAGATGTTATATGATAAATGACTCAAATGTCTTTTATGCATGTTTTTTTCACTTTTTGATTCGCACATACTGTACCAAGTGTTTATTTCTCGCATACCCACAAAAATAAAGAATAAAAAAATAAAAAAAAAATAAACGTATTGATATTATATATAAATATATATATATATGTATAATTATATATATATATATATAAAATAAAATACATAAATATATAAATACGTTAAAAATGAAAAAAAATAATTAAAATATATATGTGTAATTTCATTCTTACTGTATTTTGATATTAATACACACACACGTATATATATATATATATATATATATATATATATATATATATATATATATATATATATATATATATATACACACACACACACACACACACACACACGTGTAGTGGCACTCACCCTTTCAATGAATAAGTAAAAAACTGCCTTGGTGCAATCCCACGCTGGGTATGTAAAGCAAGAAGGAAAGAGATGCACTCTCAGGTCTTTGTAGAAAAAAACTCAATATTATTTAATAACGGGTAACATACATCTGATCGACGTTTCAACCTCTTCAGGTCTTCCTCAAGATATCTCTCTCTCTCTATATATATATATATATATATATATATATATATCGCACTCCTGGGACTTGGTTGAAGTAGTAAAATTTTGCTTTTATTTATTCCATATAAAATATCAACGTTTCAGCTCCAACGTGGAGCTTTCATCAGGACAGGTAACATGTAACAAATATGCATACAAGAGAATATATACCCCAGATCCCTCCAAAACAAACTGAACAATCAAATTAAATTAAATATGCACCACTGGAGTGTATTTACTGAATCAGTGTCCGGATGTAGCACAGCTGGCCATGGCTGACAAGATTCAGGAAATCATTCGCACATATTACGCGGAATTATATTCCCTTCCACGCCCACACACAGACGCACAGTCACGATCACTCCAGACCTCAATAGATAAATACCTGATGACCCATAGGCTCCACTCCCTGGTGGCTGAAACAGCCGACCAACTAGACGAACCAATATCCATGGGGGAACTGGCACTCGCAATCAAAACTACGAAACCGGGTAGGAGCCCAGGTCCAGATGGCCTGCCCATCAAATACTATAAAAGCTATGCCGAGATCCTGTACCCCCCACTTCTAGACATGTTCAATGCCATCAGGGAGGGACACGAACTACCTGCACAGGCACTCATGACTCACATCACCATAATTCCAAAATAGGGCAAGGACCGGGAACACTGTGGGAGCTACCGGCCCATCTCCCTCATAAATAACGACATCAAACTGCTGGCCAAGGTCCTGGCGACCCGGCTCCAGGTGCACATACCCTCTCTGGTTCACACGGACAAGGTGGGGTTTGTAATGGGTCGGGAAGCCAGGGACAACACCATCAGGGCCCTCACGATTATGCACAGAAAATCAGGGGAAGACACAGGCCTTCTCCTGCTGTCCACGGACGCAGAGAAGGCCTTTGACAGAGTCTGCTGGGCATATATGTTCCAGACGCTGACACATATGGGTATGGGACCATACCTGCAAGGATGGATTAAGGCCCTGTACACTCACCCGACAGCGCATGTCTTGGTCAACGGGGCACCCACGGAGGCGTTCCCAATATACAACGGTACACGTCAGGGGTGTCCCCTGTCTCCATTGCTATTTGTCCTAGCATTGGAACCCCTGGTAACCACAATCCGACACCACCCAGACATCAAGGGGGTGCACATAGGGGACACACAACATAAACTAGCCGCGTATGCGGATGACCTACTATTCTTCATAACCCACCCGGAAGTCTCCCTCCCTAATCTGGTGCAGGTGTTCCAGGCCTTTGGAGGGATGTCGGGTTTCAAGATTAACTTTTCAAAGTCATATATCTTAAACATAAGCATACCCACAAGGAGAACCGCACAACTCCGTCGGAGTCTTGCATTCCAATGGGCCACGGACAAAATCCGATACCTCGGCACTTGGCTTTTTACAGCGAATTTCGCCCCGATACTAGCTAAGTTCCGAATAGACATGAGGGAGTTGGCCCTCCCGCACATATCCTGGCTGGGTAGAATTCAAGTAATAAAAATTAACTTTCTACCGAGACTACTTTATCTCTTCCAAGCCCTGCCCATCACAATCCCATCCTCGTTCTTCGCCACACTTCGACAGGCTTTGGGGGCATTTGTTTGGGATGGGAAGAGACCCAGACTAAAATACGCACTACTCACACAACCCAAGAACAAGGGGGGCCTAGCCCTACCAGACTTCCGACTATACTACAAGGCATGCCACCTGCAACGTGTGGCGGAGTGGTCCAAGACTGGGGTCAGCAAATTATGGAAACAGGCGGAGGAGGGGGAGGCTGGGCTCCCAGCCGCCCTCATCCCGTGGCTCCCCATGGGGACAGACGGAAGGGAGAAACACTACTCCACATACACATAAGCGACACTGAAGATATGGCGAGGTAATGCCGGTAGATACGCACTCTCCACATGCCCATCCCCACTGCTTCCCCTTACACACAATCCAGAATTCCCACCGGGCAAGGACCCTAGGGCACTGCGGGCCTTGGTGCAAGACCCACTGCCAAGGCTGAGACATGTGTGCTCCGGACAGGGGCTGAGGACCTTGGCTGACTTATGTGGAGGTCCAGCCCAACCATTCGCAACCCACAGCTGGCGAGCTATGCAAAGACCCTACCACATGCAGGAGCCCTAACTAGGGAACTCACCACCTTTGAACAACTATGTGCAGACCCTGACCCGCTGCCACGTGGCATCTCACACCTCTACTCCCTCCTGCAAACACTCACGGCCACGCCACGATTTATGGGGAAATGGGAGGAGGCCCTTAATCACACATTTAGTATGGCTGAATGGGAAAAGATTTGTGATGTCACCCACCACTGCTCCATATTCAGCAGAGTCAGGAGACAGCATACAAGGTGCTTCCGCAATGGTATTGCACTCCGGACACGACTCAATACGTACACGCTCATGGGTCCAGCCTTTGCTGGAGGTGCGCCAATGCAACGGGCACGCCTTTACACATTTGGTGGGAATGTGAACTCGTACAAACATTCTGGAGGAAAATCCATAAAATAGCCTCCCGTTTCTCTGACAACCCGCCACCACTAGAACCAGCAGCAATGCTGCTCCACCACACGACCACACCGACTTCCAAATACAAAAAGTCACTTACAATTCGGATTCTAAACATAGCTAAGCAAACTATACCACAATACTGGAAGAAAAATGAGACCCCCTCCGTGCTCAAATGGTTCACCCACATGGAAGAGCTACGAGCGATAGAAGAACTCGCCATGTTAGCGAATGAAAAGCAACATCAGACATACTTAGACATCTGGACTCACTGGATATTGGCCACGACGAAACAGGACTTTCTGACGTTACTACATAACTAACGACAGGGAGATACACAGGCTGGATAGCCACATAGACGACTGACAGATCCTCCTCCTTCTTCCTTGCACTTACCTAACCCCCCCCCTCTCGCATACTAAAGCAAGTGACACCGTCCAAGTGTCACACAAGTCAAACAGGCATTGAGAGTACACTCCCCTCTTCTCATATCTCCCTCCAAAACCGGACACCTGCCCACTCCAACACTATAGTCTGTCAGTAACCATGGTCCTAAACGGACATGACTTCACAGGAACACGAAACGACCGAAACGTATTCACCCCTCCCGCACACACAGATAATACAATCACGCCACCTTGAACACATGGGGGGCAATAGCGGGGAGGGTATCAGACAGTATAGAGGTAGACGGTCAGAGAGACCATGCCCTTTCCTGGATAGGTATGTTTAGTGGGACGAGATTGCCCTCTACAGACCAAATACTTAAATTGTTAAAAGGAAGGTAACCACACCCCCAGTGTCCCTATTGGTCTATTACCTAGTGACGAACAGAGAATCTTTTCCTTTAAAAGTTAAGACAAAGGGAAGAGAGAGGTATGCAGAGGAGGAAGAGAGTATGCAGACGAAGCAGTTTGAAGCAGGCTAAGTCAGGAGACAGAGAAATAGACTGTCAGGGTATTTATATCGGCAGACATTTTGTGCCATGATAGAAATACAAAGTGTATGTTCTGAAATCAAAATGAACAGATCAGACTCCATTTTGTTATTCTCAAGCTAACAAAAGAGACACAGAATTTCTATCCTTTCTCTAAAACTGACCGCTTTGCCCGAGCTGAATGGAATGTATATATAAACAACCAAATAGATAAGAGACTGTCTAGGTACTAATGTAACTATAATAAATTCTAAAAACCCAGACCTGGGTGACAGAGGATTAAATAATTAAATTTTACTTTCGATATTGTACAACGTCCCATTATAGTTTAAGGTGAAACTTAGTTCACAAACTATCAATTTTAGGAATTATAGCAGAAAATGGAGACGCATAGTCTGAAGAAAACTCAAGAAAACTGTGTGATCTGACAGAAGATTTGAGTTAGGGCAAACATAGAGATAACGTAAATGACGTCAAAAATAGCCACCAGGAAAAGTTAACTCTTTCCTGGATAGGTATGTGTAGTGGAACAATGCTGCCATCTAGAGTCCAAATATTAAATTGGTTACCTAGAAGGGAACCACACCCCACATTTGTGATTGGCTATCACTTAGAGGAATTTCCCCTTTAAAAAGTTAAGACAAGGGAGATTCAAAAATTAAAAGATTGAAGAGAGAGACATTACAACACTCTCGGGAGATTCAGAGAGATCCAGGCAGAATCGGGCGATCAGAGTAACCAAGAAACTCTTACACTCCATGCAGAAAAAGAGACCCATGACACTTAGCTACCTGAGAACATCTGATGAGAAAATATCTACTTAAACTGGTAAATATACTAGCATTTAATTAATTAATTAAAATTAATTAAAATTAATAGCATGATATATGACTGAATAATTCACGATCAGATTTCGATTTAGAAATCTTAGCTAAATAAGAAATACATAATTAAGCTTTTTATTCTGCAGATAAAAACAATAATAATGTATTTATGTGATTAATCACATATTAGAATATCGTGATATTATCCAGCTGTGTTGATTTGCTATAAATAAGATGAAATATCTGTTTAGACAAATTAATAAAATATCAGCTAATATAACATAGTAGATTTCTCTCATTGGATAAAATCAAGGAAATGGTTGATGACTGGTTAAATGCTATTTATTTAAATTACATAGGAGTAGATCTTAACTACTTAGGAGGTCTAGCCAGCATTGAAAGGGTTACTTCTGCCAGCTAAAGTTTTTTTCTACAACTTCACGCTGCAGCTCTAAGGAATGCTCTGTCTCCCTGTGAAACCTTCTTTGTCTCTGTAAAGAAAGTCGTAAATTGTCTTGACAGCTTGTAGTCTATGCTGTACTAACCAGGAAGTAAATTGCCTATTGTATTGCATATTGTTTTATACTGAATATTCATTGATTATTGCCATATTGTATTGCATATTGTTATACTCAAATTCCATTGATTATTATCATGCATGTTACTCCTCATTATTAATTTAAATTGTTAAAAATAAAAATTATATTTTTATAACAATTTGTGATATTAATTATATGATATAAATTTCATTTAACACGATAACGATTAGGGATCTGAGAATTGAAATAGTGGGCAATTTCTCATCTGTTTACATTATTATCCCATAAATATCCCCACAAGACCCATGACATTCAGTTCCTGAGACTACCTACTAATCTGATGAAAATATCTACTTAACTGGTAATTATACTGGCTTCAAATAATTAATCTAAATTAATTAACATTTTCTAATAGCATGATATATGACTGGATAAATCACGATCAGATTTCAATATTTTGAAATCTTCGTTAAATAAGAAGTACATGGTTATAACCATTCTATTCTGCAGATAGAATTACAATAAGTATGTATTTATGTGACATTGTGATATTTATCCAGGTGTATTGATTTGCTCTAAAATAAGAGAATTTCTGTTTAGGAAAGTTAAAATTCTGCTTATAGAACATGGTAGATTTCTCTTATTGGATGGTTCCAGGAAGTGACTAATGAACTGGTGTAATTGTTATTTTATTTAAAATTACATGAGAATAAATCTTAATTACCTAGGAGGTCTAGCCAGCATTGAAAGGGTTATTCTAACTGTTAGCTAGTTTTATGGCTTTACACTGCAAGCTGTGTGAAACTTTTTGTTTGTCTCTGGGAAGTCCATCATAAATCTTCTTGACAATTAAGACTGTGTTAGCCATTGGGAGATGTTTTTACATTACCATATTGTATTGCATACTATGTTATACAGAATTTTCATTGATTATTGTCACGCATGTTACTTATTATTATTGTTTAAATTGTCACAATAAATTGTATCTATTTTTACAACAAATTGTGATTTTATTCATATGGAATACATTTCACTTACATGATAACGATCTTTGGGATCTGAGAATTGAAATAGTGGGCAATTCTCAACTGTTTACTATTATTATCCCATAAATATCCCCACAATGTGTGCTACGGCAGTATAATACTTAATATGTTGCTGAGCTATGTCATCTGAGTACATAAAAATCCCTGTATGTACTGTGACCTTTATGGGCAAAGCAACACAGTCCTCTAGGGTAACAGGCATAGAACAACAGTCTCTGGTGCAAAAATGGTGTGGCTTATTTATAGCGTGCACAAAATCCATACAGCAATCAGTTTGTTCAAAACTGCAGCACAACAGAAAGGAAAATCTACAAAATAAATCCTAGCTCAAATTTGAGCACTAACTAAACATAAAGAAATGTCCCTTACTCACCAGGGTAATAAACTACACAAATCAAAAATAAGCCTTGGTTTCACCAACCTTTAGCACATTGTTTAGATGCTGCTCTGCACAGACCTGCTCTCTCTCTGCAGGTCAGATTGTATCTGACTCTTTCTGCTCTGAGACCTGCTAATTAAAGCCTCAGCAGTTGCTAATTGGGCAGGTCAAGGAGTATAGACTATGGAGGATTCTGGGTCCTAGATACCTTCCTTCTATTACCCTCCCATAGACTCTGTCACAGTACCTTTACCAGGTATATGACAATGTTGAAGGGGCACATTTGAGACACAGTCATTTAAGTTTGAATTTAAATACAAATACATACCATTTCCTAAAGGCATATTTGAACCTTAGCGTGGGTTAATTTTTTCACTAGCCTGTACCAAGTGTAGAGGTAATATGCATTTTTTCCCTTTTTAAAACATTTTATTTTACTTTTTAAAAGTTTTTTTAACTTTTAAAAGCTTTTTTTTTTTTTTTAGCTTTTAACAGCTTTTTTTTTTTACTATTTTAAAACGTTGTTTAAAAACTGCTGGTATTGGGCAGCAGTAACCAATACAAGGAATCCCAACCTTGTGATGTATAGTATAGAAAGAAAGGAAGGAGTGGTTTCCTCCTTCCTTTCTTTCTAAAAGATATCTGCACCAGAGGCAGTACAGAGTTACTGAGAAGTGTGATCAGTGGAACTACATAAATATATCCTTGATGAGATGATATGGGCTACAAGTCCCAAGCCAACTTTTAATGGGCTCTGAAAATTGTGAATTTGTTGAATATCTCCATATATAAATACACTTTGTATACAGATTACACTATGTGTGTTTTCTAATCTGTTTAATATGGAAGAGAGTAAATCAACTGTATTGGTTATCAAGAATTTGTTTTTGTAAGGTAAACCAAAGTATTCTGTGTGCGCAAATCACCTTGTTTGTTTCCTAATTTTATCACGTTTTAAGTGTAAATAGTGACATTGCACTTGAGTGGTTTTTAGCAGCACCAGAATCATATCATACTAAGTGCTACTTTGTCCTTCATTTTATCACTACTTTTAATAATATGCAATGTCAATCGGCAGTTGCTAAGGCCAGTAAGTTCGCCAGTAAGGCCAGTAACATCGCATATGTTCGCCCGCCACGGCAACCGCGTACAAGCTATGTTCGCTGGCGAATAGTTCCCGGCTAACTGTTCGGGACATCTCTATTGGGCAGACCTGGTGTGCATCATAGCAAACTAAGCTGCCTATTTGCCCCCACCAAAACAAAAAACAAAAAAACAATTTCTCCTCCATATCATCCTCTATCATCATGAACCAAAATGAACATATTTGTGCATTGCACGGTGAGTCTTTGTCTCTGTGATTGTGGCATGTGTTTCAGATATTGGAATTTAGGACAAACAACTGAAAGAAATCTAAAAGTGTATTCTTTGGCTAAATATATTTATTGAATAACACAATAAAATAGATGCATCACTGTGGTAAGAACAGGTACATGGAGAATCACGATACGTCATTGCACAAAAAGTTGGTTGTCCTTAGTGAATAGCGTTGTTTGTGGGCAAGTATACATCTAAAAAGTCTTGAAATAATAGTACGAACACCTCTGACATGCAGACTTAGTTGTTTGTCATACAGTTCTTTTAAACAAAAATACATAAATGCATTTTAGTCTATAAAAGCATCATAAAAACACTATAATCGAACATTTTTAATCAATATGGTAATTGTCTACACATTTATATAATCAAATTTACATTTAGTGTGTCAAATATTCATATGTAAATATCCTTGAAGGATAGCACAATTTGTGGAGAACAACTGAATAGTAATCCAAATGTTTATCAGTGTTAAAAAACTGAAATAAATAAAAATAACCAGAAAGAAAATGAGAAATATTTGAACTCTAAATAATATATTCGGCAATAAGTACATGATTATTTAAACTGTTTAAATGCAACAATTATTTTGTAGGTTGTTTGAAATATAATTATAACAACTAACATTAATCACCAGCATTGTTTAAGAGAAGATGGAATATTATCAACCGGGTTGTCATTAATATGGTTTAGTGCAGTTTGGACAGGCACTTCAGTAATTCGCTTAGTAATTGTATTTTCAATTGATCTCACATTATTTTGTTGTGTACATGTTTGGTTGATTTTTTTATCAGTTTCAAAGTCATTGTGATTCATCTGAAAGGCATAATTGGCAAAATCAGGTACAGCATGTTCTGAAATGTTTAAATCATTTGAACTGTCATCTTTAAAACCTTTGTTCAAAATTGCTGAATTGTTGCAGTCCAATGGTTCAATCACTATAGTGTGTGAACGTTTTAGTGGTTTGCTATTTTTACAGAGCATATTGTCAGAATGACTACATGTTAGTCTGTTCATGCCACTGATAAATTCAGGTTGTTGGACACCAATTTCTGTGTGTTGATCATTATACAACATTGCTTTACAGTGAGAAAGACACAATGTATCTCTGTTCTTAAGGTATCCTTTTTCAGATATATCTAAAGATTCATTGTTTAAAGGTTTATTGTCAATTAAAAATTCATTAACTATTTTAGTGTTTGTGCGTGAGTTTAAATGTTCCTCAAATTTGTTGCTGACTGAAGAACACTGAGTGAATAGGACTTTATCTGTAGTAACTTCTGGCTTTTCAAATGGTATTTCAAAGTGTTTAAACTTCTGTGGTGTCATAGAAGATCTAAAAATGAAACAAACAAAAATAATGTGAGTGAGATCATAAGCAGATAACAAAATTAGATAGCTATGCCATGAGTTCAATAATATATTATGTTTCTATAACATACATGGGGTTATTGTACTTTTATGTAAGATTAACAAGTGGTTTAGATATTCAGTGGTTAATGAGCATACATTGACTGGTACAAGGAACTCTGGGTATCTCCAAGGTCATCACTACAGCTGTTTAAAGGAATCTGGTAATTTTAGGAAAATACAAATATTTTGTAATAAGGAATGATACACAGCTCTGGACCAAAGCAGGGTCCCTCTGTCACTTCACTTTGCTTCACTTCAGTATAAGTATAGTATGATTATAGCCCACTTCCCCATATCGTAGTGAAATAAGTACAACATTTATTGGTACAGATGCAGAATATTTATACATTATGAAAAATAAAAAAAAGAGGAAAAATACATGTAAAGATATATGCTGACTTGTGCATTCAGTTTAAAACGAATTGCTGTTCATCATAATTTAGGCATTTGGCAAATTGTCTGACTTTAGTAACTCAAAATGCTGTTATCACAAAACAAACAAAATGGGCAATGGACTTGCTAAAGTCGTCCCTAGTCCTCACCCATAGGCAGTGTGTGGGTGGGTAATAAAAGAATGAAGAGCATCCCAATTTCCCCACTTCCGTATTATAGTATAGCCCTATATCGGGTAAGCCAACTCCCCCTAAATTAGTGGGGTTTTGTAGGAGCTGTAGCAATAGTCTAGGCTTATGTTTGTCCCAGATTAAAAAGGTACATATTGACTGGAGGGATCTACACAGGGAGGCCGGTATAGCTACGGGGAGCATTATAAAGACATAGAGTAACCTAGGGAGGATCATAATTTTGTATGCATTGATTTTCCCCAGCCATAATATGTGGCAATTTATCTAATTCTTGAAGGCAAGTTTGCCATAGGGGGTGTAGTTATATTACACTCTGTTGGCTATAGAGGTTGAGATCTTAATACCTAGGTAAACTAAGAAAGTTTACCTCCAATGGAATGCATATTTTCTCTGGAGCTCTTTGGTAAGTTTGCCGGTCTAATTTATAGTTGGAGCTTTTCCCAAATGCGTCTAGTAATAACAGAAGGGGGAAGGGAGGGATCAATTTATTGGGGCCATATAAGGCTATTAAAACGTTGTCAGCAAGAGAGGGCGTGGCCTGACTGCTGACCTGAATGGCAGCATAGTCTGAGAACTCCTGCACAATCCACTTGTAAATTACAATACTACTTCCAGAACCTCTTGCCGGATATTCCTGACGACAAGTGGGTAATAGACAGAGCGCATAGAGCACTGCGGGCCCGCAGATCAGAGAGCTCTACACCCAGGGACATAATCATGTGCTTTCACTTCTATGCCACGAAGGAAGCAATTCTGCAATACAGCAGAGAAAATGAACTCCCCTACTAAACCGCTCACCTACCTACCAAACCACTCACCTACCAAGACCTCGCTGCATCCACCCTGCAGAGACGATGGTAATGGAGGCCGATCACCACCCTACTGCGACAGAACATCCGTTCAAGATCATCACCTGTGCAAACAGCAAAACCTACACCCTGCAGCCAGGCGATGACCCTTCCCAGCTCCTCACTAAACTGGGTATTGAAACACCACCGGAGCTGCAACTCCCAGTGCCAACTCAACAAGAACTAACCTTACTGCCAAGGGACTGGCTCATGGCGACTGAAACACAGCATGGCAGCTCCTGAATGCGCTGGCAGTGCAGGACTCACACAACAAGCGGACTTATGTCTTATAGACTCACGACTACCCTTGCAGTGGGGTTAAAGCTAAGTGCATTGGTTGGGAGGGAGGGATGAATAGAGGCCAGGGGTTTCAGGTACAAATGTATGAGGGTGGGGAAGGAGGGACAGAAAGGGAAAGATAACGGAAATACAAATTGTATACGGAATGTCAGAGGTATATGAGTTAACAAAATGGTATATCTAATGTTAGACACTCCCGGAGGTTACCTATTAACAAGAAGCACAGAACAACCGCTATGACACGTACCCCCATAGACGCCCAGCCTCAAATCCCGCCCGCACTGACTTAGAAAGAATAGCCCCTCTCCCACAGCCAGTTAACAGATGGGATTAGAGACACCCAAGAACAAATAAAATGGACACACTATTAGCCAGACAACTAAGACCCAGACAGGGGATCACACCCATCACCAAACTAAATAAAGCCAACGGTGAAATAGCTAACACACCAAAACTCATCAATGAGCTATACAATCACCTTTTTCACAGAGCTATACAATCACACACCACACCATACACCAGACACAGACCCAATTGCGCTACTTAATCTAACATACGATGCCCAAGTGGATACCTGTCAACTGAGAGTCCACATAAAACGCACTATGCCAAAGGTTAAGTGGTAACTGCTGTGGACACCGGGTAGTACTGGGTAGATTAACCGTTGACAGCGGACATACACTTCCCATCTGAGACCCTCTGAAACCTTTGAGTTCAGCAACCATCTAAGAATTTGAACAAGTAAGCTCCAACATGCTCGACAAGGCACCAATAACACATAAGGTGGGGGGGAGGGGAGGAAATGTGACCCGTCTAATCCCAACAAGAAGACCCACCACAAAGACCGACCATGGTAGACACACCTAGGCAACGGCAAATTAAACTTACAACGAGTGCATATGTGCGGGGTCAGCCACTCATCACTGAGGACCACCCGACACCTCAGTGAAAGAGCTCCAACAGGGTCTGGCCACTTGTAAGACCAGACCCCGAGGTACAACCTACCACTTTGATTAAGAGATTCAAAATGGTTACTAGGTTAAAGTTATACACTGTTTTCAATGTATTTATTTTTCTTTGTATTTACTTTTATATTTTCTTCTTTGGCTTGAAATGGTGACTCAGACTAACGAGGTATAGATCACCCCCTACAGCGCCCACAAAAGGACAAACCCCGATACGTAAAGGGATACAAAATGTACAACTGACACACAGGACCAACAACAAACCGCTCCTCCCTTCCTCATGACTCTTAAGATACCATCACAAAATATAAAAGGGCTTAACAAAAATGCAGGCTTCTCTTTAGGGACTTGAAATCTAAGGGAGTAAACATAGCAATCATACAGGAAACACACCTCCCTAAGGCAGCACCTACCAAGCTAAGGGATAGAAACTACACTGTTGCGTAGGAAGCGTGGCAATACTAATCCATAAATGATGCCCCTACATCATCACAGCCAGCCAAACAGACCCAGAGGGATGGTACATGATGGTGACAGACACCCTCCATAACAATAGACTCAGGATGTATACGCCCCCAATGATCTAGACAACTCATTTTGGGCCTCATTAGGAACCCTCACGATGTCCTTGAACAGAGGCGTAACAGTGGTGGGAGGGGATTTTAATGCGGTGCCGTGTCCGACGATAGATAGAAGCACAAAGCCAGGCACCCAGAGATCCCAAGGAAGGGGGAGGCAGGATAGACTACTGCATGAATACCTAACACACATGGGCCTCTTCGATGCCTGGAGACTGCAACACCCAGATTACATGGGATTATACAGTTTATTCCAACCCCCACGACACGTACTCAAGAATAGATCACATCTTCGTAAATGACACAGGCATGCACAAGGTACCTCACACTGACATAAATAGCATAACGTGGTCAGATCACGCAGATATCACTTTTACCCTCAGTAAAATTAAATATAGCTTCAACTGGACATGGAGATTAAACCCCTATCTTCTAAAGGATCAAGAAGTGCAGGCCAATACCAAAGAAGCTATAGTCACATACTTTCAGGACAATGCTACACCAAACATGAGTCCCACCACACTCTGGGCAGCCCATAAGACAGTAATTAAGGGCAACCTCATCAGAGCAGCCACTCACAAAAAACAACGAAAAACAAAACTCCTGCTGGAACTCCAGTCACAATTACGTTGACTGGAACAGCAACATAAAACACAACACACAGCCCCCAGACGGAACGAACTTAACGCCCTTAGACATTCTATTAAAGAGCTGACATTAGAAGAGATAGCCCGCTCAGTAACGTGGTCCAAAAGACTAAACTATGAAAAGGCAAATAAAATGGACACACTATTAGCCAGACAACTAAGACCCAGACAGTGGATCACACCCATCACCAAACTAAATAAAGCCAACGGTGAAATAGCTAACACACCAAAACTCATCAACGAGGAGTTCCCCACCTTTTTTAACAGAGCTATACAATCACACACCACACCATACGCCAGACAACCCAGAATAGATAACACGCATAGCCACCTTCCCAGAACAACTTCCATTACCTCAGATTAAAAATAAAGACATGGAGAAACTGACAGCACTAATCACAGAAGATGAAGTAAAAGCTGCTATCACACACTTAAAAGGTAGCAAAGCACCTGGCCCTGACGGCTATGATATGAGCTACTATAAAATATTCAAGGACGAACTAGCGCCCCAACTAGTTGAGCTATATAATCAGAGAGGGAGGCACACCGATCACGCATATGACCACAGCAAACATAATCTTAATCACGAAACCAGACAGAGATACCACCCAGACTTTTAATTACAGACCCATCTACTTAATAAACACCGACCTAAAGATTTATGCTACAATTTTAGCCACCAGACTCACACCACTACTGACACGACTGATTCACCCAGATCAAGTGGGATTCATGCCTGGATGACAGCTCTATGAAAACACTCGCAGAGGAGCTGATCTTCTATGGTACATGATCACCACCAAGAAACCCTCACTAGCCCTCTCGCTAGATGCCGAGAAGGGATTTGACCGAGTAGAATGGCCCTTCCTCACCACACTCCTACAAAAGATGGGATTCCCGGACTTCTTTTGCACCGCACTCAGAGCCCTATACACAGACCTGAGAGCCCAAACCCTCATTACGGGAGCGCCTGCAACACCCTTCCCCCTGCGAAATGGCACCCAACAAGGATGCCCACTCTTGCCACTGTTGTTTGCACTAACACTTGAACCTTTACTGATAGCAATTAGATCAGATCCAGACATACATGGGGTGGAGATAGCAAAACAGCAATTTAAGGTATCGGCATATGCAGATGATGTCCTGCTAACCTTAACGAACCCAATGAGAAGTCTACCCAAACTATCGACACTCTTAGCCGAATATGGAGACATCTCAGGCTACAAAATGAATCCCTCTAAAACGGTGGCAATGCCCTTCCACATGACAACAACAGACATGACCGCCATTAGACAAGCATATCATTATAAACTAGAGACGTGAGAATTCAAATCCTTAGGGGTAACAATGACAGCAGACCCTGCATCCCTATACCAAAAAAACTACACTCCATTGTTTCAAACCCTAACACGAGAACTGGAAAGATGGACCGATAACTCATCTTTTGGATAGGACGACTGCATGCGGTCAAAAAGAATGTACTACCAAGACTGCTATTCCTTTTCCAATCTTTCCCCATACAAATAACAAAAAGGGACTTGACACCAACCCAACAAGCAATAGATTCATCTATATGGAACAAAAAAAGGCCATGACTGGCCCGCAACTTAATATACAGACCCAAAAACAGAGGAGGACTAGGACTACCCAACATACACCACTACTATCACGCAGCCCAATTGGCCCATATCATACATTGGCACTCACTCACGGACCGCAGGAGATGGGTAGACATTGAATCCCTAATGTCAGGGGTGGATCTACCCCAATTAAAAAATTTGGGAACCAAAGAAACATAGGCCCATACTAAAAACAACATGCCAGGCCATTCTAAACTGCCTTACAATATGGGACCAAGCAAAACAAAAATATGCCCTAGGAACAGACTCCTCACCGATGACCCCAGTATTTAGAAACAGGGCATTCCCCCCCAGGACTCAGAGCCAGGGACTTTAAAGGCATAGAAGCCACAGGGCTACAAAGGTATATCCACCTGTACGTCCAAAATGATATAGTTACACACGACCACTTAACCACACATGCCCCATTTCAATCGAGGGACTACTTTTGTTACCTCCAACTCAGGGACTTTGCCCGGACGGCAGAGGTACAAACTGCAGCAAAACGAACTATGACCTTCTTTGAGAGGTTGTGCTACAAAGAGTCAACACAGACTAAGTTGATCACATTACTATATCAACACATTAGTGCAGAATCAGGTGAATGGGGACCACTTAGATATACAGAGCAATGGGAAGCAGACCAGGGGGAAACACTTGAGGGGATGGACTGGCAGGAGATGTCAATGTGTGTTACATTACAGGAACAGAGTTACAAGATGCTATTTAGTTGGTATATGACGCTGGTAAAACAATATCACATGCAATTGAGCCCCACTGACACCTGCTGGCATCTATGCGGGGACAAAGGGAGCTTTATACATATGTGGTGGCACTGCCCAAAAGTTAAGGAATACTGGGAAAGAGTAACAGCTTTAAGCACCCAAGTGTTCCAGAGACCTATATAGTTAGACCCTTGGAGCTGCCTCGTCTCCAGACCCACAGAGGGGCTTAACAGATATGAGCAAAAACTACTAAACATGATAAATTTAGCAGCAAGAAGAGCACTGGCGCAAACATGGGCAAGCCCAGAAATACCACACATATCTATAGTACTCACCAAAATCAGGGACAATTACCTTATGGACAAACTTACAGCACAAGTGCATAACATCACCTCCAGCTTTAGTAAGACATGGGAATTGTGGGAACAATATGACACCTAAACTGGAGAGTCAAAGGGTATACAAACACACAAATGATGATGCCCTCCCATGTAACGAGACCTAACCACTCACAGCAGCAAGAGCAAAACGAACACACCTCTAAAAATTTAATTATATAACATGTTACTTTATTTTTTGTTGTTTGATTATTGTTTATATGTACCAATACAAAATGTTGACTGCATAAAAAGACGCTGTACTGTATCAAAAAACACAGCAGGACTGTTAAGCAAAATGTACCCAAACTATGAAATACCTTAAGAGACTCCCAGTCTCAATACGGCTTCTGTGCAAGCTCTGGTATACTGTACTGATGGTTTACTTCTACAGTTGCAAGAAAAAGTATGTGAACCCTTTGGAATTATATGGATTTCTGCACAAATTGGTCATAAAATGTGATCTGATCATCATCTAAGTCACAACAATAGACAATCACAGTCTGCTTAAACTAATAACACACAAATAATGAAATGTTGCCATGTTTTTATTGAACACACCATGTAAACATTCACAGTGCAGGTGGAAAAAGTATGTGAACCCTTGGATTTAATAACTGGTTGAACCGCCTTTGGCAGCAATAACTTCAACCAAACGTTTCCTGTAGTTGCAGATCACACGTGCACATCAGTCTGGAGTAATTCTTGACCATTCCTCTTTACAGAACTGTTTCAGTTCCGCAATATTCTTGGGATGTCTGGTGTGAATCATTTTCTTGAGGTCATGCCACAGTATCTCAATCGGGTTGAGGTCAGGACTCTGACTGGGGCACTTCAGAAGGCGTATTTTCTTTAGTTTAAGCCATTCTGTTGTTGATTTACTTCTATGCTTTGGGTCATTGTCCTGTTGCAACACCCATCTTCTGTTGAGCTTCAGCTGGTAGACAGATGGCCTTAAGTTCTCCTGACAAAAAGTCTTGATAAACTTGGGAATTCATTTTTCCTTCGATGATAGCAATCCGTCCAGGCCTTGACGCAGCAAAGCAGCCCCAAACCATGATGCCCCCACCACCATACTTCACAGTTGGGATGAGGTTTTGATGTTGGTGTGCTGTGCCTCTTTTTCGCCACACATAGTGTTTTGTGTTTCTTCCAAACAACTCAACTTTGGTTTCATCTGTCCACAGAATATTTTGCCAGTACTGCTGTGGAACATCCAGGTGCTCTTGTGCAAACTGTAAACGTGCAGCAATGTTTTGTTTGGACAGCAGTGGCTTCCTCTGTGGTATCCTCCCATGAAATCCATTCTTGTTTAGTGTTTTACGTATTGTAGATTCGCTAACAGGGATGTTAGCATTTGCCAGTGACTTTTGTAAGTCTTTAGCTGACACTCTAGGATTCTTCTTCACCTCATTGAGCAGTCTGCGCTGTGCTCTTGCAGTCATCTTTACAGGACGGCCACTCCTAGGGAGAGTAGCAGCAGTGCTGAACTTTCTCTATTTATAGACAATTTGTCTTACCGTGGACTGATGAACAGCAAGGCTTTTGGAGATACTTTTATAACCCTTTCCTGCTTTATGCAAGTCAACAATTCTTAATCGTAGGTCTTCTGAGAGCTCTTTTGTGCGAGGCATCATTCACATCAGGCAATGCTTCTTGTGAAAAGCAAACCCAGAACTGGTGTGTGTTTTTTATAGGGCAGGGCAGCTGTAACCAACACCTCCAATCTCATCTCATTGATTGGACTCCAGTTGGCTGATATCTCACTCCAATTAGCTCTTGGAGATTTCATTAGTCTAGGGGTTCACATACTTTTTCCACCTGCACTGTGGATGTTTACATGGTGTGTTCAATAAAAACATGGCAACATTTCATTCTTTGTGTGTTATTAATTTAAGCAGACTGTGATTGTCTATTTTTGTGACTTAGATGATGATCAGATCACATGTTATGACCAATTTGTGCAGAAATCCATATCATTCATAAGGGTTCACATACTTTTTCTTGCAACTGTATGTCAACACAAAAATAAAGCTAAAAAAAAAAAACGTTGTCAGCAAAAAGCACTAAGCAATATTTCCTGTCAAGCATTTAGATTCCTGCAATCTCTTTGTTGGACCTAATTTTTGAGGCCAGGGATTCAAGGGAGAGAATGTACAGTAGGGGCGAGTGAGGACAGCCCTGGCTGGTGCTATTGGTTATTACAAATTATGTGGACAAGAATTAGCAGGCGGTTTATGGTATAGAGCCATAACACCCTGTATAAATGTCGGAGGAAAGTAAATTCTCTCCAATACTTTGTTCATGTATTGCCAGTTTAGCCTTCCACTCAACCGGCTAATCCCTGTCACATTTCTGTTCAAAGAATGCTTCAAGAATTGAAATACTTCCTCCACACTGAGCTCCATAAAGTATCCTCAGAACAGAGGAAACAGGGGATGCCCACCACTAGAAGCAAAGCTGCAGAAAATGGAGGAGAAACAGGCAGATCATGAAGACAGGGTCCGGTGCAACAATATCAGAAGATCCCAGAGATAAGCAAACCGCAACACTTGGAATGGTATGTCCATGAACTGTTCACAACACTTATACCTAACTTGGAAACTACAGAACTTTTGCTAGACTGTACTCATAGGCTTCCAAAGCCCAAACACCTACCGACCTCCATACCAAGAGATGTCATTACTAGAGTACACTTCCATCTCTCCCGAAAATAAGGGTCTTATACAAATTTTTCCCACAAAAAGTGCAGTAGTGCTTATTTTCGGGGAATGTCTTATTTTGAGGAAAAAGAGTAGGAAGCATGTGCTAGAAAGCAGGTCTACGTTCGGGGAAACTTTCCGAAGATAGATTATCTTACTTGCGAATTGAATCCTGCAAATCTATATTTTGAGAAACTTCCCCGAACATAGATTAGCTTACTGGTGTATGGAATTCAGTGAGTATATGTTTAATTAGTTAACTAGCTACGAGTGACTAGGGCTTATTATCGTGGTAGGGTTATATTACGAGCATCCCTCGAAAATAAGCTAGGGCTAGGGCTTATTTTCGAGGGATGTCTTATTTTGGGGGAAGCAGGGTATTATACAGTGCAAGACCACATCATGCAGGCAGTAAGACTGGGGCCTACCTTCACAGGGGAATTTGAACATGTGCAATTATTTACAGACCTTTCCCCCACCACTATGCTCAAAAGACGGGCCTTTAAAGCTTAAAAGATGGGTCTGCTTGTGAAGAGGAACAAAGTTGACAAAACCATCTATACACCTGCGGAAGGAAAGACCCTGTTGCGGGACTGGACATCCATATAGACGCTAAAGACCCGCTGACACGCACCGGACCCACAAGTCCCCTAAAAAACTCACCAAGGACTGGTCAACTGCTTCACCTCATACCTGAGCACTGGCCCGATCTGGCGAAATGCTCCGCTGTACTTCAGGTGACAGACTTACCTCTGTTTGCCAAAATTCGTAAGCTACTACAATCCTGTTTATTGCTGTGTATCACTGAGCTAGCTTTTTGCCCACTTATTGTTTGCCCTATCACTTGCCGTCGATAGGTAGTAAAAAATATACCATCTTTCTCCAAGGTTACCCCCCACAGCTACTATCTAACACTCTGAGCCATATCGTAATCCGTTTTCCCACTGATGGACGCTATAAGCTAACTGAATTTTATAAATAGTTTTTTACTTATGTTTTTACTGTATGCTATTTTTATTTTGGTTAAGTGTTTTGCTTTCAGACCTCATGTGCTAAACTACTCCAGCTGTCTTGGGAAATGTGGTACTTGGGAACACACGCCCACCTACCCCTATACGAGTAAAAAGGAGCTGCCACTTTATAGCTGGCATGCCCCTTAAGGTGCAGGCTTGGTTAATAGGCAACCAGCTGGATTTCTCCATTTCTGCTTTAATACTGGACTACTTTAATAGTGGACCGCCTATGCATAGTTAAACATAGAGATACCATTACTCTACCATGGTACTTAATATATTTTCCCTGAATGCCAAAGGGCTTAATTCACCCCACAAAAGGTGCCTGGCACTGAAAGAGGCCAAAAAGCACAAAACTCATGTGTATTTCTTCCAAGAAACCCATTTCAAATGGGGAAACAGACCTAGATTTTCATTGCAGTGGTTTCCTCATGATTATCACTCTTTGCAAAAAAGGCGATAAAAAAGGGCGATACCTCATATTACAATCTAAATCCCTCTGCAGCAAAGCAATATCCTGCTCACATTGTATTACTTTGCAGAATTTTGTGTCATCTGCAAACACTGAAACAGGTCTTTTAATGCTTATTTCAAGATCATTTATAAACATGTTAAATATAAGCGACCCGGAACAGGACCCTGAGAGACACCACTTTTGTCCAACTTGAAAATTTACCATTAATGACAACTCTCTGTGCTCAATCTATGTTAAACCTTTGATGACAAGCATTAAATAACCTGTAAGTGATGATACAGATGAGGATATGGAAGCCTTTTGGGTAGAAATATGTACAGTGAGGAAACAGACATCTATTAATAGTATGAATATGTAACCAACCTCTAAACATTAATATTGATAGGGAAGAGCATTTGCTACCTCAAATTAATAAGGCTTCACAACTGGATAATTTTTTAATCATTGGAGATTTTAATTATCCAGACTCTGATTGGGCTTCAAAGCTATATTCCTAACACAATGGTGTCCCTCTGCACCCCCCCCCCCCCCCTCCCCTGCAGAACTCAAAGGGCCAAATAACCCTTTAAACACTCACTTTGTTTCAGCGCCAAGGTCCCTCTTTGCTGGCTTCATCACCCCCTCCTCTAACATCATTGTGAAGGGGGGACCTAATGTGCATGTGTGGCGAGAGCTACATACATCAATGCTTTCCTATGGGGATTGCAGATGCTTGACATCCTCATGCAAAGCATGTGGACGCCTAGCAGCATTTCACAGAGATAAACTCTGTGAAACAGCAGGAAGTACTGCAATGAAACATTTCAAGATATCTATAAATGCAATGTTTAAAGCTGCAGGGTTAAGGGGACAGGGATGGTGCACCCAGACAACTTCAATGAGATGAAGTGATCTGGATGACTGTATTGTTCCTTTAAAGGAAACATGTTTTTGAACTTAATAAAAAAACAATTGCATGCCTTAATTTGTCAAAACAACAACTAGAACACCATATACCTTTTTTGAAATGTCCAAGTTAGGGAGCCCTTGGGAAATAGTTGCCATAATATGATATCATTTGAGATTAACTCAAAACAATGGGTTGTACAAAAATCCCTTCATTTTAAAAAGGTTAATTATAAAAAGATACGGTCATCTTTACAACAAATTGACTGGCAGGAATTATTCACTGACAAAAAGGATACATGTGGAATTTAAATACATTCTACAAAAGTGCAATTCTCATTACATACCATTGAGCAACAAATGTACAAGAATCAAATTAGAACCTGTGGCTTAGTAAAAGGGTTAGTCACATAAATCATTTAAATCAGAGGGGTCAATTGCATCCTATGACAAATATAAGCATGCCAATTGGGATTCAATAAGCAAAACCTGAAACTGAAAAGCTTTTGACTAATGAGGTTGAATACCAACTTCAAAACAGTTTTTTTTAAGTAATGCCAAAAACGTTAAGAGTAAATGGTTGACCCACTGGAATCTGAGATGGGTGAGTTATTCAAGGAGGATCAGAACAAGGAAGACATTCTAAATATCTTTTTTTTTTCTTCAGTATAGAGAAAATAAGAATCTATAGCTGTAGCTTTCCAACTCCCTGTTACAAAAGCCTTACAGAAAAAATGTGATTGATTAAAACAGGATAAAGTGCTACAGAAATTAAAGAAAGTTAATGTTAACAAAGCCTCAAGGCCAGATGGTATTCCCCCACGTGTGTTTATGGAGCTTAGTATAGAAATATCCATACCACTGTTTTAAATCTTTCAAGGTTCTTTTCTTTCAGGACTTATACCAGAGAATTGGAGAAAAGCAGATGTGATGCCTATTTTTAAAAAGGGTTCAAAAGCTACAGACCTGTGAGCTTGACATCTGTGGTTGTTGAATTATTTGTGCTGTTAAGGGATAATATTCAAGAATGCATTTGCACAATAATATCATTAGCAGGAGTCAAAAGATTTTATGAAAGGCTGGTCATGCCAAACTAACCTAATTGCACTCTCTGAAGAAGTTAGTAAAATATAGATCAGGATGATCCAGTAGATGTAATCTAATTGGATTTTGCCAAGGCATTTGAAACAGTTCCAAGTAAAAGTGTACTATTAAAACTAAAATCGGGTTAGATTTAAAATTGTGCTCTTGGAAATAACAAGATAAAGTGCAGAGAGTGCCTCAGGATTCTGTCCTGTTTCCACTGCTCTTTAATCTGTTTATAAATTATCTTGAAAAGGGTATTAAAAGTCATTGTCGGTGTTTGCATATGACCCCAAACTAGGTAAGATAATACAGTCTGAACATGATATAACTGCTCTACAGAGGGATTTAAATACATTTGGGGAATGTTAGTGATAACATTAAATAAAAAGGGCTTGGTAGCAATTATAGATAAACTAGGCAACAGTAAGCAATTCTGGTCTACAATTTAAAATGCTAGTAAGGTGCATTTGTGTATAAAGAGTGGTATTGATTCACGTGATCAAAATATAATTTACCTCTTTATAAATAACCTTTTGGGTACCAGTTTAAAGGGTATTGCAGAACTAGAAAAAGTGTAGAGGTAAGATACAAAATGAATAATGGGATGGAAAACATTAATTATAAAGTGAAATTGCATTTCTTTTCTTCAGAAAAAAGGCTCCACAGAGGGGATATGATAGCACTGTACAAATAAACAACTTGTTTATTAGTAGGAATACGCAACAGACAAAAATCCATCTATTGAGACTGCAAGGAGTTTTCTCTTACAGCATAGGAAAGTGTTATTTACTGTAAGAACAATAACATGTGGAATCCTCTACCTAAAGAGGTTGTGTTATCAGAAGCCCAGCTGTCCTGTTGGGGGCTGGCAGCGAGCTGTTACTTACCTTTCCTGCAGCTCCTGTCAGCTCCCTTCCCCTCGGTGCCGTTCAGCTCCACTGTAAGTCTCGCGAGAGCCTCGGTGTCTGAGCGTATCCATGGGTTACCGTGGCAACGCTCCGTGCGGCACTCAGACCGCGAGATTTACAGTGGAGCTGACCGGAACGGAGGAGAAGGGAGCTGACAGGAGCTGCAGGAAAGGTAAGTTACAGCTTGCTGCCAGCCACCTCCTGCACAACCCATCCACTTGACCACAAGGGAATAATATAGCCCCCCTCCCTGGCCATGTATCAAGCAGGGAGGGGGGACAAAAAAATGAAAGAAAAATGTTAATAATATTAAAAAAATAATAATATTAAAATAATAATAAAATAAATAATAAAAATGCCCACCCCCACCAAGGTTACACACTCTGCATCACATACACACACTATATACACACACTGCATTATATACACATACACTCACTGCATTCATTATACACACACACACTGCATTCATTATAATCACACACACACACTGCATTATATACACACACTGCATTCATTATATACACACACTACACAAACACACACTCTGCATTAATTATATACACACACACTGTAAATAAATATTCAATTAATATAATTTTTTGGCGATCTAATTTTATTTCGAAATTTACCAGTAGCTGCTGCATTTTCCACCCTAGTCTTATACTCGAGTCAATACGTTTTCCCAGTTTTTGGGGGTAAAATTAGGGGCCTCGACTTATATTCGGGTCGACTTATACTCGAGTATAAACGGTACTTGATGTATATGAACAGGTTGTTTTTGCAACCTAGATTACTATACATATATTTACTTTGCAATTACATGAAAGATATATACTAATATAACCATTATCTGATGATATTGCATTATTAAAACATATATTTCTTCCAGATGTCAAACAATAATGATGGAAGCAATATTCTACCTGTGTAGCTCAATATTCAAAGAGGCAGACTCTAAACAGGTTCCTTCCTGAAGTGTATTTTCTTCTTGAACATCTTCGGAATACAGAGAATTCTAGCATAATAAAAATTAAATTTTGTAAGACTGTATTAAGTTGGTTTGTAAGCAGGAAAAACAATGTTTTAAGTAACAAAATGTACAATACATGCATTATTCAATGAACATGTGCTCGTAAAGTGTTGTGCAATTTAATATACCATTCTAAGTTATTTAAGGATATAAAAAAACAACAAAAAAGTCAACAAAAATAAACCACTAGCTAAAATGTTTATACAATTACAGATACTATAATATTTAAAATGGATTTCACTATTTATATTAAATGAATCCACTATGAATACAAGGTTGTAAAGTATGTGTGTCTGTGAGTATGTGTGTGTGCATCTGTCAGTGTGTGTGTGTGTGCACGTGTTTATATATGCATGCGAGTGTATATTATTATCTATTTTTGGGGGGTGGGGGAATCTTGGGTGAGTTCCCACACTTAATCCCCCAGGACTTGACCCCTGTAGTTCATCTTGTATTCAAACCATTGACTGAACAAGAAACATGCATTTTGTAATGTAGTACCCTTTTATACTAACTTACCACTGGTGATTGTTTAATGTAAACACTAGAATAGGTTGAAAGGAGGTGGGCTTCATCCTCTTCTTCTGTGTAACAAAGTGGCTTTGCTGGAAGCGAGCAGTGTAGACTCTTTGATATTGCATTCAGGTGAAATAAAAGTTCATCAATGAGGCCCTCAAATTCATCTAAATAGAAATTCTTTTTGGAACAAGAATAATCGATATATAGTAACTGTCATATTATCATGTACTACAAGAGGTAATTGGACATGGTCTCTTATATAAACTAGGTTAATCAAGTTAATCTTTAACCTCGACCTCTGATTGTGAACAAGTACACTCTCTGCTTCACTCCTAAGTGAACGGGTGTGAACTAGTGTACTGTGCATGGATAAAGTTAACAAATAGTTTTGGTGCCTTATGTTTGGCTTGGCAAATGGCATGCTCTTTCATTAATTCCCATGTTCAAGATGCTCTGATGCCTAATGAACTGCTTAATTATGGGGTTACAGCTTAATATCTATGCTATGTTTAGCACAGTGTTCAAGTAGAGATTGATGCTGTATTAGTCAAGTACCACAGATGTAAAAAATAAATACAAAAATCATATTTTGTAATACCTTTTTTTATTGGACTAACAGAACTTTGTAATGGCAAACTTTCGTTAATCCTCCCTTTCTCAAGCCTAAAGTATTTCTAAACAGAGACGACACATAGAATTCAAAGTTCAGTTGTGATACAGGGGTTAAAGCGACATGAGTGCAGATAAGACACAGATTTGTTAGAAAATAGATACCATTCTCGCAGAGGGTCGTACATATCTTGTGTGAAAAAGAATTACTTAGATTAAGAATGCATGGATTCACATCCAAGAGTTCCAGAATATACATGAAGCATAGGCGTGCGCAGCCTGTTGCATTAGGGTGTGCACCCTAAAGCACAAACACACACGCCACGTGTATATGTATTTTTATATACATACATACATACATATATATATATATATACACACACACACACAAATACAAGTATACGTAGCTGCAGTGTATGTGTGATTGTGAGCTGTGCAGTGTGTGTGTGATTGTGAGCGGTGCAGCGTGTAAAGGGGTGCAGTGTGTGTGATTGCGAGGGGTACAGTGTGGTGTAATTGTGAAGGGTGCAGTGTGTGTGATTGTGAGGGGTACAGTGTATGTAATTGTGAGGGATTCAGTGTGTGTGGGGTACAGTGTGTATGATTGTGAGGGGTGCACTGTGTGGGCGACAGGGGTTAGGAGGGTGGAGGGGCAGCAACAGGGGTTGGGGGGGTAGAGGGACAGGAGGTGGGGGGGGTGGAGGGGCAGTAACAGGAGGTAGCGGGGGTAGACGGTTAATGACAGGGGTTAGGGGGTAGTAACAGGGGTTAGGGGTGGTAGAAGGGTAGTGACGGGTTAGGGGGATAGAGGGGTAATGACAGGGGTTGGGGATAGAGGGGTAATGACAGGGGTTGGGGATAGAGGGGTAATGACAGGGGTTGGGGATAGAGGGGTAATGACAGGGGTTGGGGTAGAGGGGCAGTGAAAGGGGTTGGGGGGTAGAGACAGGAGTTAGGGGGGTAGAGGGGCAGTGACATGGGTTAGGGGGGTAGAGGGGCAGTGACATGGGTTAGGGGGGTAGAGGGAAAGTGACAGGGGTTGGGGGGTAGTGACAGGGGTTAGGGGGGTAGTGACAGGAGTTAGGGGGGTAGTGACAGGAGTTAGGGGGGTAGTGACAGGAGTTAGGGGGGTAGTGACAGGAGTTAGGGGGGTAGTGACAGGAGTTAGGGGGTAGTGACAGGAGTTAGGGGGTAGTGACAGGGGTTGGGGGGTAGTGACGGGTTGGGGGGTAGAGGGGTAGTGAAGGGGTTAGGGGGGTAGAGGAGCAGTGACATGGGTTAGGGGGGTAGAGGAGCAGTGACAGGGGTTAGGGGGGTAGTGACAGGGGTTATGGGGTTAGAGGGGTAGTGACAGGGGTCAGGGGGTAGTGACAGGGGTCAGAGGGGTAGTGACAGGGGTCAGAGGGGTAGTGACAGGGGTCAGAGGGGTAGTGACAGGGGTCAGAGGGGTAGTGACAGGGGTTAGAGGGGTAGTGACAGGGGTTAGTGGGGTAGTGACAGGGGTTAGTGGGGTAGTGACAGGGGTTAGGGCGGTAGTGACAGGGGTTGGGGGGTAGAGGGGTAGTGAAGGGGTTAGGGGGGTAGAGGGGCAGTGACAGGGGTTAGGGGGGTAGTGACAGGGGTTATGGGGTTAGAGGGGTAGTGACAGGGGTTAGGGGGGTAGTGACAGGGGTCAGAGGGGTAGTGACAGGGGTTAGAGGGGTAGTGACAGGGGTTAGGGGGTTAGAGGGTATAGTGACAGGGGTTAGGGGGTAGTGACAGGGGTTAGGGGGTTAGAGGGGTAGTGACAGGGGTTAGGGGGGTAGTGACAGGGGTTAGGGGGTTAGTGACAGGGGTTAGGGGGTAGTGACAGGGGTTAGGGGGTTAGAGGGGTAGTGACAGGGGTTGGGGGGTAGTGACAGGGGTTAGGGGGTTAGATGGTTAGGGGGGTAGTGACAGGGGTTAGGGGGTTAGATGGTTAGTGACAGGGGTTAGGGGGTAGTGACAGGGGTTAGGGACAGGGGTTAGAGGGGTAGGGACAGGGGTTAGGTGGGGTGGGGGGGCAGTGAGTGACAGGGGTTAGGGGGGGTATGGGGGCAGAGGCAGGGTCGGGGGGAAGTGAGTGACAGGGGACAGAGGGGGGTTTAAATACCTGCCCTGGTGGTCCAGTGGGCGCCCTCTCTCTTCAGTCTGCAGCTCCGCCGGGAGTGAGCTGCAGACCATATGGTGAGCCTCGCGATCTCCAGGCAGAGCGTTGCCGCGGCAACGCTCTGACAGGCTGAAGATCGCGAGACACTTCAGTCTGCAGCTCACTCCCGGCGGAGCTGCAGACTGAGGCTGGATCTCCGTCAGGGCAGACGGACAGGAGGGGCCTCTCACCCGGCGGCATTGTGTGCAAGCCGCCGGGCCCCCTCCTGTGTCGGGTCCTCGGTCATAGACCGAGGACCCGACATGTTAGTCTGCCCAAAGGTAGTGCAGCACGGAGGTGTGATTAGGGTGTGCCCAGGCACACCCGGCACACCCCGTGCGCACGCCTATGACATGAAGGCATACACAGAAACACACATGCACATCTACATGTATTTATATGTATTTCGTATGAACTTGTGTATATCGTGTATGTACTTGTGTATACTTGTACATATACACTACTTGTGTATATGTATATGTATGTCTGTGCATGCTGGATATCATCGTATAATAAAATATGAAATGACTCAGTTGCACTTAAAAGATGGATGCATGAAACACAGTTCAAAGATGCCTCCTCTAATGTAATAGGGGCAATCAGCTCCCAAATATTGCTGTGTTTCTTAGTGCTCCATGGGACTTCAGCAAAGTATTTAAGAGAAAGCTCCAGAAATATTTATTGCTTTCTAACAGGGAAATATAAAATACAGAGTGTCAGTTACATGCATTTTGTCTCAGCAAGAGATCAGCAAACTTAAAACAATAATACAAATCCAAACTACACCCATCCATCGATTGGTCATCGTATATTTCATCTGTTAAAATAGTATTACACTATTTGTATTCTTTTATATATACTAAGTTGTAACCCCATTGTTGTGCATTGCATCTTTAAGTGGAGAAACTAACAGGAAAAGTTTCTGGAGTAGCTGCCACAAGGGCCAGATTAAGAGCCGAGTGGACCTGGTGCTGACAATTATGAGGGGCCTATGCACAGATTCTTATCACCCAAAACCACTAAAACAGTCATACCTCTCAAACGTTATGTATCTGGTGGAGATATTGCCGGAGATTCTATAAAAAAAACTCAGATTCTCTTAAAATATGCTAATCTCTCTCTAATTCATGCTTTCATCTTTCAAGTAAATCCATACCCCCTAACAGCAGTGTCCAGTGAAGCAGGAAGTCAATGGGTGGTGTAAAAGGGTGGGCCACTGACGCAGATCATGTAACCAGACCTCCCAATAGGGATGAACGTGCCCAAAAAGGAAGTGTGTCTGCCCAAAGAATTGGAAGGCAAGCCTGGCATGAATGCATGTCAGGCTGCCTGCCAATCATGCATGCAGGCCAACAGCATCCTGAGCTTGGCATAAATGCGTCTAAGGATGCGCTCGCTCCATGCTTTCCAAGGACTTTCAACTAGCACTCACATGTCCACTTGTCTCCTTACCATCTTACTAGCAGACAGTAGGTACCCCCCCTTATTGTTTTATTAGGGCCCCCACCCACCGCTCAGGGGTGGGGGCCGGGGGGGAGGACAGTAGGTCCCCCCCTATCTTTATTTAGGGCCCCCACCCACTGCTCAGGGGTGGGGGCCGGGGGGGAGGACAGTAGGTCCCCCCCCTATCTTTATTTAGGGCCCCCACCCACCGCTCAGGGGTGGGGGCCAGGGGGGAGGACAGTAGTTCCCCCCTTTTATTGTTTTATTAGGGCCCCCACCCACCGCGCAGGGGTGGGGGCCGGGGGGGAGGACAGTAGGTCCCCCCCTTATTATTTTATTAGGGCCCCCATCCACCGCTCAGGGGTGGGGGCCGGGGGGAGGACAGTAACCCCCCCCTTATTACCATTTTTTTTTACAGTGAGCAGCCACAGGCCGTATAGCGAGTAGGGGCATTGGGGAGATTTTAATCTCCCTTGTGCTATTATGGGGGTCATTATAGTGAGGGGGGGACCTGGGGGGCTTATGAAGTGGTGGGGAGCTCTGCTCCCTGCCGCTTCTATAGTTACATATTACAAGGAGGGAGCTGCACGCCGGTAGCTCCCTCCTTGTAATAAACTGAACGAACAAACGAACACTGATACTCAGTGTTAGTTTGTTCGTCTGATTTTTTTCTATTCATTCATTCTTCTGTCTGATGAATGAATGAATAGGTGAAATTCCCGTTCGCATGTCCAGGTGTTTCACTGGGCATGTGCGGGATAGGTGAAATTCCCGTTTGCATGTCCAGGAGTTTCAATGGGCATGTGCGGGAATCTCACAGTCTGTGTAGTGTGGGTAGATGACGTGTCCCACAGGGACTTCACCTACCCACACAAAGATGGCGGTGCCCTGAATATAGATCGGGGCAGAAGATAAAGAATAAAAAATAGGTAATGTGGGGGGCTTAGGGGCATTTGGATGTAGTGGAGGCGGGAGGGGGGTTAAAAAAAAAAACAGGATTCGGCATGACAGTGCCGCTTTAAGAATAATTGATTATTGAGTGTCAAAGGAATTCCTTGATCCTTATTGTTCATAATAAACTCTAAATTATCTAGTATCTAAATTTACATACTAAGCAACATGATGCTGTGAGCAATTTGAGAAAAAATAAAGTTACATTAAAAATGTGGAATTAGCACTTATCACTCTAAGTTTCATGAAACCTTGACAGTGAGGATTGGAAGTTAGTCCCGGGAGTGGCGGCAGTTAGGTCAGTGCACTTAGCCTGTCACTGCCATCTATGGCATCAATTTATATTTTTGTATAAACCTTTTAAATGATCAAAATCACTTTACAAATGATTTATATACAGGAGTCACCATTAAGGCTCATATGAATTGCTTCAGAAACATTTTTCTAATAGAATGTGATCATTTCAAAATCAACACTGATAATACAGAAGGGCTAATCCTGCATTTTCAATATGGTTGACATCAGGGTGTCAAATGACTACAAAACTCCCAGAGACTTCCAACTGTAGTGGTTATGTTGCTGATAGGAATCTTTTATTAAGTTCAGGGCAGCCCAAATGGATGAGCAACCAGGGCAACTGTCAGGGCTCACACAGAGAGGAGGTACCACCACACCATCTTAATGGATCACTGAGAGTGTAGTGTAGATGTGACTGCTATATTATTATAGATGACATCCCCTGGCTTTCAGTACAAACAGCTCTGGCATTGGCTCATTAAAATAACTTTATGAAATGGTCTACCAAGAGGAAATGCACTGGGATGGCATATCCTCCATAAGAGCACAAAACCACACAAGTAAAATATATGTTTGCCTACTATGAACTTCAGTAGTGTGTAGGATTTTAATAGCAACTATTTTAATGATGACACCAATTGATTAATTACTCATATGAGAAACTAAAAGAAAGAAGAGAACTCTGGATCTCCTGGTTCTATGCTGAATATTCTCAGGGTGAAAACTTTGAATGAATGGGCATTGAATGAATGGGCAGATTCTCTGCCAACTGCAGACCCTATTAACATTCTGAAATATTCTTAAGTTCTGAATATGAACACGAGTCTATATACTAAATTGAAGTCTAATGTAAAATATAAATATTCTACAAAATATTACAATGCATAATTTAACACAAACTTGGTTGCTTACATTGCTGTTTGTCAGGACTCTGTCTGCATACTTTGGTTGTTTGATTCCAGCTATTAACAATATCCTCTCTTTTGTATATGAAATCATTTCTGTGAATGTTATAAAGTGCTTGTTACGATGTACTTTCTTGACTCTTGCCAGCTTAATGAAAATCCCTTTTGCCTGAAAATAAATACATGTATTAGATAAAGTATTTGTTTAGTAAAAGCAAATAAATATTTCACTAAACATAGCCTTGACAAGTATGTGGTGTCATGTTCTAATCTTACTCACAATGCACTAGAGTATTTATATCTTACTCTATACTCAATGGGGCACACTGTACTCATAGACAAGGTAGGCTTTTAAGTTACTTGGGTCCAAGAACACAATGTATTGGGGGATATGCATTGTTACAGCTCCAATGCATATCCCCCAATACATTTCCCTACAGACATACCAACTTTAAGTTCATCTTCCTATAACCACATTCCCCTACCGATGTATCTCCACACAGCCACATTGCTTGCCCCGCTTAACCCCTACAGCCACATCTACCCCTCCTCCCAATTTAGCATTTGGCCTAGCATAGGTATTTTGCTGTACCTATCATTATCTAAAGCAGGGGTTCCCAACCCGTGGTGGCAGTGCACCGCACAGGTTGGGAAACTGAATGAGGGTCCAACAGGTGGCATGCCCTTAGGGTCACCTGATGGACATGTGCAATGAGGGGCCTGGAAGTGTGCTGCGATGCTTTAACAGTGCAACCCTTCTTAACTGCAGGGAGAGTTTGGAGGAGATGACATATTATAACTTCCTCACAACTCACTCACACAGCCATGTGGGAAAAGAGAGCCACAAGGATCTTCTGATCCGGCCCCCAACTCCCACCAGCCACAGCCAGCAAAAGTTAAGCTTAATGTGCATGTAATCTGTGTGTAGTGTGTGTATCTGTGTGTGTGTGTGTGTATCTGTGCCAGTACCCATGTACCACAGGTGTGGCTGAAATGCTGGACACATAGACTGTGGTAAAGCATAAAATATAAAGACAATTACTATATTAAATATGTTATGATTGTAGATTGCAGCACTAATTTGCAGACAGTCATTTTTTGCCACTGAATGATATATAGCATCACTGTTAGTGAGACATAATTCTGGATATGTTTTATAATTATACAGCACAATCTTTTATGAGCAGATATGTGCAGGGTTTAATGATTGTTAACAATTTCCAGGTTATTGGACTTCATAAAGTCCACCAAACAATTGTTGAATGCATTTGTTTAACCCCTGCCAAAAAAATCACACAGTAGTACTTCAACGTGAATAGTGGTTATTCTTTGCAACTAGAGCCCGAATGGCAGAACACTTGACCTATCACAAGTCCATTGTCACAGTTGCGAACCCACCCACCTCACATTATAGCATCCGTAAGGATACAGTACCCAATAACATGGGCATGTCAATGTTACATTATATGTTACTGTGTGTGTGTATATCTGTATGTGTGTCAGTGTGCATGCCTGTATCATTATGTCTGTGTATCTGCATGTGGCAGTCTGTGTATCTGTATGTCTGTATCTGCATGCGTATCAGTGTGTCTGTACATCTGTATGTGTGTCAGGGTGTGTCTGTGTTTTATACACATGCTGACACCCATACAGTTAGAAACACACTGAAACACATGCAGATATACTGATACAGATACTGACACATATATATATATATATATATATATATATATATATACATACATACAGATATATATATATGCAAACACTGATACACATGCAGATACACAGACACAGTATATAGGTTAGTGTATTTGCTACAGTGCACACACAGACACACACTACATCCC
Source organism: Pelobates fuscus (assembly GCF_036172605.1). NCBI lineage: Eukaryota > Metazoa > Chordata > Amphibia > Anura > Pelobatidae > Pelobates > Pelobates fuscus. The sequence continues at coordinate 241,557,031 of NC_086320.1, forward strand.
CAGCACACACAGGCACAAACTTCATCCCCAGCACACACTGCACCACCAGCACACACACAAACATGCTTCAGCCCCAGTACACAGACACACACTTTAGCCACAGCACACACACAGACACATTTTATCCCCAGCACATACACAGAGATACACTAGCATTACAGTGTGTGTCTGTGTTTGATACACATGCTGACACCCATTCAGTTGCAGACACACTGATACACATGCAGATATACTGATATAAATACTGACACACAGATACGAATATTGCCACACATGCAGGTACAGACACACTGTAAAATATTGCATATTCTAGGTTTCTATTGATTATATATGGGTGTGTGGATTGACATAAGTAACAGATGGTCTAAGTCACATGGCTTTCTTTGTATGAGAACTCTGGAATGTGAATTGGGGGTCTTGTCCTTATATGGCTAGAGTTATACTCTGACGTCAGTATGGGCACATCTTTATAGTAACTGAACAAAGGGACACAAGGTCTCTCTGTCTCTCTCTCGATGTAACTCTCCCTTCAGGAGTCCAGCAATTACCATCTGCTGTTGAACATCCATTATCCTGTAACATCCTTTGTTGTTTTATTATGTATCAGTAACTAAGAATAAGCATGAAGAAACCGTAAGTCAGATTGCGTATTGGTACTTTTCATTAATATAGATGTGTAATAATGTAGCGAGCCTTTGACCCAAGACTGTATATAAAAAAGACGTATATATCAATCAACAGGAAAAAGGCACAGAAGAAGAAACGAGAATTTATTACACACACTAATGCAAACACTGACACACATGCAGATACAGACACAATGATACACATGCAGATACAAACACACTAACACACATGCAGATACACAGACACAGTATATAGGTAAGTGTATTTGCTGCAGTGCACACACAGACACACACGACATCCCCAGCACGCACAGACACACACTGCACCCCCAGCACACACACAGACATGCTTCATCCCCAGCAAACATACACACACTTCACCCACAGCACAGACATACACTTCATCCCAAGTACACACACAGACACATTTCATCCCCAGCACACACAGAGACACACTACCATTACAGACACATATGTTTGGGGGGATAGCATCATCTCATCCTTGGACTTAGGCAGCACAATGTCTTGGGCCGGCCCTGGACCAGGCAACCTTCTTTCATTGTTTGATGGTCGTTTTAACATTCACATTTCCTTTGAAGGTACTTTTAGTGGTGGACATGAGTCATCAGCAATCTGAGCTACAGTTGCTTCTGTGTGTGATTGGATAAGATGGGCAAGCCATCACTCCTTTTGTGCATCAGTGAGCCTTGAGCTTGACAGCTTTTCCTTCCTTGCACCACTTTTGGTAGGTACTGCACTTGCTGTTTTGGAGATGCTCTTGCCAGTGGTGTTACATGGGGGGTGCAGGGGGTGCAGACCCCACCAGGGTGTGCATCACAGGTGGGGGTGACACCAGGGCTGGCCTTTGGGGTGTACGAGCTGTGTGGACCCATGAGCAGCAGGTGGGGAACCTAAATAAATAATGACCTAATGTCTCTCCCAGGTCCCCACCCATGAGCGGTGGGTGGGGACCCCAATTAATTAAAAGGGAGATCTAATGTCTCCCCTGATCCCCACCCATTAGAGGTGGGTGGGGACCCAAATTAATTAAAGGAGGGACCTAATGTCCCCCATGGTCCCCACCCATGAGCGGCAGATGGGGACCCTAAATAAATAAATAATGGGAGGACCTAATGTCCTTCCCAGGTCCCAAACCCATGAACGATGGTTGGCGACTGTAATAATTTAAAGAGGGAACTTAATGTCCTCCCTGGTCCCCACCCATGAACAGTGGGTGGGGACCCTAATGACCTAAATTAATGGGGGAACCTAATGTCCCCCTGATCCCCACCCATGAGCAGTGGGTGGGGACCCTAATGAAATAAATAATGGGGGGGACCTAATGTCCCCCCAGGTCCACACCCGACCCTAGAATAAATAATGGGGGACCTAATGTCCTCCACAGGTCATCACCCCTGAGCGGAGGGTGGGGACCCTAATAAATTAAAGGGGGAACTAATGTCCCCCCATGTCCTCACCCATGACCCCACTAATGCCCCCAAGCCCCTAGTCACCCCCCCCCACCAATACAAATACCCTGCCTACCCCGCTCCCCTTAATAATAGTGAGGGGAGGGCAATAAACTAAACCTGTAAAATTCAATTTCATACTTACCATTTGATATCTTCTTTCTTCTTCCTTTTTTTCTTTCTTCAGCCCCAAAAAAGGCCAAATAAAATCCATAATATGCGTCCCAGAAGCAAAGAGACTTCAAGATGAGACCACATACAAAAAGTTAACATCTAACCCAACAGAAATAACAAAAGAAAAATTCAAATCATATATAGATAAAAACCTAGAATTGGAAACCCTAAAGCCACAAGAGGCAAGATATCTATATTCCCAATCCAAAAATTCCGGAATTCTACTTTCTGCCGAAAATTCACAAGAATCAGACTAACCCCCCTGAAAGACCCATCATTTCGGGAATTGATTGCATTTCATCAAGGATTTCAGAATATATAGATGTCATGCTTCAGTCGATAGTAGTTAGCAACCCCTCTAACCCAAAAGATACTATCCACCTGCTGCAAAAATTAAATTAACTAGAATAAGAGGAACACTATGTTTTAGTTCCCTCTATAGCATAATACCACATAATAAAGGCATAGAGGCAGTCAGACACTTTTTATCCAAATCCACTTTTAAAGATGACCAAATAAATTTTATTGTAGAATGAATTTATGCAATTCCCACTAATAATTTTTTCTTGTTCAAAGATTAATATTTTTTACAAACAAGAGGGACGTCAATGGGCACCAAGTTTGCACCGAGTTACGCCAATTTATTTATGGCGTATTTTGAAGAAGAGTGTGTATCACAGCACTTTTTTTGCGAACTTGGTGTCATATTGCCGTTATATAGACAATATATTTTTTATTTGGAAGGGGGGGGGACCTAGTCTTGAAATATTTTTATCTCATCTTAACAATAATGATTGGGGAATTATTTTAACCTCCCCTCAAAGTCATTTAGATCTCACTATTTTCATTGAAGACTCAATTATCTACACAAAGAATTTTTTCAAAACTGTAGATGCAAACAGTTATATTGAAAAGAAGAGTTGTCATCACACCCCCTGGTTAACAAACGCTCCAAAAAGCCTGTTTAAAGGGTCAGAAGAAACTGTACACAAGACTACGTAATTCAAGCATCCATAATTAAAGGACAATTCATAGAGAGATGATATGACAAACAAAAATTGAATAGTAGTATGGAAGACATTAAGAATATTGAAAGAAAACAATTATTATCATACAAACCCCAAAAAAGAAATAGTAACATTAATAATCTGCCCTTCATCTGCAACTATAATGGCCAACACAAAAAAGTAAATAACTAATCCACCAATATTGGCCTATACTACAACATGACCCCATCCTAAAAAGTATACAACCCTCAAAACCACAAATAGTTTATAGAGGTTGTAAACATCTAAAACACACATTAGTAAAAAAAGTAGTTTTAGAACTACGAATCCTAAAAACTTCTTACAAAAAGGCTTTTTCAGCAGAAATCTTAGACTCACTGTGAAAAATTAAGCTGGGTAATGTACCCAAGGGTGCAAGCAGCTGTTGGTGACACTGTGGACTCCAAGATCAGGATATTTTGGGGCCCTATGGGTGTTACAAAGCTTTGGAGAATGTGGCCTACTTGCAAGAGGAGCGGTGTAGAGGGCCGCTGCCCTGTTTGCATGCCTGACAATCACCCAACGGCTGTGTGATCCCCCTCACAGGCCCTGGTCCCCCCCGATGGACCGGCGGGGGTTATCCCAGTCCCCAGTGTGCCATCCTGGTGTGCCATCTGTGCAGAGTTACTCAGCCAATGGACCTCAGCACCTGAACAACAAGATGGCGGCCACGTGGCATACACTGGGCCAGACCGCATTATCAGCAGTCATGTGGCTTACTGGACTATACCGCCCCAATTCTTAACCGTGGACTATTGGTGCTACTCCAATCTGCTAAACCGCAGAGCTGCCTCGGATGACCAGCCTTTGTACATGGAACCTAAGTCCATTCCCAGCAGTTGCTTACCTGGGCCTAGAGCACCCTGAAGACAACCCTTCGAACCACAGCCCAACACCTTGCCTGGGAATTCTTTATCAGCCATTCTGGCAGTGGAACAGGAGGCACAGGTGGTGTGGGCACATGGAGCACAGGGCTGGCATAATCGCAATCTCCCAACTTCTCACAGGGCTTGCAGGTCGGACAAGAGGTGGGACAGGAACCATCCGCGGCACTCACAGAGAACTGGGCATGGGGGTTGCGTGGCCTGCCTTGAGAGACTCCAGTGGCAAATTTAAGCTTCAGTTTAAACTATTATAATGCTTCCTTCTATTAATTTACTTTGCCTTTTATTTTTCTACACATTGGGCACTGTATAGCATGCTTATATGTTTATAATGGGCTAGGTATTACTCCTACACCCATGGGCTTACAGCTATATGGGGTCACGTACTATCACCTGTCAGTGACCGTTGGGTTGCTCTACTTTATAACAGGCATTGGGATATGTACCTCCAGGGTATCATTATTACATTATACATTGCTGTAACCCAGTCACATGTCACAACTTGTTTCCCCAGTCTTTAACTTGTACTTCGCATGTGCCCTGTAAAGTCATACTTATGTTATATCAGACAGATAAGCCTTAGCCACATTACACCTTATTTTTATACTTGGAAGGGATGTATCTTTGTACCTACTGTACAGAATCAAAGGCTCTTTATTACCACTCAACACTATAGATGAAAGTTATGTCTAACAGTAAGGGGTCTATTAAAAGGCATCTCCATGTCCCTACTACTTAAGCAAATGGGTGTACCTATATCTCCTGACTAAACATGAACTGATCGCTGCCCAAATTATTCAGCTTTACTCGTTTTATTTTCCTTTTTTAAAAAGTGCAACAACCGTAACCTATCAAAAGTTAACTTTCAAGCGTACAAAATAATCTTGTGAATTTCCCTATATAAAAACAAAAATGCAATTTATATTTAATTTTAACACCCTATTACCCCATGGGCTCAACCAAGATTTTGAGCTATGTCATATTTTAAAATAATTAACATGTATTTATATTTATATTCAGATTTATTTATAATTTAACCTACAGTCGAATCTCACATCTAAGTTACTTTTCAAACTAATGTTTCTCTTAGCTAACCACCCATTTAAAATAATAATTGTATCACCATCATTTTACTCCTTCATATGGGTAAAAATAGCAATTTTTATTATTTATTTTTTTACAACTGAATACCTGTTTATATATATATATATATATATATATATATATATATATATATAAAGGAAACACTACAGACAGTCTTAGAAGAGAACCCAGACTGTCTGTATAGCCTGGAAATAATATATAGTACCAGAGCGTCAGAAGTAAACTGGTTATCGTGTATGGGTATATAGATCAAAAGCGTAACTTAAAAGTTGATATACATACTCGAGACTAATGTGCCTGATGCCACCTGTAGGTCAAGGAAAATATGGACGCCAGTATGTGGCATTATATAGTATGATCTCCAATCCTATATAACAGCTTTATTCGAAAAAATATATATATATACTAAATAGGACCGGATCAAATATACTATACTCCAAATATAACCTTCTCAAAGGCGGTGTCACATAGAAAATCCTGTAACCACAAGAAAAATAATAATAATAATAGTAATAGAAGTGTCTGTTGTAGATTTATACATGCACCCAGCATATTATATTCTAGCAGTGCATGGTCAATATCTTACACAACAGTACACCTAAATAAGAAAAAAATAATAATATCAGACAGGATACTGCTCCAATAAAAACGGAGCTAAAGGGGTAGAGAGGAAAGAAAGTATCAATATCAAAATGTCAGTCTAAAATAGGCTGACTGTGAAACATTACAAAGCCTCTCTCCGTGTTAAACTGACTAGACAGGCATAGAAGTATAGAAGGATAATGATATTAAGAGAGAATAGATCAATCAAGTGAAAATCATAATATCAACGTGCCATTCAGTGCCCAGTGTGCAATGTGCATAGTGCAAAAAATATTAACGCCTGACGAAGGTGCACTCTTTAAGCACCGAAACGCGCGTTGGGCGTTAATATTTTTTGCACTATGCACATTGCACACTGGGCACTGAATGGCACGTTGATATTATGATTTTCACTTGATTGATCTATTCTCTCTTAATATCATTATCCTTCTACACAGGGAGTGCAGAATTATTAGGCAAGTTGTATTTTTGAGGATTCATTTTTATTATTGAACAACAACCATGTTCTCAATGAACCCAAAAAACTAATTAATATCAAAGCTGAATATTTTTGGAAGTAGTTTTTAGTTTGTTTTTAGTTTTAGCTATTTTAGGGGGATATCTGTGTGTGCAGGTGACTATTACTGTGCATAATTATTAGGCAACTTAGCAAAAAACAAATATATACCCATTTCAATTATTTATTTTTACCAGTGAAACCAATACAACATCTCAACATTCACAAATATACATTTCTGACATTCAAAAACATAACAAAAACAAATCCAATATATAGCCACCTTTCTTTGCAAGGACACTCAAAAGCCTGCCATCCATGGATTCTGTCAGTGTTTTGATCTGTTCACCATCAACATTGCGTGCAGAAGCAACCACAGCCTCCCAGACACTGTTCAGAGAGGTGTACTGTTTTCCCTCCTTGTAAATCTCACATTTGATGATGGACCACAGGTTCTCAATGGGTTCAGATCAGGTGAACAAGGAGGCCATGTCATTAGATTTTATACCCTTTCTTGCCAGCCACGCTGTGGAGTACTTGGACGCGTGTGATGGAGCATTGTCCTGCATGAAAATCATGTTTTTCTTGAAGGATGCAGACTTCTTCCTGTACCACTGCTTGAAGAAGGTGTCTTCCAGAAACTGGCAGTAGGACTGGGAGTTGAGCTTGACTCCATCCTCAACCCGAAAAGGCCCCACAAGCTCATCTTTGATGATACCAGCCCAAACCAGTACTCCACCTCCACCTTTCTGGCGTCTGAGTCGGACTGGAGCTCTCTGCCCTTTACCAATCCAGCCACGGGGGCCCATCCATCTGGCCAATCAAGACTCACTCTCATTTCATCAGTCCATAAAACTTTAGAAAAATCAGTCTTGAGATATTTCTTGGCCCAGTCTTGACGTTTCAGCTTGTGTGTCTTGTTCAGTGGTGGTCGTCTTTCAGCCTTTCTTACCTTGGCCATGTCTCTGAGTATTGCACACCTTGTGCTTTTGGGCACTCCAGTGATGTTGCAGCTCTGAAATATGGCCAAACTGGTGGCAAGTGGCATCTTGGCAGCTGCACGCTTGACTTTTCTCAGTTCATGGGCAGTTATTTTGCACCTTGGTTTTTCCACACGCTTCTTGCGACCCTGTTGACTATTTTAAATGAAACGCTTGATTGTTCGATGATCACGCTTCAGAAGCTTTGCAATTTTAAGAGTGCTGCATCCCTCTGCAAGATATCTCACTATTTTTGACTTTTCTGAGCCTGTCAAGTCCTTCTTTTGACCCATTTTGCCAAAGGAAAGGAAGTTGCCTAATAATTATGCACACCTGATATAGGGTGTTGATGTCATTAGACCACACCCCTTCTCATTACAGAGATGCACATCACCTAATATGCTTAATTGGTAGTAGGCTTTCGAGCCTATACAGCTTGGAGTAAGACAACATGCATAAAGAGGATGATGTGGTCAAAATACTCATTTGCCTAATAATTCTGCACTCCCTGTACTTCTATGCCTGTCTAGTCAGTTTAACAGGGAGAGAGGCTTTGTAATGTTTCACAGTCAGCCTATTTTAGACTGACATTTTGATATTGATACTTTCTTTCCTCTCTACCCCTGTAGCTCCATTTTTATAGGAGCAGTATCCTGTCTGATATTATTATTTTTTTCTTATTTAGGTGTACTGTTGTGTAAGATATTGACCATGCACTGCTAGAATATAATATGCTGGGTGCATGTATACATCTACAACAGACACTTCTATTACTATTATTATTATTTTTCTTGTGGTTACAGGATTTTCTATGTGACACCACCTTTGAGAAGGTTATATTTGGAGTATAGTATATTTGATCCGGTCCTATTTAGTATATATATATTTTTTTTCGAATAAAGCGGTTATATAGGATTGGAGATCATACTATATAATGCAACATACTGGCGTCCATATTTTCCTTGACCTACAGGTGGCATCAGGCACATTAGTCTCGAGTATGTATATCAACTTTTAAGTTACGCTTTTGATCTATATACCCATACACGATAACCAGTTTACTTCTGACGCTCTGGTACTATATATTATTTCCAGGCTATACAGACAGTCTGGGTTCTCTTCTAAGACTTTCTGTAGTGTTTCCTTTGTTTCTTAGCATTTACACCTGGGGTTAAGCCCCTATTGAGACCCCTGGAGTCTCTTCACGGTACGTTAGACTTTGTTGTGTATCAGATTCTCCCCCTGCTATTTTCTGGTGGGGTTGAGTATACGGATACACATACTATGTCTGACTAATTCTCTGTTTTTTTGTTATATATATATATATCTATATGATAGTTTTCAAAAATTGGATCTTCTGTTTCTAACATAGTAAAGACTGCCTTCCATACGACAATATTCTTCACTAAGTATATGTCCCGTGTATATTTTATTAACCATATTTGGTGGTTCAGAAAATCGAGGCAGAGATCGAATTATTCCTCATCAGAGGAACCAGTTCTTGGAAAGACCTCCAATCTCTCCTGGGTTATTTGAAAATTATCCCGCATGGTCGCGCTTTTATTTCACAACTACTTAGTCTATTACCAAACCTACCAAACGACGACAGCATAGTCACACAAGCCATACAAGCTAGGGTAGATTTAACCATGTAGCATCAATTCTTGTCAGAATGGAAGGGTGAAAAACATGTTCATCCCGCCTTTGTCAGATGACTCCCTGGTGTTATGGACAGACGCTGCAGCCCACTCTGGGTTTGCAGCCATCTTTGGAGACAGGTGGTTCAGAACCTCAACTCTTTTCGAAATTTGTCCCATAGTGGCAGCGACTTGAGTATGGGTCCACCTTTGGAGGGGTAAATCAGTAAAATGATATACAGACAATATAGCGACCTGGGAAATAATCAATAGGAGTAGGTCCTCTGTGGCGAGGCACACGCCCACGGAATATTCATATGTTTTGGCCTTGTATTTTGTGTTCCCAATGTTTATTCTCATGATTTTCCCTTGTACTCTGTGTTTCCCCATGTATCTATATTTAACTGTGTTTTATTCGTGTGTTTTACCTGCTTCCCGTCGAGAGCCGAACAGCACCTGTTTGTATGAGCTCTTCCGAATGGGGAGCAGGTAAAACACCCCGACACCTCATTTAGACTGTCTATCTAGAACGTTCACACCTCGTAATGAGGTGTGAAAAACGCAAACCACAAGGGAAACAAGTGGCGTGTGCTTCACCCGGGTTACCGCCGGTTTGTATAACCAAACTGGCATACGCACACTGTCTCAGATACCCGTGTCGGGGATCGTCCTACCCGCTCCCAACGGAGCTATGGTCACCGTGTCCCCTGGCCTGGGAGCTACGAGGCTAGGCTCGTAGCTGCCCAAGAGAGCACTCTCTCCAGTGGATACCTACGTGGGGATATCCACTGGAGAGAGGGACACGCACCAGCAGGGAATCTCTGGAGCTGTGAGTCGAACTCATGGCAGCAGAGTCCCGCTGGCTGCATGGAAGTCTGTGTGCACCAATGGGAGAGGACCCATTCAAACTGGGTTTGTGCCATTCTCCTTATTTGTCAGCATGAACACTGGTCACTGATTGGTCGCTGTAGGGCGTGGGCGCTCTTTCAAACGGGGTTTGAAACATATAAAACGACAACCAATAGATGGTAAAAAATTCAGAGCATTATCCAATATCTTTGTATACAAAACCTTTCGAAACAGAAATGAACATTACAATTAAAACTGCTATATTTCTGACCTTTTATGGTTTTCTACGACCCAATGAGCTCACAGTAGAGAAAGCAAAAGACACTTCCAACATGCTAAAAATTGCTGACCTAAACAAAATAGGAGACCACTATACTTTAACATTACGACAGTCTAAATCAAATAAAATGGGACCACCTATCAACATACAACTATTCCCTACAGGTAACAAGTGGTGCCCAGCTCAATTACTGGACCGGTTTCAACTAACTCGTATAGATCAGGTGAAAAGCGCTCCTCTACTGAGCTTACACGGTAACCCATTAACAACATCAAAATTCATTGTATACATAAGGACTCTGTTTACAAAAATAGGTTGCGATCCTTCGACTTTTACTGGCCATTCATTTTGCATAGGTGCAGCAACAGCAGCTTCTAGTCAAAATGTACCAGTGCACATAATCAAAAGACTGGGACGGTGGAAGTCATCCGCATACAACCGATACATACCCCAACCTGAAAAAGAACTTAGACAAGCATTTAAAGAATTAGCCAAATAAGGATAACCTCTTATATGTTCATGTTTGATGTTACGATTACATACGTATTAACGTTTGCATTTGTTAAAAAAAAATCTCCTTTTGCCCTCTTTATTTACAGGCTTGCCTGAACGTCGGTTTCGGCACACCACAACCGACTTTAGTAAATATAATAGTTAACACTTACTCTGCTTTTTTCCTTGACCACAAATATATATATATATATATATATATATATATACACACACACACACACACACACACACATATACATACACATACACACACATATATATATATATAAGTGTTTCAAAACATAATCCAATGATAATATGATCAATGAAAATGGAGTTTGTGTGTAACAAAATGCAAAAAACAAACATGTATGCTAAATTTGGCCATGATTTGTGCTAAGTGGCTACTAACAAAGAAAAGACATGCTCCATTTTGAAAACCTTGGGTTGTCTACTTTTGCAAATGGTATGCTATGATAGAGATAATTCTCATTCCTCTCCTGCCATATGGTCTCAAAAGCAACATAACCAATCTGGCAAATTTCAATGTGTAAAAACTGAAATAGGAAAGCTTTATATTTGACCCTGTAACTTTCCATAACCCATAAAACCTGGACACGGGTGGACTGTTGTACGTGTGAGATTTCATTGAACACAAATGTAAGTGTTTTAGAGCAGTGAAATGTATAATGCTGATGATATAATCTGTTAAATTACTGTTTTTTTTGTGATAAATGCAAAAAACAAATATGAACGTTGACTTTGGCCAGGGTGTGTGAATAAGTGGCTACTAAAAAAGAAAAGACATACCTTATTTTGAATACATTGTGTTGTATACTGTACTGCCATTCTGTCTCAAAGGCAACATAGGCACACAAATCTGGCAAATTTCAATGTGTATAAGATGAAAAGGGGAAAGCCCTATATTTGACTCTGTACCTTTCCAAAACCCTATCAAAACTGTACATGGGGGAAAGTGTTGTACTGATGAGACACCGCTAAACACAAATATGTGCATTTTATTACAGTAAAAGCTAACAGTATTATGACATTCAGAACTAAAAGAATTTATTTTTCATTTTTTCATAAATATTTGATATATAATGAAAGCCTTTTAACTCCTGAACAAAATAATATATAATAAGTGTGGATGTAATAAATTGTTGAACAGACATAGACTTCAAATTCTAGGTTGTGTTTTGATCAGAACTTGTACAATTGTTAAATGGGTGGATAGAAGGAGAAAAATATAGGAGTGAAATACAAGGAGAGCATTGTAAAGCTATATTATTAATAAATATAACCTATTAGTATGTAGCTGTAACACGATACATGCAGCTACTTCCTTTAGTATCTTGTTACTTGTAACCTGAGCCTCTTAGAATCAGGCCAGAGAGCCAGTGTTCTGATGTGAAGACTACTGTGTATGGGAATCTGTTTTCTGTATTCACTTTTCCACTACCATATGGTGTGTGTTGAGTGTGACATGAAGAAGTCTCCTACAAGAACCACCCAATTACACTATTTTACATGATCACACTACACAGAATCTATTGCCAACACTCTTATTAACTATATTGCATATACATTGAATCAGAGCTTGAGAAAATTAAGAGTTATTTGCTCTACTTACCATACCCGTCAATGCAAAGGCCATTACAATGAAGAAAGTCCAATAAAAACAAACCACAGAAAAATGATTAGACATGGCTGAATTTTGGAAGCAAGTGTATTTTGAACCACCAACTTTCAGCAAATGGATGAAAAGAATATGAAGGGACTTTATCACACTACTAAATGTGTAGTTATTAGAATTAAACATAAGATATCCAAGTGATGAGTAAGCCAATAGAAAGACGACAGCGGATAGCTGCAATAAAAAAAAAAAGAACAAATAGTACATAATTAATAAAATATTTCAGCTGCACCTTTTAAATATAAACATTATTGTAAATATTAAATTTAGGTTCTATAACTAACTTACTAATATCTGGAAGGGAGCAATTTTACCTTAGCTTTGCACAATTCTTATCCTGCACATTTATGTTAGGTGGATTCTAAAATAGCTAAACATGTAAAATTGTTAAGAACACTGAAAATTGCATCTAAATAAGCATCTTGCTATCCCATTTGTGGACTAAAGCAAACTACAAGGATTTAAAAAAAATTTTGTACCTTGATGAATTAATTCAATCTTCAAAACTATTACGATTTAAAACTGGAATTGCCAGTAAGTAAAGTAGGCACCTGCCTACTGTCACTTTTTTCAGCACTTAAAATTAATTTAGTTTACTCTGGTTTTGGTTAATATTAGAGCTGTCGATCCCTAATGTAAACCTAGATGAAGAGGATGAGTGGGGAGAGGTATGCACTGCAGTAGCGACATTAAACAGGAAAAAGTAGATCCACTGTGTATTGCTATTTGTTAATACAGGGTATTGTTTATATGAGTCTAGAAAATAAGCAGGCTGACAATAGAAACGATAATATATTAAAATGCATATCTGACCAGAAAATAAATAAATCACATGCAACTTGAAAAAAGAAACATAGCAAAATAAATTTCATACCATCATGAAACGTGTGCTGACACATATATGGCGAAGCATACTCATCCAGGGAACCATCATTTTGAAAACACTGAGGAGTTTTATGAGTTTAATTATCACGAAGAATAACAGGAATCCAAACAAGCAATGTGACCACTGAAATACAGTAAACAACATTTACCTTTAGTTTGGTGAGATGTCTAAAGTTAAATAGGGGTGTGTTTGTATGTAGTGGTTGCTTTTAAATGCACGTGTGCATTTGTGTGTAGTGTTGGTGTTTGATTGGAGGGGTGCTTGTATATAGTTTTAGTGTTTTAATACAGGGTGTGTTTGTATGTAATGATTACGTTTGATTGAAGATGTGTGTCTGAATGTAATGTTGTTTTTAAAATGCGGATGTACATTTTTGTGTTGTATTGGTGTTTGAGTGAACGGGTGTGTGTATAACATATTGGGGTTTGACTGCAGGGAGTGTGCTTTCATGTTGTGTTGGTGTTTGATTGTTTGGATGTATGCACATATACTGCTACATACATACATACACAGATTTCTATATACATTAACACATAGATACACACAAACACACTGACACACACACAAATGCATATACACACTGACACACACACACACAGATTTACACAACACACACACACACACACAGATATACACACCATGACACGTGCACACCCTGACATATGCACATACCCTGACACACATATGCACACCCTGATACACACACACTCAGATACACACACACAATCTGACATACATAAACATAATACATGTTATAATTGTCATTTTTGCAGCCACCCAATTGGCACCGTGATCAGTCACACTAAAGATTACTCACCTTGCCTCCAGCGCCTCTCTCTCAGCACAGCTCCTGTGACTGTGGCCGGGTCCAGCATTAGGAAGAACGCTGGCTGCTGCAAGGCGGCGCTATATGATAGTGCTGCCCACAATTACATAACTAGTGATGTAAATGTGTGTACGGCGTCACATTTTCACCGTGCACACACCTTGTGGGGTCAAGGGACCCAATGCAGCAAATAGCAGGTTTACTGGGGTATTTCAACCCAAACCTGCAGCTACTCAGTGCCCTGTTGTGATTTCCATTACTGTTTGGTTGTCCGAGAGCGCATTCCTGTATTTGGTATTCTGTTTTTTGATATTGGCTTGTTCTGACTATTCTTACTGCTGGCATCCTGACCCTTTCGCTCTTGACTTTCAGTTTTTGCTTCTGTCTGTACCCCTGACCTTGGCTAGTTACTGGTTATTCTATTTACGTTAATTCGCCCTGGCCTTTCAGACCTTGTTGGCCCGTACTGCTCATTTACAACTTGATGATCCACAACTGGTTCCACCCAGTCTTGTTGTGGTTTCTCCTATAGTTTATAAGGCATCTTCTATTTCTCTATCACCACCACTTCATTTTTGTGGTGATTTACAGGAGTGTCGTGGCTTTCTACCATTTTGAAGCCTCTCCAGCTGGATACCTCTGCCAAGGACCGCCTCCTAGCTGGAACCGGGAAAAACTGCACCGCTTCTGCCCCAGTCGCCATAGCTTTACTGGGGTCCTCCTGGAGCCTCTTTGACCTAGAGCAGGATAGGGGACTAGCTCTATTACCTCCCAGGGACTGGACAAGGACTTTCCCCGCCGAATCCTTCACGAGCTGGAACAAGGTGCTGATTATAGCCCTTCCCCTCCCAGTCACTAGACATAATTCTGGGAGTACAACTGATTTTAATGGGCCAAACTCTGCCTTTTATGCACAGACACACGCATTGGATCTCCATTATATTTAACACAAGCCCTCTCAGGAATCCTTCAAATATATTTTATTAAAGAGATATTTTTACAATAACTGTGAGGGAAAAAAATATTTTATCCCCTGATGATTTTGAATGTTTTCCCACTGACAAAGAAATGATCAGTCTATAATTTTAATGGTAGCTGTATTTTAACAGGGAGAGACAGAATACCAAAAAATTATCCAAAAAAACACATGTCAAAAAAGTTATAAATTGATTTGCATGTTAATGAGTGAAATAAGTATTTGATCCCCTATCAATCAATGAGATTTCTGTCTCTCAGGTGTCTTTTATACAGGTAATGAGCTGAGATTAGAAGCACTCTCTTATAGGGAGTGCTCCTAATCTCAACTTGTCACCTGTATAAAAGACACATGTCCAGAGAAGCAATCAATCACTCAGATTCCAAACTCTCCACCATGGCCAAGACCAAAGAGCTGTCCAAGGATTTCAGGGACAAGATTTTAGACCTACACAAGGCTGGAATAGGCTACAAGACCATCGCCAAGCAACTTGGTGAGAAGGTGACAACAGTTGGTGTGATTTTTCGCAAATGAAATAAACAAAAAATAACTGTCAGTCTCCATTGGTCTGGTGCTCCATGCAAGATCTCATCTCGTGGAGTTTCAATGATCATCAACGGTGACGAATCAGCCCAGAACTACAGGACTTTAACACACTACTAAATGTGTAGGTATTAGAATTAAACATAAGATATCCAAGTGATGAGTAAGCCAATAGAAAGACGACAGCAGATAGCTGCAAGAAAAAAATGAAAAAATAGTACATAATGAATAACAAATTTCAGCTGGACCTTTTGAATATAAACATTAATTTAAATATTAAATGTGGGTTCTATAAGTAACTTCCTAATATCTGGTAGGGAGATATTTTACCCTCAAGGCAGCTGGGACCATAGTCACCAAGAAAACAATTGGTAAAACACTACGCCGTGAAGGACTGAAATCCTGCAGCACCTGCAAGGTCCCCCTGCTCAAGAAAGCAGGCTGTTCTGAAATTTTGCTAATTAACATCTGAATGATTCAGAGGAGAGCTGGGTGAAAGTGTTGATGTTGGTTAGATGAGACCAAAATCAAGCTCTTTGGCATCAACACAACTCACTTTGGTGGATGAGGAATGCTGCCTATGACCCCAAGAACATCATCCCCACCATGGTGGTGGAAACATTATGCTTTGGGGGTGTTTTTTTGCTAAGGGGAAAGGACAACTGCACCGCATCAAAGTGACCATCAAATATTAGATGAGAACCTCCTTCCCTCAGGCAGGGCATTGAAAATGTGTCGTGGATGGTTATTCCAGCATGACAATGATCCAAATAAGTGGCTCAAGAAGAAGCATATTAAGGTCCTGGGGTGGCCTAGCCAGTCTCCGGACCTTAATCCCAAAGAAAATCCGTGGAGGGAGCTGAAGATTCGAGTTGCCAAATGTCAGCCTCGAAACCTTAATGACTTGGAGAGGGTCTACAAAGAGGAGTGGGACAAAATCCCTCCTGAGATGTGTGCAAACCTGGTGGTCAACTACAATGTCTGACCTCTGTGATTGCCAACAAGGGTTTTACCACCAAGTACTAAGCTGAAGGGGTCAAATACGTATTTCACTCATTGACATGCAAATCAATTTGTAACTTTTTTGACATGCGTTTTTCTGGATTTATTTTTGTTTTTCTGTCTCTCACTGTTAAAATACCATTAAAATTATAGACTAATTTCTTTGTCAGTGGGCAAACGTTCAAAATCAGCAGGGGATCAAATACTTTTTCCCCTCACTCTATACATAAAAAGAGTAAATATCAATGTATGTAATTCAATGAAAAAAGTATTGAACAGACAGGTCAGTTTTCATTGTAATAACATAATATTAATGAACAATATTAATGAGTAAAACAAAAATAAAAAATTAGGGGGTGGGGAGGCAAAGGAAAAAGACAAACAGAGGAAAAAATGGGGAAGGGGAGTGCATCTATCCACAATAGCTTTTTTAAACTTAAAATCTAATGACTTTAATTAATTCTAGTATACACAACATTAGTGTTGTCGCGAACCCGAAATTTTCGGTTCGCGAATGGCGAACGCGAACTTCCGCAAATGTTCGCGAACTGGCGAACCGCGCAAACCGCCATTGACTTCAATGGGCAGGCGAATTTTAAAACCAACAGGGACTCTTTCTGGCCAAAATAGTGATGGAAAAGTTGTTTCAAGGGGACTAACACCTGGACTGTGGCATGCCAGAGGGGGATCCATGGCAAAACTCCCATGGAAAATTGCACAGTTAATGCAGAGTCTGCTTTTAATCCATAAAGAGCAGAAATCACCTAACATTGACACCTGTCCTCAAAGCCCAGCCCTGATACACACTGACACAGAGCAGAATAGAGACTGTTCCCCCTACATAGGGTCACTTGGCAGATATGGATTGACACCTGTCCTCAAAACCCCTGATACACACTGACACAGAGCAGAATAGGGACTGTTCCCCCTACATAGGGTCACTTGGCAGATATGGATTGACACCTGTCCTCAAAACCCCTGATACACACTGACACAGAGCAGAATAGAGACTGTTCACCGTCCACAGAGACCATGATACACACTGACACAGAGCAGAATAGAGACTGTTCCCCCTACATAGGGTCACTTGGCAGATATGGATTGACACCTGTCCTCAAAACCCCTGATACACACTGACACAGAGCAGAATAGAGACTGTTCCCCCTACATAGGGTCACTTGGCAGATATGGATTGACACCTGTCCTCAAAACCCCTGATACACACTGACACAGAGCAGAATAGAGACTATTCCCCCTACATAGGGTCACTTGGCAGATATGGATTGACACCTGTCCTCAAAACCCCTGATACACACTGACACAGAGCAGAATAGGGACTGTTCCCCCTACATAGGGTCACTTGGCAGATATGGATTGACACCTGTCCTCAAAACCCCTGATACACACTGACACAGAGCAGAATAGAGACTGTTCCCCCTACATAGGGTCACTTGGCAGATATGGATTGACACCTGTCCTCCAAACCCCTGATACACACTGACACAGAGCAGAATAGAGACTGTTCACCGTCCACAGAGACCATGATACACACTGACACAGAGCAGAATAGGGACTGTTCCCCCTACATAGGGTCACTTGGCAGATATGGATTGACACCTGTCCTCAAAACCCCTGATACACACTGACACAGAGCAGAATAGAGACTGTTCACCGTCCACAGAGACCATGATACACACTGACACAGAGCAGAATAGAGACTGTTCCCCCTACATATGGTCACTTGGCAGATATGGATTGACACCTGTCCTCAAAACCCCTGATACACACTGACACAGAGCAGAATAGAGACTGTTCCCCCTACATAGGGTCACTTGGCAGATATGGATTGACACCTGTCCTCAAAACCCCTGATACACACTGACACAGAGCAGAATAGAGACTATTCCCCCTACATAGGGTCACTTGGCAGATATGGATTGACACCTGTCCTCAAAACCCCTGATACACACTGACACAGAGCAGAATAGGGACTGTTCCCCCTACATAGGGTCACTTGGCAGATATGGATTGACACCTGTCCTCAAAACCCCTGATACACACTGACACAGAGCAGAATAGAGACTGTTCCCCCTACATAGGGTCACTTGGCAGATATGGATTGACACCTGTCCTCCAAACCCCTGATACACACTGACACAGAGCAGAATAGGGACTGTTCCCCCTACATAGGGTCACTTGGCAGATATGGATTGACACCTGTCCTCAAAACCCCTGATACACACTGACACAGAGCAGAATAGGGACTGTTCCCCCTACATAGGGTCACTTGGCAGGTATGGATTGACACCTGTCCTCAAAGCCCCTGATACACACTGGGGGGAGCTACTGTCCTCCCCAACCCCTGCGCGGTGGGTGGGGGCCATAAATCACAATGGGGTGACCTACTGTCCTCCCCCCCTCAGCCCCCATCCCTGCGCGGTGGGTGGGGGGCATAAATCACAATGGGGGGCCTACTTTCCTCCCCCCCGGCCCCCATCCCTGCGCGGTGGGTGGGGGGCATAAATCACAATGGGACGGACCTACTGATAGGAGTGGAGTATTGTTCATATCAGTTTAATACCTTCCGCGTCTCCTATCAGTGGACGTGTAAATGGCAGAGATTTTTAATTGTTGAATCACCTCCCCTTTTTAGGCCAAGGTGGGAAGATGCTTAGACCACTGGTATATTGGTGCCATCTTGGAGGATTTTAATTTTTGGTTTGGTTTTTGAAGCCACAGTGCTGCACCAGTGGGCCTAAAAATTAGGCATGTACACATGCCTGAAAAATTTGGTATTGTTGCAGCCGCTGCTGTAGCAGCGGCCAGAAAAATTGATGTTTGTTTCACAGGCAGAAAGTGCCCTAAAACATGGCGGCTTGAACCCTAGTTGGTGGCGGATATTCACGCAAGTCAAATGTCATTCAGAGCTAAAATACAGCAGCGTGTGGACCATTTTTAGCCCAAGGCAGCTCATCTCATCAGGCCTTTTTTAATCGAATGTATCGCCCAGTGTCAGTCCCTTCGGGATCCATCCCTCATTCATCTTAATAAAGGTGAGGTAATCTAGACTTTTTTGACCTAGGCGACTTCTCTTCTCAGTGACAATACCTCCTGCTGCACTGAAGGTCCTTTCTGACAGGACACTTGAAGCGGGGCAGGCCAGAAGTTCTATCGCAAATTGGGATAGCTCAGGCCACAGGTCAAGCCTGCACACCCAGTAGTCAAGGGGTTCATCGCTCCTCAGAGTGTCGATATCTGCAGTTAAGGCGAGGTAGTCTGCTACCTGTCGGTCGAGTCGCTCTCTGAGGGTGGATCCCGAAGGGCTGTGGCGATGCATAGGACTTAAAAAGGTCCGCATGTCCTCCATCAACAACACGTCTTTAAAGCGTCCTGTCCTTGCTGGCGTGGTCGTGGGAGGAGGAGGATGACTTCCACCTCTCCCCCTGTTAGATTCCCGTTGTGCTGTGACATCACCCTTATACGCTGTGTAAAGCATACTTTTTAATTTATTTTGCAAATGCTGCATCCTTTCCGACTTGTTGTAATTGGGTAACATTTCCGCCACTTTCTGCTTATACCGGGGGTCTAGTAGCGTGGACACCCAGTACAGGTCGTTCTCCTTCAGCCTTTTTATACGAGGGTCCCTCAACAGGCAGGACAGCATGAAAGACCCCATTTGCACAAGGTTGGATGCCGAGCTACTCATTTCCCGTTCCTCCTCCTCACTGATGTCATTGAAGGTATGTTCTTCCCCCCAGCCACGTACAACACCACGGGTACCAGATAGGTGACAACGAGCACCCTGGGATGCCTGTTGTGTTTGGTCTTGCTCCTCCTCCTCCTCCTCAAAGCTACAATCCTCCTCTGACTCCTCTTCCTCACAATCCTCTTCCAGCGTTGCCGCAGGTCCAGCAAGCGATGCTGATAAGGCTGTTTCTGGTGGTGATGGTGACCACAACTCTTCCTCTTTCTCTTCACGCTCATCTACAGCCTGATCCAGCACTCTTCGCAGGGCACGCTCCATGAAGAAAACAAATGGTATGATGTCGCTGATGGTGCCTTCGTTGCGACTGACTAGGTTTGTCACCTCCTCAAAAGGACGCATGAGCCTACAGGCATTGCGCATGAGCGTCCAGTAACGTGGCAAAAAAATTCCCAGCTCCCCAGAGGCTGTCCTAGCACCCCGGTCATACAAATATTCATTAACAGCTTTTTCTTGTTGGAGCAGGCGGTCGAACATTAGGAGTGTTGAATTCCAACGTGTAGGGCTGTCGCAAATCAAGCGCCTCACTGGCATGTTGTTTCGCCGCTGGATATCGGCAAAGTGAGCCATGGCCGTGTAGGAACGCCTGAAATGGCCACACACCTTCCTGGCCTGCTTCAGGACGTCCTGTAAGCCTGTGTACTTATGCACAAAGCGTTGTACGATCAGATTACACACATGTGCCATGCACGGCACATGTGTCAACTTGCCCAACTTCAATGCCGCTATCAAATTTTTTCCGTTGTCACACACCACTTTGCCGATATCCAGTTGCTGCGGAGTCAGCCACTTTTCCACCTGTGCGTTCAGGGCGGACAGGAGTGCTTGTCCGGTGTGACTCTCTGCTTTTAAGCAAGTCAAACCCAAGACGGCGTGACACTGCCGTATCCGGGATGTGGAATAGTACCTGGGGAGCTGGGGGGGTGCCGTTGATGTGGAGCAAGAAGCAGCGGCACAAGAGGACTCAGCCGAGGAGGTTATGGAAGAGGATGGAGTAGGAGGAGTAGAGGAGGTGGCAGCAGGACTGCCTGCAATTCGTGGCGGTGTCACCAACTCCTCTGCAATGCCACGCATTCCTTGCTTGTCAGCCGTCAGCAGGTTTACCCAATGCGCAGTGTAGGTGATATACCTGCCCTGACCATGCTTGCAGACCAGGTATCAGTGGTCAGATGGACCCTTGCCCCAACACTGTGTGCCAGACATGCCATGACTTCCTTTTGCACAATCGAGTACAAGTTGGGGATTGCCTTTTGTGAAAAGAAATTCCGTCCGGGTACCTTCCACTGCGGTGTCCCAATAGCTACAAATTTTTTGAACGCCTCAGACTCAACCAGATTGTATGGTAAAAGCTGGCGGGCTAATAGTTCGGACAAGCCAGCTGTCAGACGCTGGGCAAGGGGGTGACTTGGTGACATTGGCTTCTTACGCTCAAACATGTCCTTGACAGACACATGACTGTGGGCAGGTGAGCGGGAACTGCTCAAGGCGGGAGACGGAGTGGCGGATGGTTGAGAGGGGGCAAGAAGGACAGCAGTGGTTGACGTGGCTGAAGATGCTGGACCAGGAGGAGGATGGCGGCTTAGAGTAGGCGTGCTGCTTGTACTCATGTGTTGATCCCATAGGCATTTGTGATGTGAGATCATGTGCCTACGCAAAGCAGTTGTACCTAGGTGGGTGTTGGACATCCCACGACTCAGTTTCCTTTGGCACAGGTTGCAAATGGCATCGCTGTTGTCCGAGGCAGACACACACAAAAAATGCCACACTGCTGAGCTCTGCAATGACGGCATTCTGGTGGTGGACACAGCATGCGTTGATTGGCGTGCTGTCGGGCTGACCCCGGGTGCCGATGCATGCTGTCTGACTGTGCCACTAGCTCCTTGCGACGACCCCCCCCGCTTCCAACTCGTCTCCTCCTCCTCCTCTCTGTCTCCCCATCTGAACTTTCGCCCTGTTCTTCTTCTTGCCGAGCGGGCACCCACGTGACATCCATGGCCGCATCGTCATCATCAACCGCTTCGCTTGTATCTGACAACTCAGAAAAGGAAGCAGCAGCGGGTACAACATCATCATCATCACACCGTACCTCCATGTGTTTAATGCTGCCTGCCTGAGACATATCCCTGTTATCTACATCCTCTAGCAATAATGGTTGCGCATCACTCATTTCTTCAAACGGGTGTGTGAATAACTCCTCTGACATACCAAGTAAAGCGGCTGTGGTGCTAGTTTTGGTGGTGGCGGCAGGCGGGTGAGTGCTATCTTGAGAGGTGCCTGAAGCTAAGCTGGAGGTGGATGGTGCGTCAAGGTTCCGAGCGGAGGCTGTACAAGATTGGGTGTCCTGTGTTAGCCAGTCAACTAAGTCCTCAGAACTTTTCAAGTTCAGGGTACGTGGCTTCTGAAAACTGGGCATTATTCTAGGGCAAAAGGGAATCACAGCACCACGACCACGACGGCCCCTGCGGGGTGGCCTGCCTCTGCCTGTCATTTTTTTGGGGATTAGTGGTACTACGCGTGCAAGCTACTGTGAGACCAGATATGATTGGCAATGTGCACTGGAACAGTTCTGCAGAGCACACACTGAAGGAAGGACTGACAGAGCCGCTTGAAGACAAGTAACTGCTATTCAATCTATAACAGTGAAAAACACATTTTGGTTTTAAAAGCACGCTATAGAGACACCAGATATGATTGGCAATGTGCACTGGAACAGTTCTGCAGAGCACACACTGTAGGCCTGAGACACCCGCTTGAAGACAAGTAACTGCTATTCAATCTATAACAGTGAAAAACAAATTTTGGTTTTAAAAGCACGCTATAGAGACACCAAATATGATTGGCAACTGTCAAAGCACGCTGGAACAGGTCTACAGAGCACACGCTGAAGTAGGCCTGAACCACAGACGCTTGCAGACAACTAACTGCTCTTCTATTACAGTGAAAAAAAAATATTTATTTTAAATGTAAAGCTTAACCAATTGTTAAAACAGATATGAGTGGTGGCACTGGGCAAGTAGGCACAGTATTCAATGTGAACCTCACACAGAAGCTGGCAGGCAGGCAACTACTCTTCTATTACAGTGGAAACAAAATTTTGGTTGTAAAAGCACGCTATAGAGACACAAGATATGAGTGGCAACTGTCAAAGCACGCTGGCACAGGTCTGCAGAGCACACGCTGAAGTAGGCCTGACACCCAGACGCTTGCAGACAACTAACTGCTCTTCTATTACAGTGAAAAAGAAATATTTATTTTAAATCTAAAGCTTAACCAATTGTTAAAACAGATATGAGTGGTGGCACTGGGCTAGTGGGCACAGTATCCAAAGTGAACCTCACACAGAAGCTGGCAGGCAGGCAACTGCTCTTCTATTACAGTGGAAACAAAATTTTGGTTGTAAAAGCACGTTATAGAGACACAAGATATGAGTGGCAACTGTCAAAGCACGCTGGCAGGGTTGTGCAGGGCACACGCTGAAGGAAGGCCTGACAGAGCCGCTTGAAGGACACTGACTGTCTGCTATTAGCTTACACTGGAAACCTTTTTTCTTTGTAAAAGCACGCTAAAGAGACACCAGATATGAGTGGCAACTGTCAAAGCACGCTGGCACAGGTCTGCAGAGCACACGCTGAAGTAGGCCTGAAACACAGACGCTTGCAGACAACTAACTGCTCTTCTATTACAGTGAAAAAAAAATATTTATTTTAAATCTAAAGCTTAACCAATTGTTAAAACAGATATGAGTGGTGGCACTGGGCTAGTGGGCACAGTATCCAATGTGAACCTCACACAGAAGCTGGCAGGCAGGCAACTGCTCTTCTATTACAGTGGAAACAAAATTTTGGTTGTAAAAGCACGCTATAGAGACACAAGATATGAGTGGCAACTGTCAAAGCACGCTGGCACAGGTCTGCAGAGCACACGCTGAAGTAGGCCTGAAACACAGACGCTTGCAGACAACTAACTGCTCTTCTATTACAGTGAAAAAAAAATATTTATTTTAAATGTAAAGCTTAACCAATTGTTAAAACAGATATGAGTGGTGGCACTGGGCTAGTGGGCACAGTATCCAATGTGAACTTCACACAGAAGCTGGCAGGCAGGCAACTGCTCTTCTATTACAGTAAAAAAAATGATTTCTTTAAAATCTAAAGCTTAACCAATTGTTAAAACAGATATGAGTGGTGGCACTGACTGTGCAAATGGGCAAGGCATCCAACCTGACACAGAAGCTGGCAGGCAGGCAACTGCTCTTCTATTACAGTGAAAAAAAATGATTTATTTTAAATCTAAAGCTTAACCAATTGTTAAAACAGATATGAGTGGTGGCACTGGGCTAGTGGGCACAGTATCCAATGTGAACCTCACACAGAAGCTGGCAGGCAGGCAACTGCTCTTCTATTACAGTGAAAAAAATGATTTCTTTAAAATCTAAAGCTTAACCAATTGTTAAAACAGATATGAGTGGTGGCACTGACTGTGCAAATGGGCAAGGCATCCAACCTGACACAGAAGCTGGCAGGCAGGCAACTGCTCTTCTATTACAGTGAAAACAAAATATTTATTTTAAATGTAAAGCTTAACCAATTGTTAAAACAGATATGAGTGGTGGCACTGGGCAAATAGGCACAGTATCCAATGTGAACCTCACACAGAAGCTGGCAGGCAGGCAACTGCTCTTCTATTACAGTGAAAAAAATGATTTCTTTAAAATCTAAAGCTTAACCAATTGTTAAAACAGATATGAGTGGTGGCACTGACTGTGCAAATGGGCAAGGCATCCAACCTGACACAGAAGCTGGCAGGCAGGCAACTGCTCTTCTATTACAGTGAAAACAAAATATTTATTTTAAATGTAAAGCTTAACCAATTGTTAAAACAGATATGAGTGGTGGCACTGGGCAAATAGGCACAGTATCCAATGTGAACCTCACACAGAAGCTGGCAGGCAGGCACCTGCAATTACATTACACAGGAAAAAAAAAAAAAAAAAAGCAGCCTGATGTTATAGCCCTAAAAAGGGCTTTTTGGGGTGCTGTCCTTACAGCAGAGATCAGATGAGTCCTTCAGGATTGTAGTGGACACTGAATACCCTAGCCTAGCTATCAATTTCCCTATCTAATCAGCAGCAGCTAAACTTTCCCTCCTCTCACTAAGCATGCATCTTCCGAATGAATCGAAAATGGATGCTGGGAGGGAGGTTGGAGGGTGTGGAAGGGAGGGAGTGCTGCTGATTGGCTGGAAAGTGTCTGCTGACCGAGAGGCACAGGGTCAAAGTTTGCCCAATGATGACGAATAGGAGGCGGATCGAACTGCGCATGTGTCCGCCCGCCGTGGCGAACGCGAACACGCTAAGTTCGCCAGGAACTGTTCGCCGGCGGACAGTTCGGTACATCACTACACAACATGACACAACAATACCTAGTTCAGATAATTGCATAATAGAATAAATTTTTTTGTTGTCAATTTTCCAAATACATTTCTTTATACAAGCAATCAAAACCTATATTCTCTTTTAATCTCTGTTTCCCATTCCTCCCGGTAGTGTATAAGGTTATCTAACTGTAAAGAAGGTTGTCTGAGAGCCAGTTCGTACCCCTTATTTTCTAGTATATAATTAAAAACTTCTTTAATAGTAGGGATTGTTGGTGACCTCCAGTATCTGGGGATAACCATAGCTAAAAGGATATGTCTAATTATAATTTTATTCAACCTTTAGGGGGATAAATACTGTGACGAGAGCAATCTTGCCACATTGCATTGGAGAAGCCTGGTTGCCCGCCTGCTGCCTTTGGACTATGACCCTGGGAGATTGGGCCCTTTAAAAACCGTATTCGGCCCTAACAGAGTGCATGTCACTCATTCTGGCCCTTTAAATACAGTGGGGTCATTCGGTACTTGCCCTGTGTGAGCGGTGTTACCCCAGATAGCTATGCCATGGAGCCCATTCATATAATTAAAGACTATGGGGAAGACTTTAGCTCCATGGCAATTGAACTGTATGTGTGTGGTCTGAGCGCCATTCAATAATATGCGCTCAGACCTAAGCTATCTGGGGATATGTTGCATGGCTTTATTTTATGTAGTAAATCTAACCTTGTGTATTTTATTGTATTTTATGTCTTTTTGCAACCATGTGCTCAATGGAGTCTTCCTCTATCCCTGGATATAATTGGATTATTTGCCCATTGTCTCCAGGAGAGAGGGCTCTGTAAAACCGGTCTGAGCCAGATAGCCATGTGCCAGCCAGGGCCCAAAAGATATTTTACTAACTTTTGAACCCCTGGTCTGATTCTGATTTTTAATATGTTGTTCCCCTGAATGGATTGATTGTGAATATGTATTTTTTATGTGAATGTGATGTATGGTTTTAGAGTTATGAAAGTTTGGTAGAAAGTATGTTTAACTGTATGTATAATTGAGTTTCCTCTCAGGATAAGGGGAGGGAATATGTGGGATGTAACTGATATGTGATTGGTTGTTTTATCCCTCCCTGTGGGCGGTCCTGTATTTGAAAAGACTGTAATAAAAACCAGGCTGGGTGTGCCAGCACCTCAGATCACTGCTTGACCCTCAACACGGATCCTTGTCTCGTTCTTGGGGGGATTCACTGTATGCTGTTGGAGACTGATTGCCAGGAGTGTAAGCTGATGTATGCTTTTCCTATTCGTCTGCTAGCAGCTATTCGTGAGGTTCCAGTTTGGAGTGCTATTTTATATTCAGTTCGGGAGTTTGGTGTTCTGCAGTAGCTGTGCCTGTCTCTAAGAAAGGGGCATATCGCCTAAACGGATTTTAACCCCTTTTCTGCTGAAACGGTCCGTTACAAATACCATCTATAAATTATTTTGAAATGGTTTTACCAATGATTGGAGCACTGTGTAACTCCTTTAAGAGCTAGTAAAAATGTAAGCCATTCCTCCAGGCCGTAACAAGCTCCCATATATTTTTCCAATGCAAGCATGTAGTCATCTTTGTGGTAAAACTGGGTGCGTGAGTGCGTATTTATGTGCTGTTGAGTCCCAGATTCTGATGGAGTTCAGAATGGCTGGGCAGGTGGTGCGAAGCTCTGGTCTGTCCGCTCGAGGCAGCCAGATCCAGAACTGTGGTAGGTCCGTGGACATGAGCAAGGTCTCCACGTCCGCCCATCTATGTGTGTCTGGTGGGGCGTGCCATTCTATCACCTGGGCGAGTTGTGCTGAGAGGTAATAGAGGTGAAGGTTGGGAAGTCCCAGCCCCCCTCTGCTCTTAGGCCTGTAGAGTGTCTGTCTCTTAATTCTGTGTCTTTTACGGGCCCAAATGAAGTCGTCAATGGCAGTTTGTAGTGTTTTTAGGTCTGTTTTGGTCACTTTTATTGGGACTGCTTGGAACAGGAAGAGCAGGCGTGGGAGCAGATTCATTTTGATACTATGTAATCTTCCTATCCATGAAATTGGCTTTTCATGCCATGTGTCCAGGTCTTTTAGCAGGGCTGTGATAATGCGGAGGTGGTTTTCTCTGTATAGGTCCTCGGGGCGGGCTGTCAATTTTACTCCAAGGTATTTTATAGGGTTGCGGGTGATGTTCAGGTGGGTTGTTTGTTGGACCGCTACAACGTCATCCTCCGTCATTGCTATGGGCATACCCACAGACTTATCTAAATTGATTTTGTATCCCGACACCTGGTTATATGAGTCTAGGAGGTCCAGGAGATTTGGAATTGAGCTCGCGGGGTTGGTGACAGTGAGCAGAATGTCGTCTGCGTAAGCAGAGACCTTAAATTCTTCTGTCGCTATCTTCACCCCCATGATCTGCGGGTGGGATCGTATCGATTGCATATTGATCTAAATTTTTAATGGAAAATGTATCTTTTATTTTATTAATAATTAATTAGTGTTCTAATTGCATATTATCTTATTGGATTAACATGTTCCCGGATTCTGTATTTAGATAGGTAAAAGGTCTTACCCA
Organism: Pelobates fuscus; assembly: GCF_036172605.1. Classification (NCBI taxonomy): domain Eukaryota; kingdom Metazoa; phylum Chordata; class Amphibia; order Anura; family Pelobatidae; genus Pelobates; species Pelobates fuscus. The sequence goes on from NC_086320.1 coordinate 241,585,310, forward strand.
CATACATCAGGCCACAAGAACAGGTGAGTAGATAAACTACTTCAACGGTAGAGTGAAGACAGGCTATTTAAATAGAACTCCATAACAGAAACAGTTTATACCAACTGACAAAGCTGCTAGTCGGTGAAACACGTCGGAAAGAGTGACAAAGGACTTTTTTATTGTATTTATTTTACCATTTGTTTTAGTTTAATATGTCTTAATACATTTTCCGTTGTATACCTACAAATCCTGTGGATTTCAAACCATCATCTGCTGCTACATCAAATAAATATTGCGTCATCCTTAAGCACAAAAGCCTTATCACCTAGAGCCAGGTCTTGTAGACTCTGGGTGAGCAGCCATTTGTTTGTTTATACTATATTCATATTGTTTGAATGTATTCCAATAGAAGCTGTTGCTTCTCTTTTTGTTTACTGCTTGAGTATACCTGACTGTAGGACAGACGACGGATACTGTCACCAGAGCAAACACCTACTTCTGAGATTTGAGCCTGCCCCAAATAGGCTCTACACAATGTGAGTGCATTCAGTCAGTTCATTTTAAATACACTCCTATTCACTTATAATATTACTGTCTTGGTTATCGCCCATGCATTCGACGTCACACGCGCCCGCGTTAAAGGAAAGCCGTGGGTACTCTGAAAATGCTCAGTCAATTTGTTACAAATTGTTACCAAGTGCTGTGTGAGCTCTCTGTGGTATGCCTTTTATTTGTATCCTAAATTCATCCTGCACAACTCCGGCACACCGGCAACTCCCGCATTAATCAGCTCGCTTAAACACTGCATCTATTCCATACTGGAATATTGTTTAAATGAATCCAAATAAGGAACTGTATTACTTCCTGTGACAATCTTCCCTTTTCAAGTGAGTTTGTCCTGAGTTCTTGGAGGGGCCTGCTTGCCAACCTCCTGCCCACAGACTATGGGCCCTGCAGGGAAACATGTAAAAGACTACCGAACTTGACCGCCTGTTAGCGCTGATTTCCCTGGAACTATTTTGGGCATGGGGCCATGCTTGCGGTCGGTCAAAACTATGACTTCCAGGAAATTCCTGAACCCCTGAACCGATCTGGGTGATTTTTAGATATATTGTTCACCCAGATCTGGGCTATCAGGGGATGTGACTTTATGGGGTTCTGTGTGTTTTTAAGGTACGTTTTGGGGTTTCACATTTTTTTTTTCTGTGCTTGGAGATAATTAGGTTAAATTAGTACAGTTCCTGATTCAATTATCTCCCAAGCACAAAGGAGGTATTCTATTGTTTGTGTATGGAAGTGACTCACTGTTTTACTCTGTTTTCATTGGTTTGTTCACTTTGTGTCCGTGTGCCCAACAAGGTCCACCTGGGTGTCACCCTTGTTGGGAAACTTGCATAAAAGGCCAGTGTGCCTCCATTAAAATGCAATTTCAGCTTACACTCCAAAACTGTGTGTCATCCTGTTATTGGAGAGAAAGAAGATTTACTTCTGTGTCTGCTGTTCCAGCTTGCAGGGGATTTAACAGGGAAAGTATTTGTAAGGACTAGAGCTAATTCCCAAATCAGCTCCAGGAAGGAGCGGTTCCAGTCAAGCCATAGCGACTGTGGGCAGAAATGCTGCGGTTTGTCCCCTGTTCCAGCTAGGAAGCAGTCCTTTGGTGGAGGTACCCAGTCGGGGAGCTCCGTTACACTTCCTCTGGCAAAGGACTTAATCTTTCAAATTGAATTGCTGTTGGAAGCTGTTCTGGTCTTTCAAGACCTAATCAAGTAAACACCCTTTTCTTTTCCCTTAATGTGACAGGACATTTTCATTTTAAATCTGCAATTGAGTTCCAACAAACTTTATTTTCTTGAGTATTACAATTACTTTATTTAGCAAGGGGAAGTGCTTTATGTAGTGCTCCACTGTATTCACTGGTGTTGGCTTTTGCCACTCAGTTAATCTATTGTTTCTTGCATGATATTGTGTCAAGTTGGAGAGATACTTACTCCTGTGTGGTAGCTGCATTTTTATTTATATATTATTTTATATAAGCACTTTTTTGCATAGAAAATATCAGAACAGACATTAGCCAGCCTGGAACTCGTTTCCACGCTGGGTAATGATGCCCCAGAGATGCTGCCAGATTTAGACTTACATCTCCAGCAGCAAAGGGGTTAAACTCATACCCAAACACAGCACATATAGACTACAAGCTCCACAATCACTTCAAAACACTGATATATTCATGGTGCTTGGAGTTACCATTTAAAATATGTACAATATATTGTTTTAAATATTTGTTCATAAAGTTTTCATCCAAAAGCCTAACCATTAATGACTGAACAAAAATCAATTACTTTAGCTTCTCGTCCGTGTTATGTTCACCACCAAAATTTTCCCTTAATAGGTAATACTTTTTTCATTTAATATACTATATGTTAAACATAAAAATAATTACATACATTTTTTAATCAGAAAATGTGTATATTTTTCAACAAATAACATTTATCCTATAGGACCCAGACCACTTCAGCACACTAAAGTGGTCTGGGTACATCGTCTCTATTGCACTGCAGTTTTAGAGAAACTCCAATGTTTACATTGCAGCACTAAGAGAGCCTCTAGTACTGTTTACCAGACTGCCATTAGAGGCACTTCAAGAATGTTACTGGACTTTTATTCTGCTAATTGACGCTGGACGTTCTACATGAGGACATCCAGCATTAGAGGCACTCACCGCACATGTGATTTTGGGTTAGAGCATAACCCTTTATTCACCGTGCCAGTGGGGGGCAGAGGGCGCAAGGGCTATAGTGCCTGGAATACAGCTTTGTATTCTGGGCATTTTAGTATCCCTTTAATTATCTTTAACTTTGATATATGTAACAGTTTATCAAACTTTGCGTTTGACAAAAATATTGAGAAAAGGTTCAGAGCATGTCATATTATGTATATTCTTATTTTTATATAAGGTAAGATTTTTGCCCAGGTATTTCATATTCACAGAGTTAAAGATAAAACAAAATACAACATTAACTTTCATCATATTAAAAACCATCGATATGAGAAACATGGACCATCAATTTCACCTCTTGATATTTGTAGACAAACTCAAAAGTAGATGGAGTAATTAAATATATATTACATATACTTCCAATTTGTAACATTAAAATCACAGGACCCTGAGGAGGTAGACAAGACCACCTACTCCTGCCAGGCGGGTGGGCCGGCCGACCACGCGTAGTAGGAGTTGCAGTCAGACCTCGCAGGTCTGCTGGTTCGCGGCTGTGAGGCCTATGCCGGTATCCCAAGAAGTGACATTGGACATCCAGTGCATTTCCGGTTCATGGGAAAGATGGAGCACCAGCCAGGCCTCAATGTCGGTGAGTAGGTCACAGGCGTGTCCCTCATGGTCTTACCTCCTGGTGCGGGGGAGTGGATGGGGATCATGACTCACCCAGTCTCCCAACAAGGTGGTATATCTTCATTATTTGGGGGGGTTGCGCCACCATGGAATGCCCCTGGTCAGCAGACACAGGTACTGGATTTAGGTGGCTGCTGAGTAATTCAATAAGATACCTCTGCGGAAGGGTTAATCTTAAGATGCTGGTGTCCAAGTTTGTCTGTAGTGTTGGGGGCCTCACGGTGCATCATCACAGCTTTGAACAGAACAAATCTATTTACTTTAGAGGGCTAACTTACGGTCTCAATCTATTTCATCTGGCATTGCAGGATTTTCAGTGTTGGGGTACCCCACTGCTATAAGGCATAAAAGAAAGAATAGTGGCAGAAAAATATCTTTGCCAATCGGGGTTGGACTAGCGATGGATGATCAGGGCTAACCCCTCCCCTAACTTCTGGTATAAGGTTTGGGCTACCAGACAAGCCCACTGAGCCAAAGGTCAGCTAGTGGTTAGCATTATGTTAATGTAAGGGCAGTTGTGGGGCCATTTTGGTGGTTAGGATAAGGGATGGGGGGCAGGTGCCCAGGTTAGTTGGGATAGGTTGGCAATATAGTATTATTTTGTAAAGTTGAGTTAATGTTAATTTAATAAAGATGTAGCCTATTTATCACCAAGTATGTTTCAAGTCTTATTATTTATAGGGTGGGTGGGTGAAATTCAGGGTAATGGGTTCCCCACTACATGGTACACAATACCTTCACAGTGGGGTCCCATTACCCTGACGCCGGTTCACTGGTCATCCATTCTTTTGGTATGTACTAACCACTGCATACTGGGAGAAACCCACAAGATTTGCTATTTTGCTGTTTTGGAGATGCTCTGACGCAGTCGTCTAGCCATCTCTATTTGGCTCTTGTCAAAGTCACTCAGATCTTTTCACTTGTTCTTTACCTGCACCCAACACATGAAATTCAAAAACTGGCTATGAACTTCCTGCCTAGTATATCCCACCCCTTGACACCATTTGTAACAATATACTAATTTTACCTGTCAGTGGTTTAAATGTTGTGGCTTGTCAGTATAGAAAAATAGATAACAATTAAGTTTAATGTTTCATTTAACCCTTTAAGTCCGGAGGGCGTACATTTACGTCCTTTTAAAAGCGGCTCTAAACGTCGCAGGACGTAAATGTACGCCCTCCGGTTTTTATTCACTTACCCGGTCGCCGGCGATCCCTCGCCGGCGATCCCACGCCGGCGATCGCGGTTGGGGGGACTCCCCCGCCCCCCCGCAGCAGATCTTCCTCCTTGCGAGGACCTCACAATCACATGGCCGGGATAGCTGGCTGCTGCAATGCCAGCAGGGGGACTAACTGTAATGACAGTTAGTTCCGACCCCTGCTGGCTGAAAATCAAATAAAAATAAGTGTAAAAATAAAATAAGTGTAAAAAAATATATATATATACTTAGATCATATATATATATATTACATCTATATATATATATATATATGATCTAAGTATATATATATATATATATATATATATACACACACATATACACACGCACACATACACTGTCTAGGTGTATTTTAATAATATATACCGTATATACTCGAGTATAAGACGAGTTTTTCAGCACATTTTTTGTGCTGAAAAACACTAACTCGTCTTATACTCGAGTCAGTTGTCTGTATTATGGCAATTTACATTGCCATAATACAGACATGGACCGGGGGCTGTCAGGAAGCTGTTACTTACCTTCACAGCAGCTCCTGTCAGCTCCCTTCTCTCTTCTCCGGTGCGTGCAGCTCCCAGGTCAGCTCCCTCTGCAACTCTCGCGAGAGCCGCGGGGTCAGAGCGTTGCCACGGGTTACCGTGGCAACGCTCCGCGCGGCCGCGAGAGTTGCAGAGGGAGCTGACCTGGGAGCTGCACGCACCGGAGAAGAGAGAAGGGAGCTGACAGGAGCTGCTGTGAAGGTAAGTAACAGCTTCCTGACAGCCCCCTCCTACAGCCCATCCACTGGACCACCAGGGAGTGAGAGCCCCCCTCCCTGGCCAGCTAACAAGCAGGGAGGGGGGACGAAAAAATACAAATATTAATAATAAAACAAAAAATAATTAAAATAATAACATAAAAATAATAATACAAATAATAATAAAATAAAAAAAAATAGTTACCTAAAAAAAATAACATTTAAAAAAAATATTAAAATAATAATTAAATAATAATTAATAAAATGCCCACCCCCCACCAATGCTCTGCACTCATACACACACTGCACATACACACACTGCACATACACACACTGCACTGCATTCATTATAAACACACTGCATTCATACACACTGCACTCACATACACACACTGCACTGCATTCATTATACACACTGCACTCATACACACACACTGCACTCATACACACACTGCACTGCATTCATTATATGCACACTGCATTCATACACACACACACTGCACTAATATACACACTGCACTCATATACACGCACTGCATTCATTATACACACACTGCACTCATACATACACACTGCATTCATTATACACACACTGCACTCATACATACACACTGCACTCATATACACACTGCACTGCATTCATTATACACACACTGCACTCATACACACACACTGCACTCATACACACACACTGCACTCATACACACACACTGCACTCATACACATACACACTGCATTCATACACACACACACTGCATTCATACACATACACACTGCACTCATGCACACACACTGCACTCATACACACACACTGCACTCATACACACACTGCACTCATGCACACACACTGCACTCATGCACACACACTGCACTCATGCACACACACTGCACTCATGCATACACACTGCACTGCATTCATTATACACACACTGCACTCATACACACACACACACTGCACTCATACACACACACACTGCACTCCATTCATTATATACACACTGCACTCATACACACTGCACTCATACACACACTGCATACACACACACAGCACTCACACACACACTGCATTAATTATATACACACACTGTAAATAAATATTCAGTTAATATAATTTTTTTAGGATCTAATTTTATTTAGAAATTTACCAGTAGCTGCTGCATTTCCCACCCTAGTCTTATACTCGAGTCAATAAGTTTTCCCAGTTTTTTGGGGTAAAATTAGGGGCCTCGGCTTATATTCGGGTCGGCTTATACTCGAGTATATACGGTATATAATTATATATATATATTAATATCAAATTACACGTAGACTGATACTGATTAAATATATATATAATTATTGTTATATATATTTATAAATAATATAAAATAAATAAATATGTAAATACGTAAAAAAATAAAATAAAAAAAATAATTAAAAATAAAATATTAAAAAATATATAGATGTGTTTTATTTCGTTCTAACTGTATTGTGATATTAATATATATATTTATATCAAAATACACGTAGAACGAAATAATATATATCTATATACATAAATATATACATATATATCACTATATATATACCTATATATAAATAAAAATATTTAAAAAAAATTATATATATATACGTATATATACATATATTAATTCTACACATATATTTATGTAATAATTTTACATAATTAGGTATCCTAATTAATTACAATTAGCGGGACCTGCCTGACAACCCATGCCGAAAGTATAGGGAATTTAATTTGCTAGCACTATATTTAACGCTATAACTTTCCAAGACACCATAAAACCTGTACATGGGGGGTACTGTTTTACTTGGGAGACTTCGCTGAACACAAATATTAGTGTTTCAAAACAGTAAACTGTATAACAACGATGATATCGCCAGTAAAAGTGACGTTTTTTGCATTTTTCGCGCACAAACAGCACTTACACGGACGATATTATTGCTGCAATACTTTTTACTGTTTTGAAACACAAATATTTGTGTTCAGCGAAGTCTCCCGAGTACAACAGTACCCCTCATGTACAGGTTTTATGGTGTTTTCAAAAATTACAGCGTCAAATATAAGGCTTGTGTTTCATTTTTTTCACTTTAAAATTCGCCAGATTGCTTACATTGCTTTTATGACCCTATGGTAGCCCAAGAATGAAAATTACCCCTATGATGGCATACTATTTGCAATAGTAGACAACCCAAGGTATTGCAAATGGGGTATGTCCAGTCTTTTTTAGTAGCCACTTAGTCACAAACACTGGCCAAAAATTGGCGTTTTTTGCATTTTTCACACACAAACAAATACTAACGCTAACTTTGGCCAGTGTTTGTGACCAAATGGCTACTAAAAAAGACTGGACATACCCCATTTGCAATACCTTGGGTCGTCTACTATTACAAATGGTATGCCATTATGGGTGTAAATTTATTTCCTGGGCTACTATACAGTCTCAAAGGCAACGTAACCAATCTGGCGAATTTCAATTTCAAATGTAACATGCTATATTTGACCCTGTATCTTCCCAAAACATCATAAAACCTGTACATAGGGGGTACTGTTTTACACGTGAGACTTTGCTGAATACAAATATGTGTATTTTATTGCAGTAAAAGCAAACAGTATTCTGACATTGACAGTTAAAATGTCATGTAGAACTAAAATAATAAAAAAAATCTTATTTTCTCCCATTTTTTTCATATTAAATTATGTTTCATAGCTAAATATTTGATATTAAATGAAATCCCTGTTTCCCCTGAATAAAATGATATATAATAAGGGGGGGGTGCATTTAATATGAAAGAGGTGAATTACGTTTAGACAGACATATAGCGCAAATGGCAGGTTTTGTTTACATTTTGTTTCGTTCACAACTTGTACATTTGGCTGCGGTCTTAAGGGGTTAAAATAATCACATGAACAACTTCGTGTTGAAAGTATTTTGACAACAGTAAGAAAACATTGTAATCAATACAGTTCAATTGGGTTTATTCACTATACAATACAATGTTATAAACTGTAAATCAAAACGAAAAATGTAGGCACAATTGTTCCAATTTTCACCTACATTTGTTAAACATTTGTAAAATATTTACCTGCCAATTTAACACATTTACTATCATTGTCATTGAAATATGAAATATTTTATGAAATATGCATACAAATTATGTATCCAGAAACATTTTAATGCATGGTAAAAAAGAGATGAAACAGGAAATCAGAAAATATGTGAGATAGAAATTTTGTTTACCTGTTCCACAGCAATAATAGCATTGAAATCCACAAACTCTCTGAAAAAGCCTTTCTGGAGCTTAACAATAATATCCATGGCAAGCATAGAATAAAATATAACACTTGCGTAATAACCAAGGGTGAGCATACTTATGCAAATCTGCAAATAAAATACACGTAAAAGGCTTATTTTAAAATATGTATGTATCTCGTATACTATGTTACAGGGAAGAAATATATCAGAAATTAATCATAAGCCAATGAGATAGCTCAGTGGGCTAAAGCATCATCAGTAGAATCTGTTCCACTCTTGTTCCAGAAATGGTGTGTGTTTTTTATAGGGCAGGGCAGCTGTAACCAACACCTCCAATCTCATCTCATTGATTGGACTCCAGTTGGCTGACATCTCACTCCAATTAGCTCTTGGAGATGTCATTAGTCTAGGGGTTCACATACTTTTCCCACCTGCACTGTGAATGTTTACATGGTGTGTTCAATAAAAACATGGCAACATTTCATTCTTTGTGTGTTATTAGTTTAACCCCTTAAGGACACATGACGTGCCTGACATGTCATGATTCCCTTTTATTCCAGAAGTTTGGTCCTTAAGGGGTTAAGCAGACTGTGATTGTCTATTGTTGTGACTTAGATGATGATCAGATCACATTTTATGACCAATTTGTGCAGAAATCCATATAATTCCAAAGGGTTCACATACTTTTTCTTGCAACTGTAATTAAGACATTTGTTATGAAGGGAAATAATGTCATCTTGACACTGATGATCCACTGACACTGGCATGGATGAATATTTTGTGTAATTCAAACAATGTCTAGTGAGGCACAAACACTTTAAAAAGTCTAAGAAACACTAATAATAAATGCAAGCTAGAAAGAAAATATTGTTGCAATACCTCAATCCAATTCCAGGGTTCTTGCCAGTAGACGAAAATTCCTTTTTGGACCATAACACTCAATTCTAAATACAGATTAAAAATGATGATTCCTAGAAACATCAGCTGTGGTAAAAAAAAAAAAAAATAGACAAAAAAACAAAACAAAACAAAACAAACAAGATTAATTCATTTATTTTGGAAACACCTCAAATGCTTTGGATTTCATTTACCGTGTTAGATGAAGTCACATACTACAGAGAGTGTTACATAACATTAAAACTCTAAGTTAAGTATTTAAGGGCTATATGTATAATTTCTCAAATAATTTCAGAAATTTATATATATTTTTTCAATAATTAGACACAACAGGGTATTTCATATGCAACATATTGAGCAATGTCATGATTGTATCACACATTTCTCTCAATGTAGCCAAAAAGTACATTTATGGTCAGTTACACCAGAACCCCTAATGTAAACCATTGCCAGGTATTTAAAGTGATACTCTAAGCCTCAGAAACAACTTTGGCTTAAGCTTTAAAACAACTTTGAATTAACCACTTAAGGACCACATTATGCAACCTATGGCACATGTGGAGGTACCTTTGCACGGCACTCAAGGCTGCCAGCGACAAACTCTGGCCTATTATGAGTCCCAGTGGATCTTCAGATATCTGCTAATGCAAACCAAGCAGTGATTGCAGGTGGCAAGGGACAATCCTCAATTTATGCATTGCAGGATTGCTGAACTAATGAACATGAATCCCCACTGGAGTAGAGCAGCCCTGGTCAGGTATCACAGCTACTACCCTTGTCCTGTGCCTGGCCAGCCCGGTCCACACTGAACCACCCACACTGCTAGATATGCACAGAGCTAAAGAATAAGCCTTCCTCTCATACAAAAAATACAGACAGCTCACACACAAACATAAACAAATAGTCCCCACAAACACAAAACTACTGACAATCTACATGCATGTACACAACCACACAAGCAGCCTCTCACATGCAATACCACAATCCACACACATACACACATCACCAAACACACAATTTGACTTCAAAGTGCTGCTTCAAAGTATGTGCTTGGAGATATTCTGGAGAGTTTTACTGATTCTTCAACTAAGATTTTTTCCAAGACTTATTTTTAGTGTTACAGGTAAGAGTCATCTATAGGAAAAAGTTTTTGATTGCACAAGGTTTTGTTTCCTGTTAGTAAATGGTAAGTCATCTAATTTGATTAGTTAGGTGTTTGCTAATTGATATTGATTGTATGTTAATAAGAATAGGCCCACCCATGTGTTAAACATTCCTAGGGGGTCATGCTTTTTTCTCTTTGGCAGAGAATTTCCTTCCCTTTACCTTTGGATAGCAAAATTGCGACAGAACGCACCACACCGAGCCTAGCGACTTTGATTCAGACATGGGACAGGGTGACATGGAAAAGCGCCATCATTAACAACCCATCCCTCTTGACACGATACTAAGAAACCCTACAAGACCTTGCTCCACTGGTATGTTGTCCCCTCAGACTGAAGCAAATGCACCAATTCAACATGGACCAATGCTGGAAGGGATGCATGGAGTGAGGCTCGTACCTCCACCTCTGGTGGGGGTGCGTGCACCTATTTCGGGTCTGGCAGGGAATAGCCCAACTAGCATTTAGGATCCTATATACGGACCTGCCCTTAGACCCATGGAAATGGCTCATTTACAAGCCCCATGATAACCTATCTAGGGCCCAAAACAAACTCAAAGTATAGCAAACTAAATTGCATTGGCCCCCCGGAGGACCATCGCCCCTCACTGTGGATGCAACAACATCTCGGCAATGCCGGAGGTGATGGTTAAAATCAGAGAGACAGTAGAGATGGATAAAGTATCCACCTTGATACATGAAAACACTAAATCCTTCCACAAAATATGGAATCCATGGATCACAGAACTACTGACAAGTCGTTGAGGGGTTGGGGAGGTGGGGGCACAGAAAGGTTGGTCGTCATGGCCAGGGGTTCATGGCGCATGGCGGGCTCTCCCCATCCTTCCTCCCTTCCTTTAACATTGCAGCACTAAGTGCAATAGAGACACTGCACCTAGACCACTTCAATGAGCTGAAGTGGTCTGGGTGCCTATAGTGTCCCTTTAATAAAAAGGACCTTGATACAAAGACAAGTTCTATTATAAAATGTGAATACGATCTGAACAGGACTTTCTCTATAAAAACTTAGTTTAAATCTTTAGAGTTGACTAGAAAATAAATCAAGATGTTAAATGGTCCCTACTAAGTTATGTAAATGTAAGATCTACGTTGGAGGTGTAATAAAGTACTGTACCCTTTACACTCAAACATATCTGGTGGGATTGTTAAACAGGATGTTTCTCGACTTCTTAGATCTAAACTTAAATATTCCTACATTATTTGCAGAAAAAATCCTATTTCATCTTGATTTCCCTAGACTATTTAAATCAACATCATGTTTATTAACCCATATTTTTACGCCTGTGAAACTTTATATTTCCAGATACTGGGAAAAAAGAAGAGATTCCTAGTATAATGGAAATCAAAACCCAAAGAAACTATCAAGGAGTAATAAAAAATGTAAATCTTAAATTTTAATAATGGTAACATAGAAAATATAATAACATTTGGTCGCTATGGTTTCACCATTAGAACACTGGGTATCTGTACTAGGCTACTTATGTCCTAGAAATTTAATACCTTTACCTGTTACTTAGAACAATTTTTCTTTTTTACTCTGAACTCAAAATTGTTCCCACAAATTTGGAATGTTTCTACTGGATTATTTACACATTCCAGCTAGGTCTCCATCTTTCCCAAATCATCGGGTCTCTCCACAATTTGCCATTGTGATGTATTATGTCTTCTTAATTTAATTTGTTTGTTTATTAATGCAAATATATTGTAAAGTTTGTAGTTTTATACACAACATTGATATATATATATATATATATATATATATATACCGTATATACTCGAGTCACTGTCTGTATTATGGCAATTTACATTGCCATAATACAGACAGGGGACTGGCAGCGAGCGCTTACCTCTCCTGCAGCTCCTGTCAGATCCCTTCTCCTCTGTGCCGGTCCGTTCAGCACCTCTGTCAGCTCCCAGTGTAAGTCTCGCGAGAGCCGCGGGCTCATAGTGCGGCTCTCGCGAGACTTACACTGTGAGCTGACAGGGGAGCTGATCGGACCGGCGCGGAGGAGAAGGGAGCTGACAGGAGCTGCAGGAGAGGTAAGTGCTACCTGCCAGCCCCCCTCTTCCCCTCACTGAACTACCAATGCCACTGGACCACCAGGGAGTGAGAGCCCCCCCTCCCTGGTCAGCTAGGAAGCAGGGAGGGGGGACGAAAAAATTATTACCGTATATATAAATAATAATAATAATAAAATAATGAAAAAAAACAATAAAACAAATAATAATAATAAAAAAAATATTAATGAAACAAAAAAACAATATTAAAATAATAATTAAAAAATAACCCCCCACCAAGGCTCTGCATCACACACACACACACACTGCACTCATACACACACACACTGCATTCTCATACACACACACACACACTGCATTCTCATACACACACACTGCATTCTCATACACACACTGCATTCATTATATACACACACTGTAAATAAATATTCAATTAATATAATTTTTTTAGGATCGAATTTTATTTAGAAATTTACCAGTAGCTGCTGCATTTCCCACCCTAGTCTTATACTCAAGTCAATAAGTTTTCCCAATTTTTGGGGGTAAAATTAGGGGCCTCGGCTTATATTCGGGTCGGCTTATACTCGAATATATACGGTGTATATATATTTATATATATATACGGTGTGTATATATATATATATATATATATATATATATATATATATAGACACTTGACTTTCTTTGCCCCTCTGGAATGCACACGCATGTCTGCTGATGTGTATAATTTATTTTATGATTCTTATTTTGTTCAGCCTTATTTTTCTACATACCCCATCACTCGCAGCCATAACAGAGGCTATTAAGCTAAGATGCTAAGGTAGCTAGGGGGTTTTACTTATAACTTACTTTTTAAATCGATACTCTCAATTCGTGTTCCACACAATCAACCCTTTGGCACTGCTCTTGTTTAGCTTGTATATTTTTCATAAATCACGCAGATTTAGCTACCGAGTGCAACTATAACTTGTAGTCAATAGACGTCTATACTTTGTTTGCATATCTAATTTAAAATGACCTGCACTCGCCACTGAGACTAAGCATTGTGCAGCCTGTTTCCTTTATGTCTCTATGCCAGTCAGGCTATTCTAGCATGCCATTAATGTTTTTGCCTGTATAATGTTCCGAATTGTGTGTCCTGGGGCGAAACGGTTCTGCCTGTTTGGCCTCTCTTTAGTTAGCAAGTTCACGTTGAGCACATTACGACAACGTCAACTTAAAATCTGCCTTCATTTTATGAATAACATCCAGCGGCTACTAAGCTACAGAAATAGATATCATTCATAGATTCACTTATTTTAAACACTATTATCGCTAGTCTTCTCGATATGTTTAACTTGTGCTTCCTACCATCTCATTATCTGACATACCGTGTTTCTGCTTGTTTGTTACTCTTGAAAAAAAAAAATGTGCACCCTTTCTTAATTGCCACAGAAATATGTCTTTTGAAATGCCTGTAACTATTATCGTGGCAAATTAAACATGTCTGTCAAGCTTTTGCACATCAAAAATAAAGAATTAAAAAAAAAACCATATTGGCATGGTGTGACAATTTGATGCATCTAAAACTGCCATGATGTGCCAAGTTTATGCATCTAAAATTGTTTGCTATTTTGTGCCAAGTTTAGGCATCTAAATCTGACTGCCATGGTGTGCCAATTTTATCTGTCTGAAACGGATTGCCATGGTATGCCAATTAAATGCATCTAAAACCGCTATGCTGTGCCAATTTTATGCCTCTACTACCGCTTGCCATTACATACCAGTTTTATATCTTTAAAACTGATTGCCATGGTGTGCCAATATCATTCCTCTAAAGCTGATTTCCATGGTGTGCCAAGTTTATGCATCTAAAGCTCATTGCCATGGGGCCGAGCTAGCCGGGGAGCCAACAAGACGCATGGCGCCGGAGCTCAGACGACAACGCACAAATACAGCACTACAGAGTGGATTATTGCCTTACCCCTCAGTACCTAAATCAACTACAACCCTTAGTACATCATTGGGAAGCACTCCAAAAAGGCTCAGGGGTAAAGCACAGGGCTTACCTGCGATATCAGCCAGCTACTTTCTGCAGGCCCAAAATGGCGAACCTCTTACTTAATAAAGCACTGGACTCGCTCTCAGCCTCAGAGGACAAAGATTTCAGCGATGTGCCCATGCCAACAAAGCAATCAAGCTTTGCCACACAGGCAGACTGAACCCCAACTGGACACCAATGTGGACCTCTCGAGGCATGGTATCCGATCTCAAAGCCTTCTTTACTTCAGAGCTTGCGGTACTTAAGGAGGAACTGGGCATGCTGACAGGCCAGTTAAGGATCATGGAAGATGAAGTCCACAACCTGCGAGTCAAACAACACTACACAACAAAACAAGTGCTGAAGATCTCCACCACGTGCGAACAACTGAACGCACGAGTCAGAACACTAGAGGACTCAGCACGCCAGCGTAATCTGAAGGTGAGGGGGTTCCCTGACAAAATATCCACGGAGGAACTCCTGAAATTCATCTGAAGGCTGTTTTCTCTGTTATACTACCGCCAAAACAGGCAAAGGGTCTGTCACTTGATGGACTATTCCAAGATGTCATCTTGTGCTTTAAATCTCACAACGACAAAGAGAGTGTCTTGCAGGTGACCAGGGGACAAATCCCATACACCTTCTAAACACACTCCCTGAGCTTCTTCCAAGATCTCAGTCGCCAGACCCTTCAATGGCGTGCCTCCCTGAAAGAGGTGACCTCAGTTTTGAGAGCTGTTTTGACATCCCATATAACTGGGGCTACCCAAGAGTGCTAACTGCGGACAGAGAGGGCCACCACCACTGGCTAACTTTGCTATCTGAGGCACCAATGTTCCTGCAATCATTGGGCCTAACAACGTCCACAGACACATCAACCAGGTCGAAGCATCATTGGGACGTTGCCAATATCGCTGCCTTCACTCCATCAGGAACTACAGCCCCAGAATGAAATTGCACCGTGTTCACAAGATTCAGGATGCAGACACGTAGTCTCCAGACTCCACAGAATTATAGTGGAGAAGCTAATTATATAATCCTTATTCTCTGTTGAACGTTATTATAACTTGTTTTAATCCACTGCATTTTACGTTGTTACCATTAGCCTTGCCACTTCACCCTCTTCTGGTCACCCTTTCCCGGCAAACCTGTACAGCGATACACATTAACTACCCCTGCAATGGCTCATATTACTTATAGCAATGTCTTTATACATTATAACCTTGCCCTCCCCTCCACCCCCTATGAATCCCAGGGTTGTGGAGTTCTTACACCCTGTAGTCTCTCTCACATACCTAGGACCTCGCTCATGTGATATAGTTTAAGTGCCAAATCCACTCACTACTACCTAAAACTGCCCCACGGGCCTCTGACACACCGCTTTTACCCATTAGACCATCTATTCCCACCTTAGAGCCTCGGGCAATGAGCCCTCTATGCACCCATGTCTACTTACTGTTTTATCAGTGTGATACGTGCCACTCAGATCTTAGGTGTGTACTTTATGTTTCTCTTGCATACTACAATATGAAAATGTGCCTACCTGAATGCCACATAATAAAAAAAAAAAAAATTGAGCTAATTGCCATGATGTGCCAAGTTAATTATTTTTTTAAATATGCATTACAAGCGAGTCGTGAAATTTTTTTTTCAAAAGTGTGTCACAGCCCATAAAAGTTTGGGAAGCCTTGTTCTAAAGTGTTTCTTAAGGCTCTCGTGCTCAAATCATCACAGGGAGGTCTGGGTATGTCCAACATTAAGGAAAATTATAAGGCAAGCAGGCCTTTCACAGTTAGAGTGCGTTTTAAATGAAAATTGGTATAATATTGAGCAAGAACTGCCTGAATGTAATATAAGCCGAGTTCTTTGTTTTGGAAAACAACATCAGAAGTAGGCAAAGACATACAAATTAAAAAGAAAAAGCATTTATAGTATTTCTTCACAAAAAAATAGTTAATTAGCAAAAGTTTAAGAAGAACATGGATCTAACTAATAAGGGCATTGATACAAACTCAGTAGATATTATTAAATCTGCTATAGAAGATATTGATATAGAGCCCTGAAAAAAAAAAGCAGAACATCAGGCATATCTAAATTGTCTCCCATAGGAGAGATATTCAATTATTTAAGAATAAAGAGATATGTAAAAAAAATCTATATATGGGGTGGGGGGAGTAGTGAGTAAATTAGAGTTACTTTTAGAAAAAAAGACTACAGAAAATAGTAGTTATGTATGTACGAGTTTACATTGGAGATATAGTCAAGTTAGAGGGGATTATGTTCATATATGGTTGCTAGACATGTGCAATTTGTTTCGTTCCAAATGTCAATTCGGACGAATTTCGAGCAATTCGGACATTCGGATACAGAATTGCCGAAGTACTAATATACCCAGTGGAAGAATGAGGAATGTTACACTGTATACCAGTTTAAATAAAAAGTATACTAACATAGCCAAGATTCAGCGGTAAGCATTTGCAACTCTTACAACAATCAAGTAACACGTTCATATAAAATGTAAGTTACTTATCCAGTCAATGGATGGGAATGAGTAAGTAGATAACTCCCTAATACCCACGGTATTAGGGAGCTATCTACTAAAAGGCTGAAAGACCTAAATTGGTCTTTCAGCCAAATTTACTAATACGAAGTAAATATTACATAGTATTAGTAAATTCTGCCCCTATTCGCTATACCGCGAGTAGGGTTATGGCTAGTAAACAGTGAGCAGCCCCTCCTGAGCCCCCATCTGTGCTGCGCGAGTGGCGGCTGTTAAACTGAAGGGGGGACCTATTACCCCCCCCCAGCCCCCACCCCTGAGTGGCCCTGGATGACAATGGGGGCAACCTATTGTGTGTCCCCCGGCCCCCACCCCTAAGCGGTGGGTGGGGGCCCTAAATCAGAATAAGGGGGGGACCTATTGCTCTCCGCCCCAGACACCACCCCTGAGTGGCAGGTGGGGGCCCCTTTATTCTAATTTAGGGCCCCCACCCACCGCTCAGGGGTGGAGTCGGGTGAGAGGACAATAGGCCCCCCCTTATTGGTATTTAGGGCCCCACACACCATTCGTAGGGACCCCGCTCAGATCTCAAGCTGGTTTTAGCTCAACTTGTGCTATTACAGAAAGAACATCTCTGAATCATATCAGACTGGTCCCACCCATACGGGCGGTCCAGATCTGAAATGCCAGCAAGTTCTCTCTGCACAGGAGATACGGTAACCCCAGACAATCGTTTCAACCTTGTAAGGTATTATCAGTGAGGTATAGCCAATATCCCTCTAGGCACTGTGCCAAGGGGTCCACGTCTGTTTTTTCTCTCCAGGTACATAATAGTATTTTTATTGATTTTATTATGTCCCTTTTAAAAAATCCTGGAATCTGCAATAGATATATTTCAGGACAATGATCATTCCTTTTTCTTTAGAAGAGACATAGCCACTAGTAAACCTAGCCCTGTTCAATGGCGGTATCCTATGTAGCATGCATGTTATACCTTCCCTCCCCCCGCCCTCCTTTTTTTTCCTCTCACTGAATATATATATAAAATAAACTGGAGGGTTAAACATATAGAGCTATATACTGGTAAATCATTTATATTAGTGCCTTATGATGAGTAGGGGGTTGAATTTAAGATTTAGGTAAATATAAATAATGGTATAATAGAGAGTAGCACTTGGACCTAGTGGTTTCACATTTCTTAGATATAGAGTTTTACACTGGTAAATCATATATATCAGTGCCTTATGATGAGTAGGGGGTTGAATTTAAATCGCACAATAGAGAGTAGCACATGGACCTAGTGGTTTCACAATTCTTAGATATAGAGTTTTGGCATGAAGGATTATTTACAGAGGTATTTCTATAGACATAATCACATGTATTTGTAGTAGTGCAAGGATTCGACTTTAATACCAAGGATAGGATAAGTCTACCCCACAATGGATATAGAAGTGGGTTGCTCACATATTAGTAATAATATGAATGGTTTCACAGTTAGATGATTTGCTTTTTCACTTATCACAAGAAAATGGTCTAATGGGAATACAGAGAATATTGAAACGGGCACTAGTACGGTGAAAAATGTGATGGATGAGGTTAGAACAGAGTGGCAATTTGGTAGGATCTGGGCATGTGGGATGGGCCTATGGCGACCTTTAAGGATATCTGAATGGTCCATTTGGCTTCTTATGAATATAAAACTTTCTTAGTACAAATTAAATATTATAATATTAACTAACTTAATGGCTTCACCCTTTGGCCATAGGCTGGCAGTATGAATAGGGATGGATATATTTTATGGTATAGGCACCCTAGATAAGGCAAAATCGATATGGAAGTATATTTAGTTAAACTGATGTTGGATGCTTAGAGTAGTGTTTAGTTTTAGTATGGTTATGGAGGCCTCTCTCCTCTCATTAATATTCTCATTCCTGCAAACTTTGGAAGGATTTGTCTAAGAGGGACATATGTATTCATGTCTCCTTACTTATGTATTTTTTTTATGTCATTTTTTTCATTTGTCTGAGACTCGACCTGGGGCACACCATGGATAAAAGGCATTATGATTGCACTTAATATGTTAATAGAAAAAATCCCAGGTACTCACTGTGATTGTTCTCCAGGCAGATTTATTGCAACGTTTCGACCTATTCAGGTCTTTATCAAGCTAACACCACAGTGACAAAATTGCACTTATATATACACAAGTTATAAACAGACAATCCATTAATTAAGTAAACAATTAGAAATTTCATTAAACAAACATATGTTAAAAATAATCCAATCAATATATCAAATTAAAGGACCACTCTAGTGCCAGGAAAACATACTTGTTTTCCTGGCACCAGAGTGCCCTGAGGGTGCCCCCACCCTCAGTGACCCACTCCCGCCGGGCTCTAGGGGGAGGAAGGGGTTAAACTTCCTCCTCCTCTCCTTCTTCCTTGCGACGTAGGGAAGCATTTACAGTGAGAAGCACGCAAGCGCCTCTAGTGGCTGTCAATGAGACAGCCACTAGAGGTTTTGGAGGCTGGATTAACCCTCAGTATAAACATAGCAGTTTCTCTGAAACTGCTATGTTTATAAAAAAAAAGGGTTACTCCTAGAGGGACCTGGCACCCAAACCACCTCATTAAGCTGAAGTGGTCTGGGTGCCTAGAGTGGTCCTTTAATACATAAAAGTAAAAAAAAGACATGATAAGGAATAAGTAAATAAATGGCTGAAGTAGAAAGTCAAAAAGAATATAAGCAGTCCAGGTTTTACAAACAACCACATAAACAATTATCTATGCACAGATCTTTCAAATAAAAGATATTACTAAACTTAAGTTATACAATTAATCATATTAGATGTGGCGAAACCGACCTCTTCACGTGTCCTTGGAGGGGGCTGCTTGCCAGCCTCCTGCCTGCTGACTATGGCCCCTGGGAGATTTGGCCCTTTAAATACAGTATTTGGGCATATTGTATTTTATTGTGCGGCTACTAGTCCTTTAAGCACAGTGAATGGACTTACTGAAACTTTGGACACTTCCTCTTCCCCTCCCCCGGATCCATTGTTCTCCAGCAGGGTGTTGTCCCAGGGAAAAGCCATGCTTGCAAGTGAAAACAAAAGACTTCGACCTAACTGTTAAACCCCTGAACCTATTCAAGCGAATTTTGGATATGTTTGTCCCCAAGTTATACTGGTTAAAATAATATAAGTTTTATTCGTATGTGATGTAAAATCAGGGAGTTAAAATTTTTTTAATAAAAGTGTAACTTGTCAGCTTGGAGATAATTGAGTAGATACAATAATTGACTCAATTATCTCCTAAGCAGAGGGGAGGAATATGCTGGGTGTGTTTCTATTGTCCCATTGTGTCTGATTGGCTGTTGTACTTGCATTGTATGTGTGGTAATGTGTTTATTGGTTGTTCTGCAAAACCCTGTGGGCAGTATTATGTTTTGTGGATGGTAAATAAAAGAGGCTGTATGTGCCAACACATTCAGTTCCTGTTTAACCCTCAAAGTGAAGTGTCGTCTCATTATTGGGGGAGGATTTATTGTATGCTGTTCCAGTTTGACTGCTAGGAGTGTAAACCTATTCGTATGGTTCCTATTCAACTGTCTACAGCATTCAGAGGCTTTAGAGGATTCATGTGCTTCTCCGATACGGTGATTGTGGTGTCTGCCAGAGTGCTTGGAGTCCTCAGGAAACACTAGGAGCATCCTTTAACGGAGGTACCCAGTCGGGGTGCCAGGCGATCCGTTACATTAGATTATACCTGGGAATCAATTAAGAGTGCCATACATCTCGGAAAGATCGGAACGCCTCTCACACGTGACTGGACGCAATAGCGTCATAAGCCACGTTAGAAGGTACGGTGGCCACAGAGGGTATACGGCGTCTATACGCGGAGAGAGACCCAGTCGCGCATGCGCGAAAAAATCTTCCAAATAAAATTAAAATTAAGAACTATCTTTTTAAGATAAATCCATAAAAAAAATTATCTTAGGTGATAAACATTTAACAACTCCAAACAATATCGCAAAAGCATTTGTTGACTTCTATAGATCCTTATATAATCTTAAGGAAGTTGGGAAGTGTCACGGGTGGTGGTACGGAAACCGGGACCCTTGTGTGCCTGATGATGATCGGAGTAAACCTCGTGGAAATGAACAATCAGGGCCTAGTGCAGGGTAACCACATGCCCCCTGGTGTTGAGCACCAGCGTTTGTGCGGCCACATACCAGGGCCCTGATGCAGCTTCTGCGGATCCCAGGAACTAGGAGCATGGAAATAAGCAAACCTCCCAGGAGCTGAATAGGGAGGCTCGGCAGCAGGAATGTAAACAGAAACAAGGCAAGTACAGAAACAAGGCAAGGTTAGGATAGGCACCAAACATGAAAACAACACAGAACCAGTAGATCCCAGAACCAGAGAAGGATAGGAAGCTAAACCCAGAACATGTACACAATGCATAAGGGAAACATTAACATAACATGGGCAGGACAAAACAGGACTGTACATGGAATGGGAATACACAGTAAAACAAGACAAGATATAATAGGCAAAACAAGAGGAGAAATAACTAAGTACAGTGGGACCTCATTTTATGAATTTAATGAGTTCTCCGGGACGTTTGTTATTGCGAAAAATGTGTAAACCGAAACGCGGTTTCCCATGGGAATGCATTAAAAACCAATTAATCCGTTCTGGAGGTCAGAAAAAAGTCAAAATGAGCTGGCATGGAAACCAACCCACAATGCAGAACACACAATAAAAGGCATGCAAATGACGAAGCTCAGCTCTCTACTTTTCCACAGCTTGAGAAATGCACCAAAAAGTCCCCAAACCACTGCAAACAATTTCCAGAATGGCTCCAAAACTCGATGCAAAAGCCGCTCCAACACCTCCACACGCCACATGCTACCCACAGGCTCCAGCATGCAGGGGGCGGTGCTATAAACCTCCCAGGTGCAATGCATTCTGGGGAAACTTGCTATGTATTGCGAAAAAAAATTGTAAACTGAGGCATTATTTTCAATGGATTTTCATTTGTAAACCGAAAATTATGTTAACCGAGGCGTTTGTAAACCGAGATCCCACTGTACTTTATGTGAAAAACTATGGGGGATTTAGCTACATTATATGATCATACATTGCATAAGCCTGCCACAACGCCAATGTACCCCATATTTGGCAGGTCCTACTCTGCCTAATGTCTGCTAAATAGAAGGAGGGGAGGGGCAAAAAGAGAAGGGGAGGGGGGGCAAAAAGAGAAGGGGAGGGGGGCAAAAAGAGAAAAGGAGGGGAGGGGGGGCAAAAAGAGAAAGGTGGGGGGGGCAAAAAGAGAAAGGGAGGGGGGGCAAAAAGAGAAAAGGAGGGGAGGGGGGGCAAAAAGAGAAAGGGAGGGGAGGGGGGCAAAAAGAGAAAGGGAGGGGGGCAAAAGAGAAAGGGAGGGGGGCAAAAGAGAAAGGGAGGGGAGGGGGGCAAAAAGAGAGAGGGAGGGGAGGGGGGCAAAAAGAGAGAGGGAGGGGAGGGAGTAAAAAGAAAGGGGGTAAAAAGAGAGGGGGTAAGAAGAGGGAGGGGGTAAGAAGAGAGGGGGGTAAGAAGAGAGAGGGAGGAGGGTAAGAAGAGAGAGGGAGGGGGGTAAGAAGAGGGGGGTAAGAAGAGAGAGTGAGGGGGTAAGAAGAGAGGGGGTAAGAAGAGAGGGAGGGGGTAAAAAGAGAGGGAGGGGGTGTAAGAAGAGAGAGAGGGGGTAAGAAGAGAGGAGGGGGGAGTAAGAAGAGAGGGGGAGTAAGAAGAGGGGGAGGGGGGAGTAAGAAGGGGGTAAGAAGAGGGGGAGGGGGAGTAAGAAGAGGGGAGGGGGGTAAGAAGAGGGGGGAGGGGGGTAAGAAGAGAGGGGGTGGGAGTAAGAAGGGGGTAAGAAGAGGGGGAGGGGGGAGTAAGAAGAGGGGGGAGTAAGAAGAGGGGGAGGGGGGGTAAGAAGAGGGGTAGGGGGGAGTAAGAGGAGGGCAATTGCCCCCTCCCCTGTCCGCAGGCACCGTGCGGGCAGCCGGCAGGGGAGGGAGGAAGAGAGGACCCGGGAGCTCAGCCTGCAGCTCCTCTGGGTCCTTCTTGCGCGAGCACAGATTGTTGCCACGGTTACCACGGCAACGTTACGGCTCTGGCGAAAGTAAACTCTAGCCCTGGAGCTACGGGCTAGAGTTCACTCTCAACACTGTGACCACCAGGGATTCCTGGTGGTTGCAGTGGTGAGAGTGAACTCTAGCCCCATAAACACACTACCCCCACACACCATACACATTCACACACTGCCCCCCATACACACACACTGCCCCCCCACACACCATACACATTTACACACATTGCCTCACACACACACACATACACAGCCCCCTCATACACACATTGCCCCACACACCCTACACATTCACACACTACACCCCCTCACACACACTGAACCTTTCACACACACTGCACCCCTTACACATTGCACCACTGCTCCTATACCCTACAACAGCCTCATATCCCAGCAGACCCCAGGTAAGTTGTCAAACTGTTCTTAAACGGTTTGACTACTTACTCTGGGAGGGGGGCCCGGCCCTCCTGGCACCATAACGACTACACAGAGCAGTAGTGGTTATTGTGCATGGATTATTTCTTTAAATAATCTCCAAGTGCCCCAGTAGCCAGCAAGCCAGCCAGCCCACAGGCCAGCCAGCCCACAGGCCGGCCAGCCAGCCAGCCCATAGGCTGGCCAGTAGCCAGCCAGCCAGCCCACAGGCCACCAGTTAGGCTTACAGCCAGCAAGCCCACAGCCTGCCAACCGCAGCCAGCAAGCCACAGCCTGCCACAGCCTGCCAGCCAGCAAGCCACAGCCAGCAAGCCAACAGCCTGCTAGCTGCAGCCAGCAAGCCCACAGCCTGCCGGCAGTAGCCAGCAAGCCCACAGCCTGCCAGCCACAGCCAGTAAGCCCACAGCCTTCCAGCAAGCCCACAGACTGCCAGCCAACAACAGTAATTAAGGTAAGAGGAGCCAACTTGGCCTAGGTATCAGCGAGCTATGTTGTGTTGCTATATTGTGAATAGGAAACAGAGTGTTGGAGAGACCCCCCTCCAGGCCCCATTAGACTCCATTGTAGTCTCTAATGGGACCTGGAGGAAATTCTTTATAACACACTCTCTAAAGGACACTGAGATAGCCTCTGCTAGAATACTCCCCCCCTCCATGGCCCATTAGCCCTCAATTGTAGTCTCTACTGGGGCCTGGAGGCGACTGTTTCCAGCAGGGACACTGAGATGGCCTCTGTTAGAAAGACCACCTTCCAAGCCTATTAGACTCCATTGTAGTCTCTAATAGGGCCTGGAGGGGATTCTTTCTAACACACTCTCTAAAGGACACTGAGATAGCCTCTGCTAGAAAGACCCCCCTCCATGGCCCATTAGCCCTCAATTGTAGTCTCTACTGGGGCCTTGAAGGGATTATTGCACTTTTGTTCCTTGTGTCTAAAGATTGTGTAGGGTGTGGCTGGAGGCGGTGCATGGAGGCAGGACATGGGTGGCGCTTTCTGCGGAGTATGGGTGGGGCCTGTAAGGGGGCCCTTGATTTATTTTGCCCGGGGGCCCTGAGGGTTCTCAGTCCGCCCCTGCCCCTTTCCTAATGAGATGCTGTTGGCATCAATTATTCCCATACCCAAGGCAGACAAAGATCCATCACTTATTACTAATTACAGACCTATTTGCCTTATCAATATAGATATGAAATTATTTTTTCAAATAATGTCTAGTCGACTTAAAGAGGTCATAGGTGACTTGATTGGCATGGATCAGTCTGGATTTGTCAGGGGGAGAGGCACTACAGAGAATACATGTAGGATATTTAACCTAATCCATGAGCATAGTCAATGAGCATAAATGGGGATCTGTTATTATGGCCCTTGATGCCGAAAAGGCCTTTGACAGAGTCAATTGGAGATTCCTTGACTCTGTCATGGGCCAGTTCAGCCTCAAGGCACAATTTAGGAATAAAACCATGCTGTTATATAGGAACTCTACAGCAAAAATAATTAACCATTTTTTGAATCTGACCCCTTTAAGGTTAAAAACTGTACTAGACAGGTCTGCCATTTGGCATCCCTGCTATATATTCATACAATTGAACCTATAGCTAGTATGATTAGACAGAATAGTAATATAAAGGTGGTTAAGTCATATAACGGAGAAATTAAGGTCTCCCTCTTTGCAGACAAAGTTCTTCTTACCTTAACTGACCAATTAGTCTCAATTCCATTGGTACTAGAAACAATATCTTCCTATAGTAGTTTTTCAGACTACAAGAATAACATGAAAAAAACACAAATTGTAGCCTCCTTTTTACCTAAGGCCCAGAAAGAACTTCTAACTTTGCGATTTCATTTTGTATGGGAAAGGGACAATATTGACTATTTGGGAATTAAATTATCCTTTGATATTGATAAGATGATACAAATGAATTATGATACTTTATGATTGTTATGATTCCCTTTTATTCCAGAAGTTTGGTTCTTAAGGGGTTAAAGGAATTGCATCAACAGATTGAAAAATGGAGGAAGATAGAGGCCTCATGTATAGGAAGGCTAAATATGACTAAAGCATTTTTAGTACCAAAACTCCTGTATTATTTTAGAGCGATTCCCTATAGAGTGGGGAAAGGAACTCGTCTCAACCAGTTTCAAAATCTAATCTCTAAATGTATCTGGTTGGATAAACCTCCTAGAATAGTGTATGATACCCTTCGAAAGGGCTTTTCAAAGGGGGGAATAGCATTTCTGGATATTTATAAAATCCATGAGGCCTGTATGTTATCACATCTTTTGCTGTGGCTAAATTTGGATATTGGAAATCAATCTGGGTCTACACTAGAGCAGGATGATAGCCCCAGATATAAATTATCTTCTCTCTTCTGGATTGGTATTTTGAAATTGGGAGATGTGGATATTGACCATTATTCTAATAACATCCTAATAGATATGATACACACTTCAAAAATGTTAAATAAAAAGTTAAAATTGGAGGATAACTTAATATATGGAGCTCCAATAGAGGTCCTACCAGTGGCGTACATACCAGGGTCGCAGGGGTCGCGGCTGCGACCGGGCCCGGCCCACCAGGGGGCCCGGCCGCTCTGCGACCCGGTATGTACCCACTGTGGCCAGCCTCTTCTCCTGGGGGGCCCATGAGCCGGCCACCTTAGGGCCCCCAGAGGCTGGCCGTGGTATCACCGGGCTGGCGGGCGCGCGAGGGAGCACTTTACCCTGACGTCATCTTCCGGCTCCGGTATCAGTACGCGGCGCGCGACGGAGCTGAAGAGGGAGCACTCAGGGGAAAGTGCTCCCTCGCGCGCCCGCCTGCCAGATAACCCGCCCAGCAGCACCACCACCACTGGACCCCAGGGAATCCCCTCAGCACTTCTAAAGGTAGGGAGGCTGGGGGGGATTAAATTTAAAAAAAAAAGTGTGTGTGAGTGTTAGTGTGTGTGAGTGTTAGTGAGTGTGTCAGTGTTAGTGAGCGTGTGTGTGTGTGTGTGTTAGTGAGTGTGTGTGTGTGTGTTAGTGAGTGTTAGTGAGTGTGTGTGTGTGTGTTAGTGAGTGTTAGTGAGTGTGTGTGTGTTAGTGAGTGTGTGTGTGTGAGTGTTAGTGAGTGTGTGTGTGTTAGTGTTAGAATGTGTGTCTGCTTGTGTTATAGTGTGTGTGTGTTAGTGTGTGTGTTAGAGTGTGTGTGTGTCTGTTAGTTTTAGTGAGTGTGTGTGTGTTAGTGAGTGTGTGTGTGTGTGTTAGTGTGTGTGTCTGTTAGTGTTAGAGTGTGTGTGTGTGTGTTAGTGTGTGTGTTAGAGAGTGTGTGTGTCTGTTAGTGCTAGAGTGTGTGTGTGTTAGTGTTAGTGTGTCAGTGAGTGTGTTACTGTGTGTGTCTGTTAGTGAGTGTGTGTTTTGTAAGTGAGTGAGTGTGTCTGTCACTGAGTGTATGTGTCTGTTAGCTAGTGTGTATGCGTCTGTTCATGAGAGTGTGTATGTCTTAAGCACTTACTTTTCTCCAGCGCCGGGCACCCTTGGCGCTGGGGATCTCTCCGCCACTCAGCTCCGAATGCGCATGCAAACCACCCATAGGAAAGCATTACTCAATGCTTTCCTATGGACGTTCAGCGTCTTCACACTGTGATTTTCACAGTGAGAATCGCAGAAGCTCCTCTAGCGGCTGTCAATGACACAGCCACTAGAGGCTGGATTAACCCTCAGTGAAACATAGCAGTTTTTCTGAAACTGCTATGTTTTCAGCTGCAGGGTTAAAACTAGAGGGACCTGGCACCCAGACCACTTCATTGAGCTGATGTGATCTGGGTGTCCGTAGTGGTCCTTTAAGAATATCATGTCGTAGTGGTCCTTTAAGAATATCATGTCGCTC
Organism: Pelobates fuscus; assembly: GCF_036172605.1. Taxonomy (NCBI): domain Eukaryota; kingdom Metazoa; phylum Chordata; class Amphibia; order Anura; family Pelobatidae; genus Pelobates; species Pelobates fuscus. The sequence continues at coordinate 241,612,951 of NC_086320.1, forward strand.
TATACTGGAATGCATAACATCTAAGAGGTGGGTCTGCGCAGTACGTAACCAAAGATCATGTAGTGGCTTGCATTGTGGCTTAATAAGCAGCATAACACTATGTGCGAGTAGTGAGGTTTCTAGTCTTAAGTTATGCCAACAAATAGGAAATGATATGGGGACCTGCTGTACTATAGGGTCGTGCGTCCTTCCAGGCGCATGTCCTGGGTGCCAGCTAGGAAAGCAGTGGTGAAGGCTTACAGAATATGATCATGCTTGCATACTTTTGGATTAAGGGGAGCAGGAAAAGAACATGGGGTGGGGGGGGGGGAGAACATTAATCTAGCAGAAGCCAATGTATTAAGCATTATGTTAGGACATTAAGACAACAATTGTGCTAAACTGGATACGATTTCAAAAAGACATTGTTATTAAGTTGCCTGATCTGCTACTGCGTTGTGGAACGTAGCAGGCACAGTTTATTTATCCGCCTCCATCTTCATGGCGATGAAGTAGAGCGCTGGTGGTATGCTTGGCTCTCAGCTCATCCGATCCCCATGAGTGGCAAAAGCTGGGTACAGTAGCATGTGTAGGCTGTTGCTCCAGGGGGAGATCTGTAGTGTCTCGTGTATGAGGTACCCCTTGGCTCACCAGTCGCTGCTCGATGTCCTGTAAGTGGTTGCTGCCATCTTCTTAGAGTTGTGGTCACCCGTGGAGGTGTATTTTGCCCAGGTGCTGTTCCCTGTTGGGACAGTGATTTAGGTCGGTTGCTGGCTTGGTGCAGCCTGGTTGTTCCATGTGCTGTTGCTCGGCGCTCGGTGGTTAGCCGGTCAGGCCTGCTGTGCTCTAGCATGCTGCTGGAGCTTTGGGGTCATCCGGCGTTCTCCTTGCCGCTTGTGTGGGTGCAGGACCGTGCGCCCGGGTTGGCGCGGTCTGCCTCTCGCCTAGTCGTTTGCCGGTACTTGTGTGGACGGATGCCCGCCTGGAATGCCTGTAGTGGGGTACCATAGTGGCGTCTGCGGGTCGACGGTCGGATCCACCTGGCCACCGCCCATGCCGCTTGAAGGTTAGGCATACCCCTGCTGCACTGCAGTCCGTAGAAGGCTGAGCATAGCCGGTCAAGGACCTCTAGGGAGGAAGGCTGCGTACGGCTACTTGTGGCTCCCCTCTGTGAGCTGCGATGGGCGGCCATCTTGGACACGATCCGCCTGACTCGTGTGGCTATTGAGTTTGTGTATCTGCTCGGTCGTTGCCGTTGGGTGATCTGTGCCGAGGTTAGAGGTTCCGACTCGGAGTACTGGGAGTTTGCTCCTTGCATGGTGAGATGGGCCTCCATTTTGTTTGCTTCCTTTGTGGCGGTATCTTGGACAGTGAGGGTGGCGGTATCGAAGTTGCTTGGTGCCAGGTTCAGGCTAAGGAGGACCGGGATAACCCCCGCCGGTCCAGAGGGGGGGGGACAGGGCTGTGTTGCAAGCTAGGGAGGGCACTAGGTCGCACAGAGTGGGGGATCGGCCGCCTCAACCGTCCGGCGATACTGCTAGGCCTCACTCCCGACACCCTCGATGGGCGCTCCTTGTACCCGCGGGCGGCAGACCCGGGGCCCTTCGGCTGGCTTCTAAGGTAGGTAAGTCCTCGTTTAGGCGCTTGTGTGGGTCCTGGCTGGCTGACGTGCTAGTAATCAGGCTATGTGGGTAGATTGAGCTCGGAGCTCACACGAGGCACGTCCAGCCGCCATGAAGTCCAGGCCCCCCCCCCCCCAATATATATATTCTGATCTGCTATATCTCTTTGTGAAACAAATCCAGTTTGGTCTTTATGTATAATATCTGCAATGATTGTCTATAGTCTGCCAATATTTTGGAAAATATCCTAATATCTGTATTTATCAGAGAGATAGGACAATAATTTGACAGGGTATCTGGGTCCTTCTAGTGCTTGGGAATTAGGAGAATATGGGCCTGAAGCAACTCCTGTGGAATTGTTCTTTTTTATTACTGGTTATCCTGGTTAATAGACACATATGAACACATGGCATTAATAAAACAGTGCACTTTTTATTTTTTTTCCGAGGTATATAGATAGACAGGGTTCTTTCAGGAGCTTCATTTTAACATCAAAAAATCAACAACAAAAATAGAAATAACAAAAGAGAGAACAGTAGCTTGGCTCATGATATGGCAGGGGTAGGAACGTGGCTGGTCTCCTCTAGCTAGCTAAAATGCAGTGTAGAGACTGTATGTTTACAAACATTAGTGAGACAGGCCAGACCAGGTAATTTACAAGGAATTACGGTGAACTGTATCTCTGGGAAGTACAGCTAGCTACATAGGTATATCTATTACCCTTTGTGGTATCACAGGCTTATACGAGCAGTTGGTGTAAGTGGTAAAAGCCACGGGATTGCATTATATATATATAGAACTATCATAAGCGCTAAATGCTAAGGAGTGAGATTCACACTGTAATAAAACCTGCTTGGACACCATGACAGCAAAGTAGCAGTCCAGAGTTTTAGGAAGAGTAAAGGGCTGAAGCTGACAGAGTGTGTTGGAATGCCCTAGTAAAGTAGTTAGGTTAGCACTTCTCAAATAGGTCTTGACTAGTGAGGAGAGTTAAAAACATATAGGTAAAGACGACAGTTTAAGCATGATAGGGAACAGGCAATGGGGGGTTAAAGGAAAACATGGAATATATCACACTATGTTAACTGACAGTTTAAAAATAGTAATTTTGCTACCGTCAACTTGGCATCTGGGTAAAGCCAAAAGTTCTGGAGCTAATGCTTTAAAATTGGCAGCTGTATCAAGGGGTCGCCTATAGTGGTGCCCTGCACCAATTTGGAGCGTGTGTCCATCGGTTTGTGAAAGGGAGGTCTGCCAACCACTAGTCCGGGTGTGATTTCGTTGAAAAGTGGCTGTCTAGGGTGAATACTGTGTTGGGAGATTGTCCCGACAAGGTGAATTCCAGTCCCAGTATTTTTAGGTGATAGGTGCGCCGGTCGGTCTTCTGGGGACGAATTCTTCAGCGCTGGCGTTGCCCCAGTTCGGTGGGTTTGCAGGACTATCCGCTGGAGCCGGTAGATTCATCGAGCCTAACGGGAGGTTCAGCTGCTCCAGTACTGTCGGTGCCTCCTGCATGCTGCGTACTGTGTGTGTAGTGTAGTGGACCCCAGCGGTACCTGATGTTTTGCGCTCGCAGGAGGGATGTCAGTCTTTGCAGAGACCTCCTCCAGGCCAGTGTCGTTCCAGAGAGGTCAGCGTAGAAAGTTAAATTCATATCTTCGAAAGAGTATGTTGCTTGATCCCTAATAGCTGCTAGGACTGCGGTTTTGTCTTTATAGGACTGGAACTGCAGGACGACGTCTCTCATCGCTGTGGCCGGGGGTTTGGGAATTAGAAAAATGCCTTCTATCTGCACCGTTTTGGCTACTCTCGGGGTTAATAGAGCCGTAAGGAGCCTCCTAGCGACATGGGGCAGTTCAGCCTCTGGGATGTTGTCGGAGATGGGCAATTGTAGGTATAATACACATTGCTAAATCGTATTTCTTTAAACTGCAACTGTTTCTTTAACTAATAACCTTTTACCTATTTACAGTACACAACATGTTTACTCCATCTTGTCTTAGACTAATGCAATAACAAATCAAGGCTTTGCCTATGTCAACCTAACGTCTAGTCCAAATAAAGATTAAAGATGTCTAGGTTATGACATTAGACTGTTAAGTATGTTTTTCTTTTATTTTTAAATATGAACTGCTTTCAACCCTAAGGTATATGTCAACCTAACCTCTAGTCCAAATAAAGATTAAAGATGTCTGGGTTATGACATAAGACTGATCAGGGTGACATTAGACTGTTAGACTGTTAAGTATGTTTTTCCTTTATTTTAATATATGAACTGCTTTTAACCCTAAGATTAATTAACCCATACATTACCAGTAGTAATTAGAAATGCTATACTATATATACATGCATAATCAATGCTAGGTAGAGACTTACTGACCGACTCTGGAGGTGACATACTGAGAGATTACCTGTATATGCAGGAGGGTATGTTATACTTATACTTTTGCAAGCATTTATTCATTTAATTTTATATACTCTGCTTTATGATTTATTGATGGATTATTATATTCAATAAACTATATTAAAGACAAAGTTATTGCTTCCAACTCCTATTTTTATTGTATTCTCAATTATTTATGTATTTTAAATAGAGAAACTCTATACCGACTATACAAAATTTTAGCTAAGATATCTGTATGGTTAGCCCTGCTAAATTCTAGGTTTTAAGACGTTATAGCGGTAAATAGGAGTACAAGCGGTTACATTGGCGCCCAACGTGGGGCTGGAAGCACTAACTTTACGCATTTTAAACAAAATTACCTAGGTAACCTCTTATACGTAAGAGAAGACACAATTCTTTGTCATGGGACAATTATTCTTGAGATATCGAGAATTTAATGAACTATTTGCAGCCCAGGCACAGAGAGATCTTCATCATGGAGAAATGGTACTATGTGAACTTGTACAAGGCCCTTGGGGTGCAGGAGCCAGGTATGCTGTAATCAGCATTCAATTGACTGATGCGGAAAATGTGGATCTAGATCAGCCAACATTTACAGAACTACCTAATATTCTACCAGATTTAAGTACACAGACCTTAATTAATATGACAAGAGAGACATATATACAACTATTTGGTAGACGCCCTAATATACCTAATACAACAGCAAGACATGGTCCATTAGTCCCAGGACAGTGGGGTATAGGTAGGGGATTACTATATGTCCCCGTACACAGCCACGAACTACCGGCGCTTGCACAGTCTGCACGAGCAGAAAGAGAGAGGTTAATGCCAGAAATTATTTTCTTGAGAGACTTGTTACGACAAGCGCTAATAGCACCAATTGTTAGTGCTCCTATAGTTCACACCGTAGGGACAGGAATACAGGGTATTCCTATGTCTAATATTAAAGCTACTATTGGTACAGTACCAACATCTGCTAAGGAAATAGCATTATGGCTTAATGAAAAAACACATGCGTTAGATGGGGTATACCCAACTCAAACTGCAGTTCAGAGACAGGGGCTAGTAAATGCATTACTGCCCTCTGGACTGTCAATTACACAAGCAGAAGCTGAAAACTGGGATATTGTAATATCCACTCTATATGAAAAGACTTATGGCAAAGTGACAATTTCTACACTGTCAGACACACTAGCGGGAGTGAATACAAAGTCAGGGATTATAGCAGCATATAATTTAGGGATGAGATTCACAAGCAGAAATCATTCCATGGTTTGGGGTTGCTTGAAACCACTAGTAAAAGGTCAAGCATTAATACTTGACATAGAAAGAAGGTTGCATGGATTGACTGAGAATGAGAAAAGTGACAGAATGCCTGAAATCCTAAGGAGCACATACACACTCTTAGGTAAGGATCTTACAGGAGAGGGGTTTAAAAGCAAAGAAAAAACAGGAAACAAAGAGAGAAAAAGTAATGCAGCATTTACCCCTAGAAAAGACAGGCAGAAGCAAGATAGGAGAAGTTCTACATACATAAAAAGGGAATCTAGACCATCTACATCTTCAGATGGCACTAACAGGGATTATTCTCGTCCCTCATATAGGACATATCAAAGGGAAAAAGAACAGACTACAGAGATAGATCGTACTGAACGATATCAGTCAACTTCCAAAGGAGAAGCCCCAAGATATTCAGATTTTCCGGGATATAGCGGAGGATATAGATTGAGACCAAGGGTTAAAGGTCCAGACAGATACGGAGGGTCCCCAGGACAAGTCAGGGACAGAGACAGAACAGGACAAGATAAAACTCCTACTACATCATCATCATCATCATCTACACATCCTCCAACACATCCTCCAGCAACAACCAGAAAGATACAAAAAATAAAGAAAACTGAGAATCAAAACCCAGAACAAGAAGAAAATCAGGATGAATAATCTTGATTTGCAGATTACATATGATCTGATGACATATGCAGGGGTTTTAGATACACAAGCAGAAATCTCACTTGTACAGAAAAACATATTAAAAACCAATCCATTTTCTAATGTTACTATTGAAACGTTAGAGGGCAATGGTACATATCCTTTATATCATGAGACCATTAAAGTTAATGGAAGGAAGGTTAATCTTGAACTGGCTGAACATCCTAGTTTGGATGTTTCATTCTTAATTGCCTATAAAGATGTTTCACATTTCATAGATATAGTTTCGAAACCTACATTACAGCTTACTGTACCAATTAATGTTGATTCACAAATAGAACATCAACTAAATTACACCTCATTATCAAATCAACAAAAATTAAAAGAAATTCTAGTGCAGAATAAGGATGTTTTTCAACAATGGGAAAATCAAGTAGGACACAGGAGAGACATTTGTCATCATATAGCAACAGGTACACTTGCACCTAAGAAACAGGCACAATATAAAATTAACCCACTTGCAATACCTGATATACAGATCGTAATAAATGACTTGCTGAAACAAGGTGTTATTAAGGAACAATATAGTTCCATGAATTCCGCCATCTATCCTGTACCAAAATCAGACCATAAATGGAGAATGGTATTGGACTATAGAGAGGTGAATTGAGTTACACCACCTGTAGCAGCTCAGAATACACATTCCCCATCCATATTACAGCATATGTTTTGAGGAAAATATAAAACTACATTGGATTTATCCAATGGTTTCTGGAGCCATCCCATCACACCCCTAATCTTAAGGTGCTTTAGGCGGCGTTTGTCTTCAAGCCCAGCGAAACGCAGATCAGTCTGCCCAGCTATCAACTTCAGCTCTTGTACCTCCTGTTGCAGCCTTTGTATTTGGCTGGATTGGGTGTGTACAGTGTTTTCGACTGTTCCAACCCGCCCAGACAGGCCTTGCAGTGAGGTCTTGATCGTGGCGATATCCTCCGAGATTTTCCGGTGATGCTCCGCCATTAGTTCTCTGATGGCCTCCATGCTCACCGGCGTGGAGGTTGAGGTGGGTGGCGGGGGTTGCGATCGGGCTAGCGGTGGCTGAGGCCGGTCTGGGGAGAATATACTTTCACCCTCATCTGACGTCTCCTCGTAGAAGTCGGAGCCCCGATGTCCATGCTCTTCGTGGGCTTGTCAGGTTTTATTTTTTTATTTTTTTGCCCCATTAGGCTTGTTTGGGTGTTGGGGTCTCTCTGTAGTGGGTTTGCCCCGTTTTTGAAAGCGTAAATCGGGCTTTTCTCTTGCTGAGGCCCGGAGCTCAGCAGACATGCGACCGTTCTCTTCACCAGTTAAGCTCCGCCTCTTAATAATACTATCTTGATTACCTTCATCTGTGCAGTGTTTAAAGTTGTATAAAGAGTAATAATAATTTTAGAATGCTTCACTAATTTGTTTTGGAGAAAGACACATTTTGTTTCCTATTTTAATTTTATTAACCCGATCTTTTTTTTTTAGATTTTTAAATTTATTTGAAAGAAGCCTATCAGATTTATTACTATTTAAATACCAGTTTTGTTTTAATGAAATCAAATTTCTTTCTATTTTCTTTTGGAGTTTTATTTTTATAGAATTTTGAATATCCGAAATAATTTTAGATGTATTCATATTTGAATATAGATTTATTTATTTTTTCATGTTTGGATTATTAAATATGACGGCTTGTTAGAGGTTCTCTACACTTTTTTTTTTTATTAAATTAGACCCCAGCTTAATAAACAGGCCTCCCACATAACATTTAAATGTGCACCATACTGAAGTGAGTGACGTCTCCCCATTATCATTAATCTCAATAAAATCTTTGGCCCGTTCCTTTTTTTTTCTGTCTTTATTCCCTGAAAGCATAATGATTCATTTAAGCGCAAATTTCAATACATACAATATTCTATGTTATGTTTAATCTTTAAGAATATAGGTGCATTGCTATGTTTATTGAGCCAATCTCTGAGGAAGAGACCATTTCCAGCATTTGTGTTCTAGTAAAAAAAAAAAAAGTTAATCCTGGAATAAGAGTATGGACCTTCAAAAATAAAATAAGTCTCTTTCCTTATGATGCTGTACTCTCCATATATCACAAAGGGATTTATTTGCTAATTGATCTTGGAATAGATTGGCAGTATATTTCAGTTGTAATATCTTAGATTTTCCATTTGATTTTTTTTTTTTGAATTCTTTATTTTTGTTGTGCACTGAGGTACATTGTAAAGACACGTGCCACAACAGCGTACAGTTACATAGAAACAAAGATAAACTTAACATTGGCATGTAGAACTCGCACTGTTTTTTTTTTTTTAGTTGTAGGCATAATAAACGAGACAGGTAGATCTGAGTCATTGACTAATAGTGAACTTACAGGTTGTCATCAGCCTGACTTCATTACGCCTCTGAGTTGCCCGTGCAATTTAAACACACAGACGATAGGAAATTGAAAAAAAAAAAAAAAAAAAGAGGAAAACAGAAAGAGATAATACCGTAACAGGGCGGGAGAATATTGTCAATATTTGTGTTCCTCAATAAAGTTGTGTCATATGAATTAATGTGTCAGGTCATGGGTAATTATTATAAGACTATGCCCTGCGGTGCCCCTGATAGGCAATGTTATCTCAAATGATGCTCTTCGGTGGTTATAATGGTAACTGTGGGATCTTCTATCTGGGTTGCTCGTCAGGACGTTGATATGTCCTCTGGCTAATGTCAGGTGTGGCAGACTGCTATTTGGAGATTGAAAACGCTTAATGGGTAAAAGGTACGACTACTAAGGTTGAGTTTTACGCCCCTCCGGATCAGGTCATGTCGAGCTAGTAAGATGTGGCTGTGTGTTTTAATGAGAGGCGGGGGGTTAGCGTTGGCCTTGTAGTCTGTGCGCCTAGGTGAATGAAGGCTGCCTTAAGTTAGATAATTATGTTATAAGCTGTGTAGTGACTATCATTGCCTCAGAGACAGGTATCGGTGTACAATAACAGATTAAACAATAGCAAATTAATCATGGGTAAGGAGTGGAACAAACAAACTGTGCAAATATTTGCTGGGTTTGGCTGATAAGAGTCCCGTTGTTCTCGGGATCAAGGGAAAGTCTTAAGTGACTGATGCCGCACCGGCTCTAGCTGTCACACCCTGTGGGACAAATGGGGTGATTTTGGTGGGGTCCCATCTGCGCGTTGCCGCCGGGGCCTTCACCGGTTCAGGAGGGTGCATACCATCTCGTGTGAGGCCGAGTGCCCCCAGCAGGGGATCCGCCTCGGACAGTTCTCGTATGGAGTAGGTAGTTTCCCCATGCGTGACCTGGAGGGTTCGGGGTGTCCGCCAGGTGTATCGGATGTTGCGGTTCCTGAGGAGGGCGGTTAAGGGCTGGAGCGTTCTCCTCCACTCCATCGTGCTCCCAGATATATCAGCATAAAATGTAAGTCCCATGTTCTCAAAGGAGTATTGGTTAGTGCCCTGAAGGGCCGCCCTCACCGCCGCTTTGTCTTTCATGGATTGAAAGCGGATTATCAAATCCCTTGAGGCCTCCGCTGGGGCCTTCCTCGGCTTCGGTATGCGGAACACACCATCCAGGGCGATGGTCTTGGCGTGCTATGGAGTCAACAGCGCTGTCAGTAGTCGCCTCACCACATGAGGTAGTTCAGCCTCCGGGGTTTCCTCCGGTATTCCCCTACTTTAAGGTTTTTACTCCGTCTTCGGTCCTCCAAGGCGGCAAACCTTTTCTCGGTGTTAGCTTGCTGGTTCTGGAGATCTCTCACCATGCTTTCCAGAGTCGCAATTTTCTGCGTCTGAGCATCCGAGGTGGTCTCCAGCGCGCCCAGCCGTCCTACTAGGCCTGTGATATCCGTGTGGAGGGAGGCTACATCGGCCTGGAGAGTCTTTTGGAGGCCTGTGAGTAGGTCTTTCAGTGCCCCCATCGTGACCGGTTGGGAGTCTGGGCTCTGTGAGGGCCGTGGGATGGGTTCTCAGTGTGGTGTGGCTGCGGGTATCCCATACATCAGGTCCTCATCCGAGGATTCTGAGATTTCGTCCATATAGTCGGCCATCTTGGGCCTTGCCGCCTCGTGTACTTGGCGGAGCATGTCACCGATATCCATCCCCATCCGAGGTTTGTCGGGTTTCTGCTTTTTAGTTTTCCGTCCCATGTTTGCTGTGGTCGGGATCAGGGTAATTGTACCGTGAAATATGCGTTATAATTGCGGTTTTAGCTTCAGATTGCCGGAGCTCAAAGAAAGTACGTCTGCTCGCTTCAGGCATCAGGCCACGCCCCTCGCCATTTGATTTTTATCTATTTTATCTAAAGTAATGTCGGGAACACAATTAAAATCTCCTCCTAAAATCTAATTGGAGATTAGTCAGGGCTATAAATGCTCACCAGTGTGTAAATTATATCATTAATTTTGCAAATTCAAATAACATATATGCCCTTATGCTCTGCTTCCTCAAAGATTGGCCCAAATTGAACTCTGCAATTTACTGGAAATTGTAATCACAATCCCTCTTTTCTTAGATCCACCGTCTAAATTTGCTTGATAAACATGTGGGAAACAGATGTAATTCCATAGTTTTCTATCTGATTTAATCCAGTGCGTTTCCTGAACATATACTATATCTGTATCATTTTGAATTATTGTATGATACAGTTGTCCTTTTTTATATGGGGTGTTCAGTCCCTGAACATTTATCAAGATCACTTTGAGTGTCATTTGTTTTTTTATCCTCCTAATTTGCTCCCATAGCTCATCATTGCCCTTAACTACATTGTTTGCTATTACCCACAAACCATTCAAACACAAAACACTTAATTAATTCATACTTCTTGCATTCATCAAGGAAAATCCTTAAAAGATCAGAATTACCATTTCCGATCTAGACCTAAAATGGTCTTGGGTCACAATTAAGGTGTAAGTGATTCTATGCAGTGGCTTTTTCTCTTTCCTTTTTTAAAAAAAAATGCTTCCTATTATATGCGATTCCAATTTCCTCTAATCCTCTCCTATCCTCCCTCGATCCTCTACCTAGTACACTTTAATTTTATTTAAACTTTATCCAAAAATTGTCACTTTATCTTTGTAATTTTCTATACAAAAAAACTTTTAAATATATTTAAATATTCTTTAAATTTACTTTTGTACGAGAAGTAAACCATAGTTCCTGTCTGTATTGCTTCTTATATGCTTATGGCAAAAACGTTTTTTTCCTTTTCTTTTCTCTTCCCTTCCACATCTGGCAAACAATACAGGAAAAAAAAAAAAAACTTCCATTCCATTCCCTTACTTTCCCCTTTCCTTGATGATTACTTCCTACCCATTTTTCTTTACAGAAGGAGCATTACTAAAAGTTCAAGTTAGTTATCTGACCTTAAATTCTATTGTATAAAATTTAGCTTAAAATGTCCTCTAATTCAATTTGTGCTTTTCTATTTATTATTTCACTTACTGTGTCTTTAAATATAATCTATTATATCTCTTCTATCATAATTTTCCATTTTTTCCCTCTCCCCTCCCCAGTGGCATACACGCGATCCATGGGGTCCCGGTGCGAAAATTGCGCGGCCTGAGGCCGCAAGATAAGAGCGGCGGGCACCTGGTCGCAGGGCTGCGACCCCTGCGACCGTGGTATGTACGCCAGTGCATGCAAAGGACCACTATAGGCACTCAGATCACTTCAGCTCAATGAACTGGTCTGGGTGCCAGGTCCCTCTAGTTTTAACCCTGCAGCTGAAAACATAGCAGTTTCTGAGAAACTGCTATGTTTCACTGAGGGTTACTCCAGTTGTTGATGGTAGGACAGTTTACCATGCATGTTCAAGGTTTTCAAATAAGCATATGGAATCTACTCTTTAGATCGTTTCTATTACAGGTGGGAAAAGAGTACTTTTCCAGTGATGAGCAATGCTAAGTTTTGCTGCTACAAGGAGATTCAAAATGATTGTTCTATTCGGCATAGATTCAAGGCCTGGGAACATGTGGAGCAGGTAATATTCAGACAATCTGGGCAGATTAATCCCGGAAGCTTTATCTATTAGGGCTGTTATTGGATTCCAAAACTGCTTCAGCACTTAGCATTCCCAAAATACATGGCTGAGAGAGCCTGTGTCTTTTTGACATCTCCAACATGTAGGGCTAAATTTGTGAGTGTCAGAGAGGTTCCAAATACCATCTCGTCAGCAATTGTTCTTCCCACAGGGATAAACTTTTGGAAGCTGCCTTAGTGTATCTGATGTCCTCTAACCATGTTGAGAACTGGAACGTTTTACACAGTTCTTTTTCCCAGCTTTGTATATAGGGCAGTTTTTGTTCCTCCCCTGGCTCGCTAACAGCAGAGTAGCATATGGACAGGGATGTTAGATTAGTTGTCTCTTTTGCATAGAGATTAAGCATTCTAAGTAGGACTGGCTGGGATTAAGCATTCTAAGCATTGGTTGCTTAGAAAGGAGGATACTTTTAATGCGAATGTATGTAAATAGTTCCCTTTGAACTAACGAGAATTCCTTTTGCAATTCCGGGAATTGTTTAATTCCTTGTGAATCATACAGATCGGAAACTTTTGCAATGCTCCAAGATCCCACTGAGATGTTAGGTGATATTGCCTGAACAGCCTGAGGTGGGGCACATTTCAATAGCGTTACTGGGTCAATGAGTCTAGTGCTCCACTGTTGCCATGCCTTGAGTAGGAACCTTGTACTAGACAGCCCTGTATGGGGAATAGAGCCAGTGTTAGTCCAGAGTAGGTTTACTAAAGCAGCAGGTGAAATGCATGCATTTTCTAGAGAGAGACACACCAGATCCATTAATTTTAATAAAAAGGTCATTGCCTTGTGCTAATACCGAGGCTCTGTAAAAATTATGTATACAGGGGATTCCCAGACCACCTGCACTGAGCAGAAGCCATGACAAATGGGGGTTTCCCTTGGGGGTTTCTTTTTCCAAGCATGAGAGTTCATAAGTTTCTGCATACATCTTGTGATATTCTTAGGCAGAGGTAGTGGGACAGTCCTAAAAAGGTATAGGATGTGGGGGATAACCATCATCTTGATGGCGTTAATTCTGCCCAGCCACGACACATCCAAGTTCCCCCGTCCCCCCATTTCAGTATCCAGCTTAGTAAGTAGGGGTATGTGATTTTCCCAAATTAAAGGTTCTAGGCAGAGAATAAATATTATGGGTGAAAGAGGGCACCCTTGACGCGTGCTGTTGGAAATTGGAAATGCAGATGACAAGAAGCCAGTGTTAAAAACCTTTGCCATGGGGTTGGAATAGAGGACCATAATACTCTGGACAAAGGACTTGGAGAAGCCCATTCTGGAAAGCGTAGTTGCCATGTAAGACCAGTTTAGGAGGTCAAAGGCTTTCTCCGCGTTCAAAGCCAAGAGAATGCCCATTTGAGAGCTGACATTCGCCCATTCTATCAAGTCAAGCGACAATCGGGTATTGTCCACTGTAACAGAACCTTCCATTAATGGACGCTTCCTAGCCTGCGCCGAGGACCACAAGCACCGCACTGGACACCACAACCACCGCAGACTCCACAACTGCCGTATCTTAACTGGAGCCTCGCCCTCTTCCGTCCACCCTGGATCAGCTTCTGTCCTCCAGGACCGTGTGGGGAAGACCTCTCCTCCAGGAGAGCGTATAAGGAACAAGCTCTTAAAAGAGCTAAGTGATTCAAGCTCAGGGGAGTATGCAGAGCATAGCAATCCCCAGTGTGATTATAGCAGCTCCCTCCAATAACGGGACAAGGCTACGTATTGAGGGTCAAACAGGATCTCATTTACTTGGCACCAAAGAGCCTTCTTTTATGCAGGTTTTCCCTACATAGGACCACCCACAGGGTTTAACAGGACAACCAATAACCAATAACATTACAGAAAACACTCCCAGCAATTACACACAAAATCCTCCCCTCTACACAATGGGTTAACATAATTATCACAAGCAGGAAAAATACAGTTTTTATACATTTACTGTAACTTTAAAATCACACATCCAATCTTCATAAAAAACACATATTATTAATCCGCATACTTGAAATATGAACATACTCAAAAATCATTCAAATCCTTCAATTAGTTCAAAAGTTAGTCGGAAGTCCTTTGTGACCGACCGCAGGCACCCCCGTGAAATTTGCCTCCATGGTGATCCCGAGTTTGTCTTTCGGAGCATGTGTCCATTCTATAATTCTCTGGAGGTGAACGGCTTGTTGATACTTAGTTAGGTCCGGCAGCCCCAGGCCTCTGTGTTGTTTAGGTTTGGTAAGGTTGGCAAAATTCAGCGATGCCAGACATAGTCTGCTAACGTTTTGCGGATTTGTGAAAGGAATGTGTTGGGGATGTGGATCGGTAGAGTTTGCAGGAGATACAAGAACCGCGGGAGCACATTCATCTTGAGGACATTTATCCTCCCAAGCCAGGTAATGTGAGGCAGTGTCCAGGATCTCAGATCCTTTTGTACCTTCTCCAGCAGTGGAGGGAAATTAATGTGAAAGGTATTGGACAGCTCCACGGAGAGCCAGATATTTGATTGCTTTTTTGCACCACTGGAAAGGTTACCCTGCCCTCAGCGAGATCACCGTCTCCCAGGAACATCCCTCATTGAGGATCTCAGATTTTGAGAAATTAATTTTCAGATTTGATAGACATCCATATATTTCGAATTGGAACATAAGCTCTTTCAGGGAGAATTTGGGGTTCGTGATGGAGAACAGAAGATCATCTGTGTACGCCGAGGTTGTACATGTATGGCGTTTAGGAATGGTTCTAGACTGATAACGAAGAGCAGGGGTGCCATTTTTGATGTTGAATGGCTTGTAAAAAATATCCCGTTTACCTGTACTTGAGCAGATAGTTTGATGTATACAGGGAGTGCAGAATTATTAGGCAAGTTGTATTTTTGAGGATTAATTTTATTATTGAACAACAACCATGTTCTCAATGAACCCGAAAAACTAATTAATATCAAAGCTGAATATTTTTGGAAGTAGTTTTTAGTTTGTTTTTAGTTATAGCTATTTTAGGGGGATATCTGTGTGTGCAGGTGACTATTACTGTGCATAATTATTAGGCAACTTAACAAAAAACAAATATATACCCATTTCAATTATTTATTTTTACCAGTGAAACCAATATAACATCTCAACATTCACAAATATACATTTCTGACATTCAAAAACATAACAAAAACAAATCAGTGACCAATATAGCCACCTTTCTTTGCAAGGACACTCAAAAGCCTGCCATCCATGGATTCTGTCAGTGTTTTGATCTGTTCACCATCAACATTGCGTGCAGCAGCAACCACAGCCTCCCAGACACTGTTCAGAGAGGTGTACTGTTTTCCCTCCTTGTAAATCTCACATTTGATGATGGACCACAGGTTCTCAATGGGGTTCAGATCAGGTGAACAAGGAGGCCATGTCATTAGATTTTCTTCTTTTATACCCTTTCTTGCCAGCCACGCTATGGAGTACTTGGACGCGTGTGATGGAGCATTGTCCTGCATGAAAATCATGTTTCCTGAAGGATGCAGACTACTTCCTGTACCACTGCTTGAAGAAGGTGTCTTCCAGAAACTGGCAGTAGGACTGGGAGTTGAGCTTGACTCCATCCTCAACCCGAAATGGCCCCACAAGCTCATCTTTGATGATATCAGCCCAAACCAGTACTCCACCTCCACCTTGCTGGCGTCTGAGTCGGACTGGAGCTCTCTACCCTTTACCAATCCATCCATCTGGCCCATCAAGACTCACTCTCATTTCATCAGTCCATAAAACCTTAGAAAAATCAGTCTTGAGATATTTCTTGGCCCAGTCTTGACGTTTCAGCTTGTGTGTCTTGTTCAGTGGTGGTCGTCTTTCAGCCTTTCTTACCTTGGCCATGTCTCTGAGTATTGCACACCTTGTGCTTTTGGGCACTCCAGTGATGTTGCAGCTCTGAAATATGGCCAAACTGGTGGCAAGTGGCATCTTGGCAGCTGCACGCTTGACTTTTCTCAGTTCATGGGCAGTTATTTTGCGCCTTGGTTTCTCCACACGCTTCTTGCAACCCTGTTGACTATTTTGAATGAAACGCTTGATTGTTCGATGATCACGCTTCAGAAGCTTTGCAATTTTAAGAGTGCTGCATCCCTCTGCAAGATATCTCACTATTTTTGACTTTTCTGAGCCTGTCAAGTCCTTCTTTTGACCCATTTTGCCAAAGGAAAGGAAGTTGCCTAATAATTATGCACACCTGATATAGGGTGTTGATGTCATTAGACCACACCCCTTCTCATTACAGAGATGCACATCACCTAATATGCTTAATTGGTAGTAGGCTTTCGAGCCTATACAGCTTGGAGTAAGACAACATGCATAAAGAGGATGATGTGGTCAAAATACTCATTTGCCTAATAATTCTGCACTCCCTGTAAGGCTGCAATCCATGCCAACATATGCGGGCCAAAGCCCACGTGTTCAAGTGTGGACATTAAGAAGGACCAATCTACCCTGTCAAATGCCTTCTCCGCGTCAGTTGAGCACAAGAGGGTGGACGAAATTCATATATCCTTGAGTGGGGATCATTCCACTTCACGCATTTCAAACCAGAGCTGGATTTTAGCTCTGGAAATTGTGAGTAGTACCTACTTATAATTTTTAATATCCAAGTATATTTACTTACTGTAACATTGGATTTTCGTTTCTCTGCTTCTTTTCCATATTTTCCACTGATATTACAAGTCTGCACCCGTGACGAATCACTGCTGCTCTGCAAGGATTTTCCCTACCACTGTGGACTTTATTACTTTGGACTAGTGTTTGGTTATTTGGACCATACTATTTTACTTGTACACAATATTTTTGTTTTTTGCTCTATTTCTACAACATTCGTTAACAACCAATCTTCTGGGACTACTCCTGTTAACAATTATTGGTTAACCCCTTAAGGACACATGACATGTGTGACATGTCATGATTCCCTTTTATTCCAGAAGTTTGGTCCTTAAGGGGTTAAATAAATCTGTTAACGGTTTTGCTAGTACACCACTAAGCTCTTAATAACTTCCATCAGGCCCCCTTGACTTATTTGTTTTTAATTTTGACAGTTGAAATAGAACCTCTTCCTCTGTAAACTCACATGTAACAAATTACTAATTTGACCTTTTTCCGAACTTTCCTTCATTTTCATCTGTAAATACTGAACAAAAATATTCATTGAGGCAATCAGCTAGACCTTTATCCTCTTCTACATACCTTCCTTCTTTTGTTTTTAATCCAACTAATCCTTGTTTTACTTTCCTTTTCTAATTTATGTAACTATGAAATGTTTTGTCCCCGTTTTTTACTGACTGTGTTTTTTTTTTCTCTTCTGTGTGTGATTTGGAAGCTCTTATAACTTGCTTAGCTTCTTTCTGCCTAATCTTATAGATCTGTCTATCGGCATACTCTATGGCATGATCACTATTTAAAGAGACACTATAGGCACCAGAACAACTTCTTTGTTTTGTAGAGTAGAATTATTACCTTCAGGCTTTTTGCTGTAAACACTGCTTGTTTCAGAGAAAATGCAGTGTTTACATTACAGCCTGGTGATAACTTCACTTGCCACTCCTAAGATGTCTGTAAGAGATCCTTCCTGGGTCATTCCTGCCTAAAATGCATCCAAAGATTCACTGTCTCCTCCCTCTGCATGCAGACACTGAAATTTCCTCATAGAGATTCATTGATTCAATTCATCTCTATGAGGAGATGCTGATTGGCCAGGACTGTGTTTGACTTGTGCTGGCTCTGCCCCCGATCTGCCTCTTTGTCAGTCTCAGCCAATCCTATGGGGAAGCATTGTGATTGGATCAGGCTACCACTTCTGCTGATGTCAGAAGGCAGTGGGCAGGTCTAAAGGAAACAGGGACAAAGTAAGCAGCTGCAGACTTGAATACAAGTAAGATTTTACTATATTTAGGGAGGCATGAGGCGACCAGCGTGGCTAAATGGTGGTTTTAACCCTATAGGTTCAGGAATACATGTTTGTGTTCCTGACTCTATAGTGCTCTTTTAACAATTTCTTGACTAATCAAGGTAAATTAGATCCTATTTTTGAGTAAGCACATTTTGGCTTTTGGCTCCTTTTGCTCTTAAACCTTAGGCTATCACATAAAACCATTAAAGGCACCCAGACTACTTCAGCTCATTGAAGTGAAATGGATGCAGTGCTCCTTTCCTATCATTCATGATTCCCTTTTATTCCAGAAGTTTGGTCCTTAAGGGGTTAAGCTGAATGATTACTTATTAATTAAGTCTCTGTTAGTCAATAAAGTTTGTACTGATTATTTACTTTGTGTCAGCGTCTTTCCCTTTCTCAAATACTCAATTCACTCATCCTGAATAGGATTTTGGTGCCCACCAATATCTTTAAAAACCTTGGGGTAATTGATTATTGCTTCTTGATATTGGCGCTTCATGAATTTAATGATTAGGCACAACAGCCACTAGAGGAACATCCTGCTTGCTAAGGTAACTCACATTCTGCATGAGAACATCCAACGTCAATAAAATTCCCATAGGAACACATTAAAGCAATGTGGGGAGGGCAATATGGGGAGGGCCTTAAGCGTTTGTGTCATTCGCCACACATGCGCATTAGCCCCCTTGTTGTGTGATATTGGAGGAGGCAAAGCATCATCCCAGCCCTGAAGGACTGGAAGTGGTTGAGTAAAGAAAGGGTTTTTAGCACTTTCAATGCCAGGGTAGGAGCGTGAGGGAGGGGTATTCCTTTAACTATATTATACCTTTAAATAATTTAACATTACTATGCAACAAATAAAGGCCCTACTCAAAGCTTGATAACTGTAAAATGTGTTTATTGTTACCACTTTTATGATTAAAATGTGTATACAAATATCAAATGTTTACCTGAAGTGCCATAATAAAGTAGTCATAAAGGGTTATAATGTGGTAGATTCTGACAGACTCAATAATAGATGATGTGCTTATACCAATTGATGTTGGAAATTTCACAATTAATATTACTGTCGTAAAAAGATTTGTTGAAGGATTGTAAAGAGAAAACTGCACAATAATCGCTCTTGTATTTCCATCCACCCATCGTTCTTTTCTTATATTGAGTAGAGTGGAATAGGCATCTCTCCTATAAGAAGATAACAGACATACAGATAAAAAAAAGGAAACAGTGCACATTAATTATTGAAGATAACTGCTCTGGGTAGGCTTTATCTGCTAAGCAAACATATTCTCTTACTTTGACCGGCCAAGGGTAACAGATCGACTGCTGTCACAGTACTGAATCTTGTCACATGCTTTCTCATGAAAATCTGTAACATTATTAACATCATGTATGTTACGCTTGATTGTTGTCTGTGTTGTCACATTATATGTGGGAATGCAGTCCAGCATGATAGATCCAAAAAAAGGAGCCATCTGTGCAGAAAGAATATGGTAACACAATATTAGTATTCTAGAATTTATTATACTGTTAATGTATCCATTACCATGACTATTATCATGTGCAGCGATTAATATAAGTTAATATGTCGAAACAATTTAAAACATATTAAATCACAAAAGGTCAACACAATAAGTAAAACATATATATAAAAGATTGGATGTGAGTGCAGGGAAGATGAGTAAAGGGAAAAAATAGAACAAAGGGAAAAACCTAAGGAAATAAATAATAGGATAAATATTTGGGGGGGAGGGGGTGGAGCCTAGCAGCGCACAGGAGCCGTTGCCATTTTCCACAGCTCCTGTGTGCCCAACTCAATCACGCTGAATAACGACAACATCTCTCCAGCCACGACCTACCCGACACCAGATCCACAATCAGGGCACCATCCTGAAGAGGCTGATGCCTTTCATTCTGGTAAGAAATACCCAGGGCCTATCGCACGGACAGACGGCTACACGCAACCGCAGGGGAACAAACACTGTGGGGAGAACTGGGCCTGACAGACCTGCTGCCTGCCTACCAGCCTCTCAGAGACATGGAGAGAAAATCCCAAAAGCCACCCGCGACTGCTGCAAAAACGCAGCGCGACATAGGCCAGATTCTGCTGGCCCCGACACCATCACGAGACTCACGGGAGACCTCACCCACGAGAGAACCGCCCCCCTGCAGTCCGAAGGAGGAAAATAAACCCAGAGCTTTAAGCAGACCACCCAAGAGGCTGCCTGCACACTGGGATTAATGACTCCTGCAACAAAACAAGACATACAAGAAATGCTTACTGGCCTCCAATTTAACCTTAAGAAAATATGGGAAGCAGACCTGGCAATACTCACTATAGAGGTACAGGCCATCACAGCATGCATCCAGGCCACAGAAGCAGAAGTGCTCGCTCTGCAACAAGACCTCAAGGTGCTAGGTGCTGCTAGCTACTATTGCTGCTATTGTGTTGGTTTTGATCTTTATTTAGTTGCTTCAGATTGGGGTCTGTCCTTTCTTCACATAGAGTCATCGGATTTAAATAGTAAAAATGTTCAGTACAAGGATTCAGTTAAAATAAGTATATATTGCATAGAATTCTTTAATGAAGAAAAATATATAGCAAAATCACCAAAAGTAAAAAAAAAAATAAAAAGACAAATTCGGTGTTTTGTCAGTCTTGATAGTAGCAGGCAAAAATCAAAAGAGGATAACCTATATATAAGTTTCCCAGTCTGGTAGTGAAAACCTCACAGTCAAGTATCAGTATATCTATATAGTGCTGAATAATTAAGTAACTGAAAGTAGTGTGTGTAAAGTAGCCACAAAAGTAGTAATATTATAACCACTTCAATGTGCAATTGTAGATTATACTAGCTTTAGTGTAACTATAATCTTAATTTTATTAATGACAGGAGGGGAATATTTGCTTAAGTCTCTCTTTATTAGAACTCCACAGCAGCACATTCACATAGAGATAAAAACACCAGAGACAAAAAAAATCAGGGATCTATAAAAGGCTTCTCCCAACTATCTATTTCCTCTTTCACGCTGCGACAAATAAAGTACATGAACAATACACCACAAATACAATAACAGAAGAAACAAACATAACATAACGATGAATGCCATGCAAACTTGAAACCGTGGAACCAGTGGGTGAAGCCTTGACCGTTATCCTGTAGAGTAGTCGGATCTAAGAACTGTAGCCAAACCATTAAACTGAAACGAGATAAACAGAGTCGAAAACACTGATTAGCGAATGAAATGTACTGAGAAAACATGAATCCCCATCGTAAATACTGACAGTATAGTATCCCAGATAGTGAAAAAAACTGAATCCCCATCATAAAATACTGACGGTACCGTATCCCAGATAAACCCCAACTCCCCCAGATAACTAACCTAGCCCAGGAGACCAGGTTAATAAACAACAAGTCAGTCAAACCAACAAACAAAAAGGGGAGGGAGAAACTGGGAGGGAAATATTCGCCTCCTGTCATTAATAAAATTAAGATTATAGTTACACTAAAGCTAGTATAAATTACAATTTTATAGCATGACAGGAGGCTTCATATTTGCTGTTTTAACGCTCGGACAGCAAAGACCAAAGAAACACAATCCGCCGTACCAATCTAAACTCTATGAAGATAGCTCCTCGTAACCAGCAGGAAAGTGTATAATGTCTTGGAGAAAAACGCCCGCCATGTCGGTACCTGAAGTCGCCGTGTTACGGACTGAAGTGAACCGAAAAACCTATACGCCCCGCCAATGCCAACCACAACAAAGCGGTACATGAAGGGCGAGAAAAAGGGAAGAACCATTTAAACAAACGGTGACGTCGAACACCGCCTAAAGGTGGGAGCGCTACCAAAGTAAGAATATGACCCTCGGGTCCAACTAAGGCTGATAGACAACTAAGGTCCGAACCGCCAAACCCATCTGAAAGAAAAACAAGGTATAATAACACTCACAAGTCTCACAATCCCCGAGATCAAATGAGCAAGGGTCCAGGGAATCCAAGAACTAGGTTCGACTCTGCCGAAACGGAGATCATAATTCCAAAGTACCAGCAGACCGATGCACCTGTAGAAAGGTCCTGAGACCAAACAAACACTCCTGGAGGGAAGCGTCCATCGCTGAGCAAACGGGTCCATCATCCAGCCGAACTGGTCGGGGTCTGATGGGTCCTCCTACGTGGACTAAAGGGATCAGTTGACGCCGGGTCCTCCAAGAGAAAACTATTCCATATGTACGAGAACTTGGGCAGAGGAGAGCGTAGGGGTCACCCGCTGGCGTCCAATCTGCCCTCCCTCTGACTCCACTCCTTGAGATGTAGAGGAGGTCGATATTTCCCTGGTTGAAAAAAATGAAATCCAGGGACTCTAACAAGGGAAAACGCAGGGAGCGTCTGACCTTTCGGTCTGGGAGGTACC
This sequence comes from Pelobates fuscus, assembly GCF_036172605.1. Taxonomy (NCBI): domain Eukaryota; kingdom Metazoa; phylum Chordata; class Amphibia; order Anura; family Pelobatidae; genus Pelobates; species Pelobates fuscus. The sequence continues at coordinate 241,635,274 of NC_086320.1, forward strand.
TCGCAGGGGGTCCGGCAAGCCCGTCCAGGTAAACCGTACAGCAAGATGTCCTATATCAATGAAGAGTCGCATCTGGGTCCCAACGCATGGAAAACGAGAAAGATCTCTTCAGATAGTTCTGGTATTCCTGAATGTCCTCAATTCCTCCCAACCAGGTTGTATTGTCACCCAAATGACTGATGCACAAGATACCTATCTCACCAGGGAGAAAATAGAGGCCACCTTACCAGAACTGGGCCCTGCGGTCCCTAGAAGTTTCTTGAGGGCTGCGTCTCATTCACAGTAACTAATGAATATACGTTCAATCTTATACGTTAGACTCGTGCCGGGACTCTGAGGGGCTCAGATCCCTTTATCGCAAGCACCTCCAGCGGTCCAAACTGCGTTTAGGATAGGGTCGTCTGCCACCCCAGACTCGGGGCCCCCATCTGGGATGTCATCCGAAAGTGGAGGCAAGTGTGAAATTCCGGGTCAAGGGTCACAGACAAGTCAGGACCTTCAGAGATGTACAGGTGAGGAACTGCGCATTCCATTCTCCGATAAAATTTACCTTTCGCTCTTCAGATAAGATGTACATAACACTTCTTCAGATTAATAGCACATAACACACTTCTGTGTAACTGTAATTAACACACTTCTGTGTAACTGTACGTAACCTTCTTCTGTGTAACTGTACATAACACTCTTCTGTGCATCCGTACATAACATCCTTCTGTGTAAACATACAATACGTTCTTCTGCGTAACCATACATAACATTCTTCTGTGTAACTGTACATAACATTCTTCTGTGTAAATGTACATAACACTCTTCTGTGTAACTGTACATAACACTCTTCCGTGTAACTGTACATAACACTCTTCCGTGTAACTGTACGTACAACTCTTCCATGTGACTGTACGTAAAACTCTTCCGTGTAACTGTACGTACAACTCTTCCGTGTAACTGTACGTACAACTCTTCCGTGTAACTGTACGTACAACTCTTCCGTGTAACTTTACGTACATTCTTCTGTGTATTTGTACATAACACTGTTCTGTGTCTTCCCTTCCTGCCTGCAAGTTAAACTTCCACTGGGGGGACGACACCTTCAGCCCCCTAGGATGCACACTGCTAGTGGGGAGGGAGACCGTATGTCTCCACTCCCTGTAGTATACAATGCCGCTGGGGAGAGGGTCCGGTTGCCTCCTCTCCCTGTAATTTACACTGCCGCTGGGTTGAGAGACCAGTTGTCAAACTCTGCCTCAGTATAGCTGAGCGCCATGCTTGCTCTGACGAAAATTAGTTCCTTTGTAGATAGGGGCGCTGTACGAATACTAGCATTGCCCTCAATTTGTAAAATCCACAAGTTACCTGTGTCTCCAGGATACTTCTCCGCGCACTAGGAAGCCATCCCACCGCTGCCACCAAATGTAACAGAGCTTCCTGTACCCCGGTTGGGTACCTCCGCCGACGGATGCTCCTAGTGCTTACCGAGGGCTCCAAGCACTTCTCCAGACACCATAAACACTGCCGTCCCCACAACCGCCACAGCTTGGTTGGGGTCTTGCAGTCTCCTAGCCACCCTGGTAGATAATACATTAACTTGATTATCCCCAGGCAGAAAAAAAACACATTTTTACAAAGTCCAATAAGTACCCCAAAATACAACTTATCCCCATAAGTCACATCCCCTGATAGGGGTTCAGGAAATTCCTGGAAGTCTCTTTTTGACCGACCGCACACATGACTTCATGCCGAAAACAGTTCCAGAGAATTAGGCTGTGCGGCCGGGCTAGTTCGGTAGCTTACATACAAACAAACTACCAAACGGAGTCAATAGTCTTACCCTGGAGCTTGTTCTCTTCATCCAGACTAATGATCTCACAGAACAGTGCCCTTCTAAGCTGAATAGAAACAATCGCAGGCGATGATGGAAATCCAGCGGTGTTTGGGAGTTTCTGCATTTATGCAAACAAGATGGCCGCCACCTCTTGGTTGTTCATGGGAATCGCAGCCATCCAGATGAACAATTAGAAATGTTCCAAGTTGTTAACAAGCTCCAGGGTGGTCTTTGTAACGGATCACCTGGAACCCCGACTGGGTACTTCTGTTGACGGATGCTCCTAGTGCTTCCCGAGGGCTCCAAGCACTCCACTTGACACCATAAGCACTTCAGACCCCACAAACCAGCAGCTTGGTTAGGGTCTCGCCGTCTCCTACCCACCCTGGACCTACGGCAAGGCTCCAGGTTCCAGTGGGTCAACTTCTCTTTCCCCAGAGAGTGAAGCAGGAACAGGAACAAGCTCTTACAAGAGCTTAGTGATTATTCAAGGGAGTATGAAGAGCATAGCGATCCCTTGTAGAAGATTGCCCCCAATAAGAGACAGGACTCTAGATTGAGGGTGAAGTAGAACTAAAGGTTTATTGCCACAGCCTGGAATATATACAGTTTTTCAGGCCAGAGGCACACACCCTGGACCTGATGGAAAAAAGGGACAAAAGGAACATAAACCAATGGGAACAATAATTGGAACTGTAACACTCCAACATCCAGTCAGCAATCCCTCCCCTATGCATGTGATATAATTAAGGTAGCTAATGTACTAACTTAATTAACCACAGGCAGAAAACACATTTTTACCCAAAGTACAGAAACACCCCAAAACTCCGACTCCAACTCCAACTCCTGATATGGGTGAACAACATATCCAAAAATCACCCAGATCAGAGCAGGGGTTCAGGAAATTCCTGGAAGTCTCTTTTGACCGACTGCACACACATTTTCATGCCCAAAACAGTTCCAGAGAATTAGGCTGTGCGGCGGGTCTATTTTCAACGTCTAAGTTCACTTTGAATGCACAAACGTGTGCCGTTCTCCCGTCGAAGAGTCGAAGTCCAGGAGAAGGTAAAGTTCAGGGGTGTTTGTGACGTTGCGTGTCCGATTTGAGTTCCATAAACTCGACAACAAAACACAGCTGAACACGTTCGACTAAACAAGATGGCCGCCACCACGCGTTCGACTATACGAATGGCGACCACCCAGCCGTTCGTAAATTTGGCTGCAGTTAACTCCCAGCCTGGGAGGTAAATAGGCTGCACACTCCACTTTTGTGTGGTCCAGCTGTTCGGTGGTTCGAAGTTCCACTTCGACCACTTTGAAAGTTTAAAGGGGCATTGTGCCAAGTCCCAATATGCACAATTAGTGTTTTTAAAGAGCAATACATTCCAGGGTCCATAGTCACAGGGCAAGAGGCTGGAGAGCAGGCCTCTCCAAAAACCAGTGGCGAAGTCACTTTCGCCACAGTCTCTGTTCATGCAGTTGTTCGGTAAACGAACCATATAGTCCCAATTGCACGAACATAGCCTGTTTGAAGTATATTAGCCAGTTCTATTGCAGGGGCCATAGTCACAGGGTAGAATGCTGGCAAACAGGCCCCTCCAAAAAACTGTGGCATGGTCACTTTTGCCACAGCAGGTATCTAGAAAACAAGAAGAAAATGCATGGTGCAAGGATGCAGATATTGTATTATCTAAAACATAACAGAACCTTGACGATAACAGCTATAACATATGTGAAGGTTTCAATAAGTTGATGAAATTGTTAAAGCAACAAATTAAAATTTTATGCAAAATGTCCTACAAAGTAACTTAAAATACCTAATTCCAAGAGGACTATGTGAACAAAATACATTAGCAACACTCATAGACAGCAACTTTGTTCACTTAATTGAGATTACATGCAAATTTGAAACAGAAAAAAAAGATATCTGCAATATCAAGGCAGTTGATAAAGGTCAGGACTTTAAGTCAAATCCCATCTTTGGACCTTATCAGAAGTCAAATTGAAAAATAACTTCCAGAACTTACTAAACCACCGTAAACAGTAAAACATTTCGTGAGATAGCCAGAATTTTAAGACTGACAAGGTATGTGGGAGATTTAAAGAGAAATTCCAGTGCCAGGAAAACAATCTGTTTTCCTGGCACTGCAGGTCCCCTCTCCCTCCCACCTCCCAATCCCCGGTTTCTGAAGGGGTGAAAACCCCTTCAGTGACTTACCAGAGGCAGCGACATGTCCCACGTCGCTGCTTCTTCCTCCGCCGCCGCTCCTCCTCTGCATTACGTCGGCCGGTGGGCGAGACTGATTTCGCCCAACGGCCGGGGAGACCTAATGCGCATGCGCGGCATTGCCGCACATGCGCATTAGTGCTCCCCATAGGAAAGCATTGAAAATGCTTTTCAATGCTTTCCTATGGGGAATTGAGCGTAAGTGTAAACTGCAATATTTACACTTGCAGGGTTAAGGGTAGTGAGAGTTGGCAGCCAGACCACTCCAATGAGCAGAAGTGGTCTGGGTGCCTGGAGTGTCCCTTTAATAAAATATACATAATTGACTCAGCTCAATCTTTAATATCTAGCGTATCAGGGGTGGGTACCTCATTAGACTACCACATCAAATACGGATTCAAAAAGAATCCTAAAAAAAAGAGGTGAATTAATTAGGGGAACTGCAATTAGAAGAAATAGTCTGGGCACGGACACAAAACAGACAGAGTTGTAACATACGCAGGCAGAAGGGTAACATATATGAGGAAAGAATAGGGTCAATAATCTCTCAACACAGCCTCACCCCAGAGGAAATGAAGGCTCTATTAAAGGGATTATATTTTGTTCCGATTCCTATGTTTAATAGACTTTGCTGGAAAAAAAAAAAAAGTATATCGGTTTGCTAGAACACTAGATTTGTATAAATACTGTGAGGTCAAAAGGTTTAAAAAGGCTAAAACCCTGGTGATGGATACTAAGGACTATGATTTACTCTAAATTCTTGTGGATATATTTGAAAAGAATGACAACTGTACAGTTCCATGCACTAATCTATATAAGAAGAGTGAATTTGCAACACATTTTTTAATTACGATTGGATTTATCTGTAGAAATGAGGCGTAAAGAAAGAGAATCAACATGAGTGATTTGGTGCTTAAACCAAATTAGAACCTTACAGCTGAGGAAAGAGGAGCCTAAAGAAAACTAGAATTTCATCATGAAACCCTTTAATAGGGTTTATGGAAAGAGAGCAGTATCTGGAAATTGCCGACATGATATTGAGGGGTTGTAACATGTAATCTTGAAAAGTGAACCTACGAAATTTTACTTCCAGTAATTGAAAATGCTCTTTCTAAGGAACTATTTTCTAGAGTTAATTTATTGTAACAAACCAACAATTGCAATGTTTTATTATTTAACAAATGTCCATACAAAATACACCAATGTGCAAGCTTTATCACACTGTTGTAGCCAATTATGCTTATGCTTATTAATTATTGATTAAGATTAGTATTATATTACCCTAGCTCTGTACCTTGCTTTTTTTTTTTTTTTAGATATTACCTCTCAGCCAGGCCAGGTCACTGCTCGTAGCTTGAATTTTATTAAAGACACGGAGGCTCCTATTATGCTTCTCTTTCTTTAATTTTCCCTCAACAGCGAAGAGAGAAATGAGTAAAAGAGAAATAGCATATCATTAACATATATACATATTCAACATATTCAACAGTGCTACACAAGGGAACCTCCCCCTTTCAGTATATAAGGTGTAGCACTCTCTTCCTCTTCCTCTTTCTTCGCTGCTCCCTCAGACCAGCTAAGTACCTTCATTAACTATCTATATTACTTATCATTTGTGTCTACAGTGACTGTCCCTGTTTTTCTGCAGGGCTTGTTTCTGGTTTTCCTTTTCTATATTTACTATTGTATTTCTACTATCTTATTGGGGTGGGCTCAGGACCCTCTTTTCTCTCTGGGCTGTTTTGCCTGCCCTTTATCTGACCGGGTCCCTAGGTTCTCCGGGTTCTCCTGGCGTTCCCCCACCCCCTCTCAGCCGTTTTCGGCACCCATAAACTCCCACCGACGGCCTACCCCGGCGGGTTCTCTCTTCTCCGGTTACGCCGCACGCACGTTCCGCGCATGCGCGGAACACGCGCGGCGGCCATTTTGTTGGTTTCTTGTCGCCGGTCGTGCCGGTGGCCATTGTAAGCCTCTTTTGTCTGCGGTTTTTCCCTTCATTGCTCCGTGGAGGCTGCATGCTCCCTGCTCCTGCTCTACACCGGGTATTTTCTCTCTTACTCTGTCCTTGTGCTTGGGTTAAGCAATCCAGCACCTACCTCTGTCCAGTACTTTAGATATATATATATTTATCTGTCATCATGCAATCTGCCTGCGGTGATTTAACTTCCCACCCTGTTCCCCCTAGGGGTACCACAGGTACCACAGATTCTGACTCCCAGGCTGACCCTAACCTTATAGGTTCTGAGGAGTTCCAAAGCCTCCTGGACACCACTATGTCCAACTCCATTAACAAGGCCATCTCCTCGGCCACGGGAGCTATGTCTTCTAGCATCTCCCTATCCATCTCCCAGGCCCTTAGGCAGGCCTTCCCTGCCCAATCTGGGCCAGGACTCTCTCCCATTTCCCCTGAAGGGACTACCGCAGGGCGCAAGGCGCTTCGCTAGCGCAAACACACTGCTGACCCCCCCATATTTTTCTATTCTACTTGCCCAGTGCCACCACTCATATCTGGTGTCACAATAGCTTGCATTTAAAAACTATTTTTTTTTCACTGTAATAGATTGAATAGCAGTTAGTTGTCTGCAAGCGTCTATGTGTCAGGCCTACAGCGTGCACTCTGCCAACCTCTGCCAGTGCACAGTGTCACTCATAACTGGTGTCACAATAGCATGCATTTAAAAACAAAAAAGTTTTTGACTGTAATCTAATAGCAGTCAGTGTCCTTCAAGCGGGTGTCAGGCCTACAGCGTGTACTCTGCCAACCTATGCCAGTGCAGAGTGCCACTAATATCTGGTGTCACAATAGCTTGCATTTAAAAACAAAAAAAGTGTTTGACTGCAATATAATAGCAGTCAGTGTCCTTCATAAGTGTGTGTCAGGCCTACAGCGTGTAATCTGCCAACCTCTGCCAGTGCACAGTGCCACTCATATCTGGTGTCACAATAGCTTGCATCTAAAAACAAAAACGTTTTTGACTGTAATATAATAGCAGTCAGTGTCCTTCAGAAGTGTGTGTCAGGCCTACAGCGTGTACTCTGCCAACCTCTGCCAGTGCACAGTGCCACTCATATCTGGTGTCACAATAGCGTGCATTTAAAAACAAAAACACATTTTTGACTGTAATCTAATAGCAGTCAGTGTCCTTCAAGCGGGTGTCAGGCCTACAGCGTGTACTCTGCCAACCTCTGCCAGTGCACAGTGCCACTCTTATCTAGTGTCACAATAGCATGCATTTAAAAACCCAAAAACATTTTTCACTGTTATAGATTGAATAGCAGTTAGTTGTCTTCAAGCGTTGTGTCAGGCCTACAGCGTCTACTCTGCCAACATCTGCCAGTGCACATTGCCACTCTTATCTAGTGTCACAATAGCATGCATTTAAAAACCCAAAAACTTTTTTGACTGTAATATAATAGCAGTCAGTGTCCTTCATAAGTGTGTGTCAGGCCTACAGCGTGTACTCTGCCAACCTCTGCCAGTGCACAGTGCCACTCTTATCTGGTGTCGCAATAGATTGCATTTAAAAAAAACAAAAAACTTTTTTCACTGTTATAGATTGAATAGCAGTTAGTTGTCTGCAAGCGGGTGTCAGGCCTACAGCGTGTACTCTGCCAACCTCTGCCAGTGCACAGTGCCACTCATATCTGGTGTCACAATAGTGTGAATTTAAAAACCCAAAAACGTTTTTCACTGTTATAGATTGAATAGCAGTTAGTTGTCTTCAAGCGGGTGTGTCAGGCCTACAACGTGTACTCTGCCAACCTCTGCCAGTGCACAGTGCCACTCATATCTGGTGTCACAATAGTGTGAATTTAAAAACCCCAAAACGTTTTTCACTGTTATAGATTGAATAGCAGATAGTTGTCTTCAAGCGGGTGTGTCAGGCCTACAACGTGTACTCTGCGAACCTCTGCCACTGCACAGTGCCACTCATATCTGGTCTCACAGTAGCTTGCACGCATAGTACCACTAATCCAAAAAAAATAACAGGCAGAAGCAAGCCACCCCGCAGGGGCCGTCATGGTCGTGGTGCTGTGATTCCCTTTTGCCCTAGAATAATGCCCAGTTTTCAGAGGTCACGTACCCTGAACTTGAAAAGTTCTGAGGACATAGTTGACTGGCTAACACAGGACACCCAATCTTCTACAGCTTCCGCTCGGAACCTTGACGCACCATCCTCCTCCAGCTTAGCTTCAGGCACCTCTCAAGATACCACTCACCCGCCTGCCGCCACCACCAACACTAGCACCACAGCCGCTTCACTTGATCTGTCAGAGGAGTTATTTACACATCCGTTTAAAGAAATGAGAGATGCGCAACCATTATTGCCAGAGGATGTAGATAACAGGGATATGTCTCAGTCAGGCAGCATTACACACATGGACGTACGGTGTGATGATGATGATGTTGTACCCGCTGCTGCTTCCTTTGCTGAGTTGTCAGATACAAGTGAAGTGGTTGATGATGACGATGCGTCCATGGATGTCACGTGGGTGCCCCCTCGGCAAGAAGAAGAACAGGGCGAAAGTTCAGATGGGGAGACAGAGAGGAGGAGGAGACAAGTTGGAAGCAGGGGGAGATCATCGCAAGGAGCTAGTGGCACAGTCAGACAGCATGCATCGGCACCCGGGGTCAGCCCGACAGCACGCCAATCAACGCATGCTGTGTCCACCACCAGAATGCCGTCATTGCAGAGCTAAGCAGTTTGGCATTTTTTTTGTGTGTCTGCCTCTGACAACAGCGATACCATTTGCAACCTGTACCAAAATAAACTGAGTCGTGGGAAGTCCAACACCCACCTAGGTACAACTGCTTTGCGTAGGCACATGATCGCACATCACAAACGCCTATGGGATCAACACATGAGTACAAGCAGCACGCAAACTCAAGGCCGCCATCCTCCTCCTGGTCCAGCATCTTCAGCCTCATCAACCACTGCTGTCCTCCTTGCCCCCTCTCAACCATCCGCCACTCAGTCTCTCGCCTTGAGCAGTTCCCACTCATCTGCCCACTGTCAGGTGTCTGTCAAGGACATGTTTGAGCGTAAGAAGCCAATGTCAGAAAGTCACCCCCTTTCCCAGCATCTGACAGCTGGCTTGTCCGAACTATTAGCCCGACAGCTTTTACCATACAAGCTGGTGGAGTCTGAGGCGTTCAAAAAATGTGTAGCTATTGGGACACCGCAGTGGAAGGTACCCGGACGAAATTTCTTTTCACAAAAGGCAATCCCCAACCTGTACTTGATTGTGCAAAAGGAAGTAATGGCATGTCTGGCACAGAGTGTGGGGGCAAGGGTCCATCTGACCACTGATACCTGGTCTGCAAAGCATGGTCAGGGCAGGTATATCACCTACACTGCGCATTGGGTAAACCTGCTGACGGCTGCCAAGCATGGAATGCGTGGCTCTGCAGAGGAGTTGGTGACACTGCCACGACGTGCAGGCAGGCCTGCTGCCACCTCCTCTACTCCTCCTACTCCATCCTCTTCCATAACCTCCTCGGCTGAGTCGGCACCACCCCAGCTCCCACAGGTGTTAATCCATATCTGCCAAGTGACCCTATGTAGTGGTAACAGTCTCTATTCTGCTCTTTGTCAGTGTGTATCATGGTCTTTGAGGACAGGTGTTAATCCATATCTGCCAAGTGACCCTATGTAGTGGTAACAGTCTCTATTCTGCTCTTTGTCAGTGTGTATCATGGTCTTTGAGGACAGGTGTTAATCCATATCTGCCAAGTGACCCTATGTAGGGGGAACAGTCTCTATTCTGCTCTGTGTCAGTGTGTATCAGGGATCCTTAGGATAGGTGTCAATGAATATCTGCCAATGACCCTATGTAGGGGGGACAGTCCCTATTCTGCTCTGTGTCAGTGTGTATCAGGGATCCTTAGGATAGGTGTCAAACCATATCTGCCAAGTGACCCTATCTAGGGGTAACAGTCTCTATTATGCTCTGTGTCAATGTGTATCATGGTCTCTGAGGACAGGTGTCAATCCATATCTGCCAAGTGACCCTATGTAGGGGGAAAAGTCTCTATTCTGCTCTGTGTCAGTGTGTATCAGGGATCCTTAGGATAGGTGTCAATGAATATCTGCCAAGTGACCCTATGTAGGGGGGACAGTCCCTATTCTGCTCTGTGTGAGGAGGAGGAACGGGAAATGAGTAGCTCAGCATCCAACCTTGTGCAAATGGGGTCTTTCATGCTGTCGTGCCTGTTGAGGGACCCTCGTATAAAAAGGCTGAAGGAGAACGACCTGTACTGGGTGTCCACGCTACTAGACCCCCAGTATAAGCAGACAGTGGCGGAAATGTTACCGAATTACAAGTCGGAAAGGATGCAGCATTTGCAAAATAAATTAAAAAGTATGCTTTACACAGCGTATAAGGGTGATGTTACAGCACAACGGGAATCTAACAGGGGAAAAGGTGAAAGTCATCCTCCTCCTCCCACGACCACGCCATATCTGCCAAGTGACCCTATGTAGGGGGAACAGTCTCTATTCTGCTCTGTGTCAGTGTGTATCATGGTCTCTGAGGACAGGTGTCAATCCATACCTGCCAAGTGACCATATGTAGGGGGAACAGTCTCTATTCTGCTCTGTGTCAGTGTGTATCAGGGATCCTTAGGATAGGTGTCAATCCATATCTGCCAAGTGACCCTATGTAGGGGGAACAGTCTCTATTCAGCTCTGTGTCAGTGTGTATCAGGGGTTTTGAGGACAGGTGTCAATCCATATCTGCCAAGTGACCCTATGTAGGGGTAAAAGTCTCTATTCTGCTCTGTGTCATTGTGTATCATGGTCTCTGAGGACAGGTGTTAATCCATATCTGCCAAGTGACCATATGTAGGGGGAACAGTCTCTATTCTGCTCTGTGTCAGTGTGTATCAGGGATCCTTAGGATAGGTGTCAATCCATATCTGCCAAGTGACCCTATGTAGGGGGAACAGTCTCTATTCAGCTCTGTGTCAGTGTGTATCAGGGGTTTTGAGGACAGGTGTCAATCCATATCTGCCAAGTGACCCTATGTAGGGGTAACAGTCTCTATTCTGCTCTGTGTGAAGAGGAGGAACGGGAAATTAGTAGCTCGGCATCCAACCTTGTGCAAATGGGGTCTTTCATGCTGTCGTGCCTGTTGAGGGACCCTCGTATAAAAATGCTGAAGGAGAACGACCTGTACTGGGTGTCCAAGCTCCTAGACCCCCGGTATAAGCAGACAGTGGCGGAAATGTTACGAATTACAAGTCGGAAAGGATGCAGCATTTGCAAAATAAATTAAAAAGTATGCTTTACACAGCGTATAAGGGTGATGTCACAGCACAACGGGAATCTAACAGGGGAAGAGGTGAAAGTAATCCTCCTCCTCCCACGACCACGCCATATCTGCCAAGTGACCCTATGTATGGGGAACAGTCTTGTGGCGAAACCGACCTCGCCACGTTTCCTTGGAGGGACTGCTTGCCCGCCTCTTGCCTTTGGACTATGGACCAGACTTCATGTGAATGTGTTAACCCAGATAGCTATGCCATTGAGCCCATTCGTGTAGTTAAAGACTTCGGCTCCATGGCAATTGAACTGTGTGAATTGGATCTGCGCGCTATTCGGTAGTTTTGTGCGCTCAGATCCCAGCTATCTGGGGATATGTGAAATGTCTGTGTGTTATGTGTAAAAGGTGACTTTATGTATTTTAAAGTGTTTTACTGTCTTTGTGCCCCCATGTGCTCAATGGAGTCTGTCTCTGTCCTGGGAGGTAATTGGATTACTTCTCCAGGAGAGAGGGCTCTGTAAAACCGGTCTGAGCCGGAAAGCCATGCTGGCAGGGGTTTTAAAAGATACTTTACTAACTTTTGAACCCCTGGTCTGATTCATGTCATTTTTTAATATGTTGTTCCCCTGAATGGATTGATTGTGGATATGTATTTTTATGTGAATGTGATGTATGGTTTTAGATTTATGAAAGTTGGGTAGAAAGTATGTTTTAACTGTATGTATAATTGAGTTTCCTCTCAGGATAAGGGGAGGGAATATGTGGGATGTAACTGATGTGTGAGTGGTTGTTTTATACCTCCCTGTGGGCGGACCTGTATTTGTAACAACTGCAATAAAAACCAGGCTGGGTGTGCAAGCACCTCAGATTCTGCTTGACCCTCAAACCAATGTGTCATCTCGTTTTTGGGGGAATTGGATTGTATGCTGACTGCCAGGAGTGTAAGCGGATTGCATGCTTTTCCTGTTCGGCTGATTTCAGGGTTCGTGTGTTTCCAGTTCGGGAGTTGGTGAATTCGTACAGTTTGCAGTTCGGGAGATTGGTGCTTGCAGTAGCTGCTGGTCTATGGAAAAGGGGATTATCGCCTAAACGTTTTTTATCCTCTTGTAAGTGAAACGGTCCGTTACAATTGGTGGCAGCAGTGGGATCCAGCGACTTGGAGCAGACAAGTATGGAAGGCTCTGACGTTGAAGATGATTGGCTGGCCGAGGTGAGGCAGCGAGTGGCCCAGTATGGGGGTGATGTATCCATGGAGATATTCCAGGTGATCTGGAACCAGGTCATGGCTGAGCGAAACTCAAGGATGGACGGAGAGTATGCTCAGCGGAAAGAGTGTTACAGCAGCAGAGTAGAGGCTGCATCCGAGGAGGTATAGTGGCGGTGTGTACCAGGAGATCTGCCTTGGTAGCCATGGAGGCCGCAAGATTTCGTCCACGATGCCATCCAGTGTGGAGGGAGACGGAGCTCCGGATGCGGAGGGGGTAGACGCCATTTTGGGGCCTCTGGCCTCGCCGCGTGTGTCCGCCGGCGTTTGAAGAAATTCGTCCATCGGGCCCACTGTTTGCTGTGGTTTGGATCCCCTGGGGGTCTCGGGAGGGTCACCCCTTCGGTTCCTTCCCATTAGAGCTTGTAGTAGCTAATTAGCAGGGCTATGCAGGGACCGGTGGAGCAGAGCTCGTAGCTTAGGCTTCCATCCCGGTCGGCATCCAAGCCACGCCCCAAATGGCAAGTGATTTAGGTAAACTAGAAAAATGGTCAAAGCTGTGGATAGGTGCAAGATAATGCATTTTGGACATAAAAACACAAGGGCAGAGTATAGAATATTTCATAAAGTCCTAACCTCAACATCTGAGGAAAGGGATTAAGGGGTAATTATTTCAGATGACTTAAAGGTAGGTAAACAATGTAATAGAGCAGCAGGAAATGCTAGCAAAGTGCTTAGTTGTATAGGGAGAGGTATTAGCAGTAGAAGGAGGGAAGTACTCATGCCATTGTACAGAACACTGGTGAGACCTCACTTGGTGTATTGTACGCAGACCGTATCTCCAGAAGGATGTTTATACTTTGGAGAGAGATCAGAGAAGGGCTACTAAACTGGTCCATACATAGATTACCGAATAAAACTTACAAGGAAAGGTTAAATGATCTTAACATGTATAACTTGGAGGAAAGATGAGACGGGGAGCATGAAAGAAACATTTAAATACATAAAAGGAATCCACACAGTAAAGGGGGAGACTATATTAAAAAGAAGAAACTTCCCACCTCCCAAAGTGGGTTCTAAACTTCAAATGGGCCAGATCTGTGTTTCCTCACTGCGATTATTTCATCAATCACACAAACCTACACAACCTTGCTTCTACTTATACTTTTCTTCAAGCAAAGCTCCAAGAAGAGGTTCCTAGTATCCCGCATTTCTGTAACAGGTAAGAAGGTTTACCATTTTAAGTTTTCCCTTGAGGCCTCATTCAGCCTCCTAGGTCTCTTACAGCATCCCACCTCCCAAAGTGGGTTCTAAACTTCAAAACGTACCCGGTCTAAGATTCTTCACAAATGTCAACAACAATCTCATTATCATAATCCACCGTATTACTACCATAGTTAACGGTACATGTTTTGTCATTCAGTTCTACATATCATTACTTAGACCTGCGTCATTACCGCAGCTCGCCAAGTCCTATGCCATCGACAACATACAACATACCAAATCATAGTTAGCTACCTCGCTCGCCCTTCTTTAGGGCTACAGTTAGGGCTTCCCAAGTCACGGCCACATGTTTTGAATCTCTTACAGTCACCAAGAGGCCGACACCCTGCCACCACGTTCAAGTGGCCACAAAATTCCCTCGGCCCAAATCATAGGTAGAGCCTCTCTCCGCCACATGGCACTAGCAGGGCCTCACCTGTCACTTGGTTCTAGAAAATGTTTTCGCTTCGGCACTAGCTAGCAGGCCAGTTCTCCGAAGGTCTCATCCACACCTCTAAGACACATTACTTATCCAAATCATTATTTATTTTTCAGAATGTCACGAGAATCCATCCCAATAATCGTTCTGCTGTTGGACGAAATACCCAGCACACCAGTCAGGCCTGGGTCTCCAAAGGAATCCCTCACCCCTTCTACCCTCAGTTACCTAGGATAATGGTACATTCCAAAAATGTCAGCAGAGCTCAGTCATAGGGGTATCCCATCTCCAGCCACTATCAGTAAGGCAGGACTACACAGGCTCACGATGGCTCAGGCCAACGTCCCCAGGCCCGGCTCTAGTTCACAAGGGCCATCAGCTTACTCCTCAGATTCCAATCAGAAGACCCTGGTCGCTATGACCTCCAAACGATCAACAGGCTGATAAGTGGAATCGGCTATAGCCACACCTGGTGTCTCATTAAGCCCGGCAGGACCTCACCTGGCGATCTCGGTCATACAGTCTGACTTACCCCTCATTTCCCTCCCCGTCCCCCACCATCCACTATCACTACTCCATACGTCTCACTGGCCTACTCTGTTCCAATCACACAGGCCTTATTGCCATTCCCACAGGTACACTCATATGCCCCAACCTATTATCTACATCCAATGACCCTCTTACGGTGGACCACCTTCTGTCCACAGCAATCATACGCTGGTTCCATGGTCGCTGGTTCCATGATCGCCTCTTTACCGGTTCTCACACTTCTCGTCACGACGTCAACGCACACGCACGTTTTGGGGTCAGAGGTTGCCCTCTGACCAATCATAGCATAGAGAGAGGTATTTAAACCCCTAATTCACCCCAGTACTTTGCCCTGTGGTGGTTTCCGTTTCCTGGTTTCCTGAGAGTGCTATTTTCGTGTTTATGATCTCCGGGTATCCTGATCTTGGCTTTTCCCTGATTATTCTGATCTCTGGTTTCCCTGACTTGGCTTATTTAAATGGTATTGAGTATTTTCTGGCTTCCTTGACCTCGGCTTTCCCTTTGACCATTCTCTGTCTCTAGCGTATTAGCCCGGCCATTCTAAGGTCCGGTTTACGCTCTATCCTGTTATTTTCCTTTCCTTACTTATGTATATGTTTACATAGTTTCTGCGTGCTGGACCACACTACTAGCCGTGACAGGTAGCCATTCACAATATCCTTTTATACGTCTGATCCTAGTCCCCTTCCGCACCGAACTCTACTTCCATTCCCCGCAAATCGACCATGCCATACAAGCTATCACTTCAGCAAGTAGTAAGGCTTGGTTGAGCAAGTCAGACTTATCCAACGCCTTTAACCCCTTAAGGACACATGTCATGTGTGACATGTCATGATCCCCTTTTATTCCAGAAGTTTGGTCCTTAAAGGGTTAATCTACTACCTATTCACCCTCCACAATGGCACCTTGTCTACGTTTGGCTCTAGGAGCAGCCCTAAGTATTCAACATCTTCGCACAAACCCTCTGCTGGCCGCTCCTAAAAATATTCAGGTCATCCACTATCTGGATGAATTTTTTGTTGATTTAGCAGGTTCACAAACACCTAACAGTGTTCACACCACCACAGCCTCCTTTTCACAACACCCGGGGTTCCTCTGTCACCAGGCAACCTCGGTTTAGGGATGCCTGGCCCACTGTGACGAATGCCCTGCCGGCCTTTAGAGAGATTTCTACTTTGTCAGAGATCTACTCCAACACGGCGGCCACCCTCTCATGGGGTCATCTTTGGACCGGCAAGGCAGTTAAATGCTGCTCTGACAACTCCGCAGCCTGTGATTTCATTAGCAAGGGCGGTCATACTCGCCGCCACTGTGGCTGATTCCAGGCTGATTTGGCAGGTAGTAACCCCTAAGTTATTTCTAGTCTACATTTTTACTCCTGGTGTCCACTACACAACTGCTGACACTTTGCACGCTCTCAATTTAAGGTTTTCTTTCAGGCACTCCCTATGATCCACTACATACCATCCATGATACCATCATTCCATGAGCTAATCTTGGACTAAGCACACAATTTCACCACGTACAGGTATGCACAACTACTCTATCACTCATGCCAGGGCCTTGTATATTGTACATCACAATTAGAGTTTGCTTGAATCAAGACTTTTGCAGTTACAGTATGTTGTTTTGTTTTTTTGCCTCTTTCTCCAAACCTACAAATCAAGCATCTTACTTAAACCTCCTATGCTGTCACACCGCTTTATGTCTCCAAGGTCAACCACACACTAATAGTCCTAATCCACTACTCCATGTCTAAACCTTCCATTAAGGTGGAGATACATCATGACTTACTTCGCAGGTCTTTCTGTCACAAAGTGCTGCATCAGCAGCTTCAACCTCTTACACCCCAGTCTACATCACTAAGTGATGGGGCCACTGCAAATCCTCAGCGCAGTTACATATATACCTCAATCAGAGTAAAAGCTCCTTACAAGCTTTCACTACCCACGCTGTATTTAACTTACATAAAGTGTGTTTTCTTTGAATCCTCTTTTTGCCCTCTTTTACAGGCCTACTCGTACGTTGGTTTCGGCACACCTCAACCAACTTTGCTTCTCCTTCTACATTCCATTACGTATTAGATAAATTCTGAGCACAAGTTGGAAGGCCAGTTGGCCTGAATTTGTGGGAGGAGTTATGATCCTATATAAACCCTACCCCCCTACTTACCTTTGTCGTGCAAGCTGTTTGTCCCCACCCACCTACACCCATCTATATTAACAATTCACCTTTGTGGGCCCTCTTTTACAGGCCTACTCGTACGTTGGTTTTGGCACACATCAACCAACTTTGCTTCTCCTTCTACATTCCATTACGTATTAGATAAATTCCGAGCACAAATGCTAGAAACATGATATCCATAGTACTTATCGCTATAGAGTTGTATGGGACAAGTTTGGTCGAATTGAGTGATGCTTATATTATTCTCCCCCACAGATTGTATTCTCTGTGTTTTAGAAGTTACCAATATAAGTAATGTGCACTAAGATATACTGATCCCATTAACAATAAGTGGTACATTGCTCCCTAACTATGGATAAAGTAGGTGGTCCTGTAATGTGTACTGAGATATGCTGATCCCATTAACAATACGTGGTACATTGATCCCTAACTATGGATACAGTGGGTGGTAATATATATAAGAGTACAGTTGCACCATGGAGTATTATTACTTTTTGTTATATTGTTATACCTATTGTCCTCATATTCCAGGGTACATTTTCCCATTGTATTGTGGATTCTTTTCTGAGAATACTCAATCAATGCCTAAGAATTATTGTCTCTTAAGACATACTTTAATATATACGAAACTGTCTTGTGTTATTTGTAGTATTGTTTAATAAAGTTGATTTTAATTATGTCATTACACATGACGTGGCGACGCACAATGACGTCATCACGCCATTACGGAAGTTATCCGATAGGCGGGCCATGCCGTAAGGCATCTGCCGCCAAAAATTGCTAGAAATATGTTCTATTCTCCTTTGAACTTAGGGTTCCATCACGAGCACGAAGCCCAGCCACACACGAGACACGTGAGACCAGAGACTGGAACTACAGACCTGAGTGGATGAGGTCTTTATTTTTTGGCTTATTTTTTAGCTTTTCGTTTTTTGGCTTTTTTCAACAGGATAATAATTAAGTGGTGGATCCACCTGAATATTTATGAATTTCCAACTTCATGCATATGGTGTTCATGGACTGTATATAGTTGTAAATAGTCTGGGATGTATACATTATGAAATTTTGTTACATGTTTAATAGATTAATTCATATTATGGCAATAGTGGTCTCCTTTTTTACTACTTTCATAAATTTGGTGTATTTAATGTACAATAAATGAATTTCTGCATATTTACACAGTGATTCTTTTTTATGCATATTGTTATGCATGTGAGTGCGGTATTAATTGATCAATTTTTGTATATATAATTGAGGTACTTTTGGGGAATACCTCTAATACCTGCTCCATCACATAATTGAGTGCCAACACAATCAATATTGATTTTTGAATTAAAATAGCGGGTAATTCTCAGCTTTAAATCATTCATCGGGGAAATTTTTGATCATTTTTATGAAAATATTATTTTTAATATTTACACCCCATAAATATCCTCACACTTCTCCCTGGGAGTAGGGTCCCCAGCGCCAGAAGACAGGGACTGGATGACCCTTCTCCGGACATTACCCACCCGTGATGATCTGGCGGTCGCTAACAGCGCACTGCAGGCCTCGATCTGTGCTGACATCCAGGCACTCTGCGACGATGTCCAAGGTCTGAATGACCTTGTGAGCCACCTGCTGTCCACATGTGACCTGCTACAGGTGGACCAGACACACGCCAGCGAAGTTGCCGACCGTCATGTGGAGGATCTGGACAACCCGGGGCGACGGAACAACCTGCGGCTGTGAGGTCTCCCGGAATATGCCGACACCCATGAAAAACAGTGCTTCAAGTTAGAGGCAATCTTCAATGGCCTGCTGAAACGTGATCTATCCACCAAGATAGCGTTCGTCAGGGCCCACTGAGCCCTGTGGCCTGGCGGACCACTTTGGCCCCCCCTAGAGACGTGATATGCAGCCTGGAATCGTTTGTGGAGAACATTCTGAGGGCGGCCATGGATTCTGGCACCCTCCACCATCAGCAGGCCAAACTACAGCTGTTCCCGGACCTTTCACCAGCCACACTGCATTACCAAAGGATGCTGAGATCTCTCATGCGGACCTTGCAGTCGAGGGGAATCCAGTCAGAGTCTGGCCCCAACGAGACTGGCTCTGGCGCTATTGAGACATGCACACCTGAAAAAACTGTGGCACCAAGGTTGAAAGGAGGCTCACCTGAGGAACACAAACACCTAATGGACATGCCCTGGGCCCTCTCGTCTAGTGCTCAGGAAGCCTTGATTTTTACACGGAGACCCGCTAGACCTTTTCTATAATTTGTTTTAACATAATTTTTTTTTTTTTTTTTAAATCTATTTTCCTCATTCATTTTTTTTCCAGGGTATTCCCTGCAACACCATACCTGCATTTGAGGGCAATTTTTGCACGCATGCAATGGACTTTTTTTTTTTTCTTTTCATCTGCCAAATTACCAAAACAATAAAAAATATTTTGCTATGTAGCCCACCTTGGAGGGGAAACTGTTTGGAATAATTACCAAAGGGACACCCCTGTTACTGCCTAGTTCTTGTTACATAGCTTTTACTGTGGTTTCAAAATGACAGTTTGGGCACCTGATGCTGGCCGAACCCTGTTTAAATGTGACGCAGCATTATTTCATTATACTAACCACTGAGACAACAAGGAAGCACTAATGTTAACCCTACCCCTGTGATCTACGTATTTGTGATTTGGCATTCCTACAACTTTCAATAGGCTCTTAAGACAGAGGCACTAGGAGACGCTTCCTTACTGAAAGGCTTCCTTCCGCTTACTAAAAGACACATTAGGCCTCATACCCTACCCCACACAGGGCGGTTTAGTGACAAATTTTATTAGAGGTTGAGCTTCTCAGACTCAGCTGGTCTGGGCGGGAACCTCAACCCTACTTGGTCACTCATACCAACATTACGTATTTCATTCTCACTACATTTGCCTGAACATGCACATAGCCGTACCCAAGCTCACAAGCTGGTTTATTACTTATACCCCTTGACAACCACTGATAATACACCTAGTGGTAGGCCTTCCTCTTAATACTCTGGCCCGATCGTAACCGGCGGTCCGGGACAGCTTAACTTTTATGTAAAATGGATCTGTCCCCCAGCAGCTACAGGGCGGACATGACGGGCCCCACCTCTCCGTTTCGACCAATGAATTTGAAATTACTATCTATTAATGCCAAGGGACTGAACACACCCGATAAATACTTGCTTGCACTGAAAGACTCTAAGGCCCAGAAGGCCTGTGTAGTTTATGTTCAGGAAACACACTTTAAGCAGGGCTCAACTATTAAACTGACCAACCACATTTACTCGGAGGGCTACTATGGGAACAACCCCAACGGTAAATCTAGGGGAACCGCCATCCTCCTCCACAAATCCATTCCTTATCTGCATGGGGCAACCCTAGTAGGTCAGGAGGGATGATACATCTTTATAAAAGAGTAGATACTAGGCCAGAGATACACTTTTGCCAAAATGTATGCACCCAACTTAAAACAGGGCAGTTTCTGAGGGCTACACAGAGGACCTTAATGACTTTCACCTAGACTACTTCTTTATCCCCTACTATTACTTACACACTGTCACACAGGCTGCCATAAGTGCGACGGCCTGGTCTAACATGCTAAGTCTGACCTCCCCCCTTTCCAAGCCCAAGACAGTTAATTGGAGACCGAATGAGACACACCTTAATGACCCACTGGTCCTACTAGATGTAAAAACCACACTGACAAACTATTTTGTGGAGAACTCAACACTCGAGGTCCGTCCCCCAACAATTTAGGAAGCACACAAATGCATCGTTAGAGGCTTCTTCATGGCCAAAAGAGACCAGATTAAATGAGAAAGAGAAGCACAGGTGAGGAAGCTCACTGAGGACATTCTCAAACTTGAACAGGCGCATAAATTAAGACCCACCCTGACTGCCTTTCAGGGTCTGGCGGCCCTGAGATGTTATAACTCCATAACCGACATTAAAGATCCCACCTACACACCAAGGCCCACTTTTATCTAAACAGTGATAAATGTGGTAAACTGTTTGCCTGCAACAAACAGAAAACAAAATCGCAAATTACACATCTAACAGATCGTAAAGGTCAGATACAATGCATGCCAGATGCTATCGCGCAGGTGGCGTGCTCCTACTACAAAAACCTATATGTGTCAAGAGCGACGCCGAATGGGTCTCAGTCCAACGATACCTGGAGGCTAATGTCCACACTAAATTAATGGCAGAAGCATGAGAGGTGCTCGAAGCTCCCCTGACCATAGAAGAATTGTCAGAACAGTGAAGACCACAAAACCGGGCAAGAGCCCAGACTAGACGGTTTGCCTATACATTATTATAAACAATTCTCAGTTGTTCTATACCCACAATTCCTGAAGGCATTTAACTCACTCACTGAAGGGCAACAGCTCGATACCTAAAATAAAGCCAGTGTCAGGATCCAGACAGGGATCCAACACGCAGAGTACTAGAACAGATAGACGTATACCGGACCTTAGAGTGGCCGGACTAACGTCACATAAACAGAGAATAGTCAGGGGCGAGCCGAGGTCGAGGGAACGAGAAGACAGGTAAGCGAGGTCCAAGCCGAGAGTCAAGGGTAGGAGAGAGAATCAAAGTCAGAAAACACGCCAAGTCAATAACCAAAAACCAAACACAAAGAACGCACTGAGGGAACAGGCAAGCTGAAACCACGACAGGGCAATGAGTAAATGGAAGTGATTACCTTTTATACCCTCTCTCTTTAATTGGTGCCCTCGCCCCCAAAACATCCTGGTTTGAATATTCAGGCGGGTTGTGACGTCATCGACGTCGTGACGTCGGCGGGATTGCGCCGCGTCATAAAAGGGGGCGGGGTTATCGCAGCCAGCATTCAACATGCCGATATTGCTGGAGGTAAGAGAGGTATCAGTGGCAGGTACCATGGCAGCCGGTAACATAACTCTGATCCCTAAAGAGGGCAAAGACCTAGAGTAGTGTGCCAATTATCGACCAATATCCCTCTTGAAATGCGACTTGAAACTGTTCGCAAAGGTCTTGGCCACCAGACTGAACTCATATTTGCCCGGCCTGGTGAAACTGGACAAACTGGGATTTGTCCCCCATCTAGAATCCAGAGACAACACCACGTGTGTGCTTTCATTGATACATCAGGCACAGATGGCCAGCTAGGGTCTTCTCATGCTATCAACAGATGTGGAGAAGCCATTTGACAGGGTGAGCTGGGCCTTTACTTTCAAACTCTATGGGTCCTTGACCTGGGACCTCAGATGTGAGCCAGGATAGAAGCCCTATGATGACCTCTTGTTTTTCTTTTCATCCCCAGAAATGACTCTGCCGAACATCATGCGGGAACTTGGCCCATATGGAGAACTCTCCAACTTTAAAATTAACTACTCCAAATCAACACTGCTCAATATCTGTCACGGCTTTCAGCTCTTCTGTTGGCGTGGCTGCACATAAACTAGACATCCACGGCAACAGTAAGGTTTCAAGCTTACCTTGGTCATTCCGGTCCCCAGCGGGTGCGACGTTCTTAGGATTTTATAATAAACTCACCTTCACCGACATTAAAGATGGCGCAAACGTGCGTGTGACGTCCCGTCATAGACGTGTATGCAGGTTTTGGGGTCAGAGGTCGGAGACAGCAAATTACAGCCTAAAGAGGGTTATTTAAACCCAAATTACATTTTTACCAGTGCCCTGTCGTGGTTTCCACTACCTGGTTATGCGAGAGTATGTTCCTGATGGTGTTTTTCCTGGTATTTGACTTTGGCTTTGTTTAGACTTCCCTTATTTCTAGTATCCTTGATTTCTGGCTTTCCTCATTGTTGTGTCTCATTCTGTGTCCCTGACCTCAGCGAGTATTTTGACTATTCTCGGGTACATTAAGTCCGGCCACTCTAAGGTCTGGTTAGGCATTATCCTTAGTCTTTAGGTGTGATACAATTCTGCGTGCTGGATCAACTATAATACTGACAATTTCTCAGTGCCCCCAACCAGGGCTACCATTATGCATGAGAACTTCCAGTTGCAATGGTCAGAGCAGTTAAATGCTTAAGGTTCTGGATCACTAGAGATCTCTCTCAAACGTCACCCCGATGTTGTCCACGATACAGAAGATTGGACGATGCCGCACATATCATGGCTGGGACACATAGAAGTGACTAAGAAGAATATCCTTCCATGCATCCTTTACCTACTTCAGATGCTCCCTATCAAGATACTGATAGTTTACTTCACATCCCTAAGATCATTATTGATAAGATACATCTGGGGCTCCCAAAAACCTAGAATTCCATTCCAGACCCTGTGTTTCTTCACATTTTAATATAAATATAATTTATATATAGGATTACACTATGTGTTTTTTTTCTCTTAGTTTTTATCTTTGAGTTCAATTGGATGATACAAAGCTGCCTGCAATTTTAAGCAACATATGTGCTTTATTTTCAATATATGCATTTTGGCAAAGTTTTTTGCACAATATTGATGATTTATGCACAAAGACACTTTATATATGTATGTGCACTTTATATATTATATAACCAAAATTACACTATTTGAAATTTGTATAGTCTTAAAGACATAGCACAATTTTTTTTTTATGATTTACAACTCTGGTTGGGGCCCCTTTTGGATACCACTCTGAATATCAATACTGATAGAAAGAGAATAATAACCCTATTCAAAAAACCCACAGCTGCCAACACTCTATTGGACTGAGTTATCATTCTCACTTTCTAAAAAAGGTACCCATATAAGGAAGTACCTTCAGCTAATAAGCAATAGATGATTTCTTGCTGAAATAGAAAAATGTGTCATCCTAATCACTTTTTAAACCCTGCTTTAAAAGGGCTCTCGTAATGGATACAGTGAAACTGATACATCTCTATCATCAGATGCATTGGTACCTAGGATGAGGGTTGGTTGGTCAGATATTCAAGAGGACTCACTCTGCTTTGTAATTAGTGAAGTTAGGCCAAAGAAAGCCTTGATTAGAAACCTAAATGCAGAGAATGCATTTGGATATTTATGTTTTAATTCTTTTTTAATTCTTTATTTTTGTTGTGCATGAGACAAATTACATATTGGCAGTCTGCACATTGCATAACAACATATAAAGTGACCAGTATTGCAGCTTAAAAACAAGGCAAGGAAGCTGCCCAATTTTTTGTAATAACAGACTTATATCAACATTAGACTAATCAGGATAAAGTTCACAGGAAACCCCTGGCTAACTGGATGGTGAGATAGATAAGTAATAGGCTGAAGGGAAAACAATGCTTGAATATGGAGTATTTTCATATCCCTGCAAAATCAATAGTGAGAGGGTTGAACGGAGGACTCAGGGCTCTTCCCTCATTATTTTGAGAGTTCATATTCCCCTTTATTGTCCAAGGGTATATTAGAGTCCTCCAGCCCAGGCAATAAAGACAGGCCTCTGAGACCCAATGGAAGCTGACAAACAAAGCCAGATCTGAGAGTGTGTAACAGACCCTGTGCTTGATCGCAACGGCACCCTCCTGCTTGCTACTTTGTTTCGGTGCATCTCACGACACTATGTTGGGGTCTGCAGTGTTGCTGCTGCTGTGGGCTTGTGCTGCAAGTTAGGCATTTGCTTGTGTGACGAGGAAGCAGATGACTGTGTCTGGGCATGTTGGTGCATTCTTTCCTCCAGCTTACACCAGAAAGCACTGAAGATTCTATCCAGCCTGGACACTAGACACAAAATCCTGCTTGCCCGCTGTGCTGCGGGGAACCTACGCGGCGGACGTCCCTGGAGTCTGTCGCAGCTATTGCGGTATCACCCCGCTCAGCCAGTGGGTCAGGATAGCCTCCTAAGGGTCAACTGGGATAACCCACGCCGAGGGGCGGGGGGTTAGTGGGTTGCTGGAACAGCAGTGGGTGCTGACACACAACTACGCCCTAGGAGATCGGCCGCATCCCCTGTCCAGTGTGTCTCAGACCGCATGTTTCGAGCCTTACAACTGGTTAGCTCCGGTCGAACTTCGAACCCTACCTGAAGTCAGGAGTCGGGTAAGTTGCTTAATATTTTCTAACATAAGCTCAATGAGGGTAAGAAATACAAGTTTTGTCATCCTGGAAGAGGCCCCGCCACCCACATTTGGATATTTCATTTGAATACTGCATCACCACAAGACATCAATAAAAGGTTTTTCATATACACCTTTCTTTGCTGACTAAGCTGTTTATCTGGGACCCTGGTAAGCAGATAGAAACAACGTGAATCTTTAAAGTGGTCTTTAATTATGTTTTTATTCCACTCATCTCTGTGCTTAGATGCTTATCCCCCTCCCTTAGCTTTACTGCAAGCCTATCTGACCCTCACATACCTGATTTCATATTTTCTAGCCCCATTACTGCTGCAAGAAAGTCTGAAACCCTTTGTGCCAGACCGCCTGGCACCCCAACCGGGTTCCTCCGCCAATTGATGCTCCTAGTGCTCACCACGGACTTCCAGCACTCCACCAGACACCATCAGCACTGTAGTCCCCACGTCCAGCATTGCAGCTTGGCTGGGAACTCGCCGTCCTTCATCCACCCTGGAGTCAAGACCAGTATCCAGTTTCCAGTGGGCAGACCTCTCCTACTCCAGAGAGTATAGCAGGAACAGCTCTTAAAAGAGCTAATGATTATAGCAATCCAAATAATCTCAAGAGCAGGGATTATAGCTAGTATAGCTTTCCCCTACAAGCACGAGATGAGGCTCTGTGTTGAGTGTAAACAGGAACTTATTTTAATGGTGCCACACTTGGCCCTATATGGTGGGCATAGGCCAGTGATGTTCTGCCCTGTAGTCAGCGTTACAGCTGGATAAGTCAGGTGGTAGTCCGGTCTTGGACTGAGGTCTAGAGGAGGGCAAAGGCCAACTGTGCTCTGCCCTGGTGCCAGCGCTTCTGCTGGGATGGGGTCAGCAGATACTACCCCCAGAACCCAGTTGAGAATCTGCTGTGGAGAGGAGGGATCGCCTACCTCCTCCTCCTGGTATTCCTGCGGGGTTGGCTGTGGATCTGGACCGGCCATCCAGCATCCCTGTAGAATTGGCACAGAGACCATGATCCCATGTGCACCATTGGGGTCAGGAGGGCTGTCCCCCTGTAACTGGGAAGAGGGACCAGCTGTCTCCTCTTCCGGTATATCCGGGTGCCGCTGGGGAGAGAGACCGGTTGTCTCCTCTCCCTGTAAGGTAAGCTGCCATTGGAAAGTAGGGCCAACTGTCCCTACTCCTGGTACCTCTGGCTGTGGTTGGGGATCTAAGACAACTGCCCAGCATCCCTGTAAGGGCCCTGTGGTCCCATCTGCACCATTGTGGTCAGGGTTGCTGTTCCCCTATAGTGGGGAATAGGAACCAGCTTTCTCCCCTTCCGATATATCCGGCTGCTGCTGAGGTGAGAGACCGGTTACCTCCTCTCCCTGTAAGGTAAGCTGCCACTGGGGAGTAGGACTGACTGTCCCTACTCCCAGTAACTCTGGCTGTAGTTGAGGATCTGGGCTGGTTGTGCTGATGGAGAGACCTCGGTCCCATCTCTTCCCCGCCAGTTGAGGTTCCTCCCAGGACCAGTCTATAGGAATTCTATGGAAGTCACATTTTGACCGACTGCACGCAAGGTCCCATGCCCAAAACAGTTCTAGAGAAGTAGGCTGTGTGGTCAGTCTGCTTCGAAGATTCAAAGTGCAATAAAAATACTGAATGTAGAGAGTTCGTATAGCATTTAGTCTATGTCTCTCCTTTGGGAGTTTGTTCTTACTGAACGCCGTTCGAATAGCCGAACATCTATGGAACGTAAGTAGTGAGCGGTGTTTGTGCCGGTGAGTGGCCAATTTGAGTTCCATGAACTCGACGACCAAACACTGCTCATTGTACTCGCGGCTTAAGATGGCCGGCTTAAGATGGCCGCTTCCGTGTTCAATTGTCGCTTCGAACCACTTCGACCGTTCGGGAGTTCGAAGTGCCGCTTTGAAAGTTTGAAGTGTTCCTGTTGTAAGTCCAAAAAGGGACAAACAGTATTTTCCCCCCAGGGTTTAACACAGGGGACATTTGTGTAGCTACTAATACCCGTGTTTTAGTCACTCTAAAAAAATTTCTAACCAGTTGTAAGGCATTTTGTGTGTGGGGTGTTAGCTCTCACTTGTTTGATTTATTTTTAAGTTGTCCTTACTTGATACTAATTAGGCAAGAGTGGGTTATCACTATCCCTGGTCATCGATTGTTGGCCAGGGCTGTATTTTAATTAACAATGTAATTACAAAAAGTGTCTCAATTTACAGACATTAAAAAGGTCCCTTTAGACATTATGAAATAATCTAAAACATTACAACTTTATTGCAAAAACAATATTCCCACACACATTGCACAAATCACCCAATCTGCACTTATGCACCTTTGTTAGTATTTAAAAGAGGGGCTGTTGGGGTTTGAGGCAAGAGGAAATAGTTAGAAATTTAACTTGTTAAGATATATATATATATATATATATATATATATATATATATATATGTAATGCCAAAATACCAGAGTATTGAAGTATGCAATGATAGCTTTTTCTATTGGACTAACATAATATTTCAAAGACAAGCTTTCAAGAATTTTCCTTTCTTCCTCAGGTCTGAAACAAAACGGATCAATCTGATAGAGTTTAACACTTAAAACAACTGATGTTAGAGAAGGGGATGGGGGAGCAATTGAGTGGGGTGTCATAAATAGCAGAAGAAATTCAAAAGTGCAGAATAGCCAGAAAAAGTGTTTAAACAGCGGAGAGTCAATAACCGAGTTAAAAAGAAAAAACCGAAAAAGAAAAAACAAGAAAACAGCAGAGCAGGGCATGCTAGTAAATAGCTGCATATATGTATGTATATAAATTGATCCAATAAAGGTAATATGAGAATATTAAAAAAGAACTATACAAGACATTAAGATGTGTGTTTATAAAATGTTTTGGTATTGTGTGAGAAAGCCAAAGTCTATGTTAAGTCCTTCTTTCTGGTGTTGAAATGTGTGATCATTTTCATCTCATATGTCTTTTGTTCATGAGAGTCTTTGAAATTCCCTTTAAGAACTTTAATCCTGAGGTTTTGGATAAAGTGACCAGTCTGGGTGAAGTGATGACCAACAGAGGCACAATATCCATTTTCCTTATGGTTCTTGATTGATTGTCTGTGTAGATTCATTCTGAGATGGAGCTTAAGGCCAGTTTCTCCAATGTAATGCCAGTTTCTTTGTCACACACTGTACACTGGATCATATACACCACATTCGCAGATGTGCATCAATAAGTTTCAATTAATGTTGTATGATTTGTTTTTGTGTCTGACTGTGTTATTGCCACATATATGTTGACACAGTTTGCAGAGTGATTTGCTGCATCATACAGTGCCATTCTGTGTGAGCTCCTGTTCTGTGGTCAATTTGCTGCGGACCAAACTCTGTCTCAGGTTAGGCGATTGTTTGAATGCTAATATGGGGGGCTCAGGAATTTTTTTTTTTGAGTGTGGGGTCCTCTGAAATTAATGGTTGTAGCTGTTTAAAAATTTTACGTACTCCTTCTAGAGTTGGGTTGTAAGTAACTACTAGAGGGATTCTTGTTCTTCTTGTTTTGTTTTGTTTTCTTTGTATTGTAGGAACCTTTCCCGTGGTGTTTTTAGGGCAGATTTTATTTTTTTAGATATTCTCCTTTCCTTTCGCCTAAATGACTGACAGTGTAGTCAGGTGCTGATCTCTGTCTTTTGTGTCAGAGCAAATGCGGTGATATCTGATAACCTGGCTGTAGATGATATCTTGTTTGGTGTCATTGAGATGGAAGCTGGAATTGTGGAGGTAGCTGTACCTGTCTGTGGGGTTTCTATATACAGACAAATGAAGAATGCCATTGGTGACAGTTATTGTGCAGTCCAAGAAACTCACACTATGATTTGAAAAGCTTATTTTAAGGTTTATTGACGGGTGGAATTAACTGAATGATTTATGGAAGTCAATAAAGCTTTCTTCTCCTTCTGTCCATATTATTATTATTATTATTATTATTATTATTTATAAAGCAACTTCGGTAGCGCTGAACAATGGGTGGACTATCAGACATGTATATGTAACCAGACAAGTTTTACGCACAGGGACCGATGGATTGAGGGCCCTGCTCAATGAGCTCACATGCTAGAGGGAGTGGGATGTAGTGACACAAAAGGTAAGGGTAGGGTAGAAAAGTAGCTTGCTAGGATAGTATTTATTGAGGGCTTAGTGCTTGGTTTTGATGACAGTTTCAGGAAAATAATCGTGGTGCGGGGAGGGAAAGCTGTTCACAGTTTAATTGACAGTTTAATCCCACGGCCATCAAGGTGTAGAGTCCTCCAGAGTCTTGCAACTGTGCATAAACCTTCCATTCGGCCACCACTAACCAATGCTCACAAGCAGAAACTGCTACATTGGGCAGAAAAATACATGAAGACTAATTTTCAAACAGTCCTGTTCACTGATGAGTGCCGTGCAACCCTGGATGGTCCAGATGGATGGGGTAGTGGATGGTTGGTGGACGGCCACCCTGTTCCAACAAGGCTGCAACATCAGCAAGGCATTGGTGGAGTCATATTTTGGGCCGGAATCAGGGGAGGGCTGGCAGCCTTAGGCCTGGGGGGCAAAACCAGTCAAGTGGCCCATTGCGCCACCCCCCCATGTGACATCACAATGCCCCACCCATATGATCTGCCATATGAACTAACGCCAGTGCTGCACACAGTGTGTGTTTACATTAAAAAGCCTGCAGGGACCAGCTTTAGACACCAGAACCACTTCATTAAGCTATAGTGTCCCTTTAATGTGAGGTAAATTATAGATTAGTGTCACTAATAATATACTAGATTGCCTACTTACAATTGGATGAGGATGATGATGGGCTGCAGTTTGGCTCCACTGGTCTGGTGTAGAACAGGACCTCTGGAGGCTGTTTGCAACTGTGGTCACAAAATTCAACGTTCTGGGAGAATTGGAAGCAGCTCCATTTTTTGGGGGCCTCTTACACAGCTCAAGGTCTGGGCTCCAGTGCCTGACGGTGAGTATGCCCATAAGGCCCACTCATAAGTCCACTTATATGTTCCACCCACCCATGAGCTCGCTCACAGGGAGTGGAGTGTGTAGGGGATGTGTTATGTGTTATCTAATATGTGTGCTTATGGTATGTAGTGTATAGGGATACCAGTTTGTGCAGGTGATGCAGTGTGTTTGTGTGTAGTGGAACAGTGTGTATTTGTGTATAAGGGATGTATTATGTGTTTCTGGTTGTGTGTGAGGGATGCATTGTGTGAATCTGTGTTTGTATGCATAAGGGATGCAAGGTGTGTGTCTGTATGTGTGTGCATTGAGTGTAAGAGATGCATTGTGTTTCTGTGTGTATGTAAGAAAAACAGTGTGTGTGTTTGCATGTGTGTGTAAGGGTTTGCAGTGTATGTTTCTGTGTATGTGTGCAAATGATGCATTGTCTTTGTGTGTAAGGGTTGCATTGTGTGTGTGTGTAATGGATGCATTGTGTGTTTCTCTGTGTGCAAGGGAAGCCTGTTCTGTTTCTGTGTATGTATAGGGATGCATTGTGTGTTTCTGTGTATGTATCGGGATGCATTGTGTGTTTCTGTGTATGTATAGGGATGCATTGTGTGTGTGTGTGTGTGTGTGCGCGTAGTGTTAAAGAGCTCCCTGTCTTGCCCCATGTCCTATAGAGCTGTCCCTTCTGTCCCTTAGAGCTCTCCCCTGCCCCTTAGTGGTCTCTCCTCTCCCCCACCCTCCCCTAGCGGTCTCTTCTCACACTCACCCACCCTCCCTGTGCTCTTCTCATCCCCCCTCCACCCTCCCTGTGTTCTTCTCACTCCTCCCTCTGTGTGTTCTCACCCCCCCCGTGTTCTTCTTACCATCCCTCCTCCCTGTGTTCTTCTTACTCCCCCCTTGTTCTTCTTACCCCCTTCTTCTTATTACTCCCTTCTTCTTCTTACCCCTTCCTTCTTCTTCTTACCCCCTTCTTCTTTTTACTCCCCCCTCTTCTTCTTACTCCCCCCTCTTCTTCTTACTCCCCCCTCTTCTAATTACTCCCCACTCTTGTTCTTACTCCCCCCTTCTTCTTCTTACCCCCCTCTTTTTCTTATCTCCCCTTCTTCTTACTCCCCCCTCTTATTATCCCCCCTCCCCTCTTCTTACTCCCTCTCTTCCCTCTTCTTACTCCCTCTCTTCCCTCTTCTTACTCCCCCCGCCCCTCTTACTCCCCCCTCCCCTCTTCTTACTCCCCCCTCCCCTCTTCTTACTCCCCCCTTCTTCTTACTCTCCCCCCCTCCTTCCCCTCCCCTCTTCTTACTCTCCCCCCCTCCCTCCCCTCTTCTTACTCTCCCCCCTCCCTCCCCTCTTCTTACTCTCCCCCCTCCCTCCCCTCTTCTTACTCTCCCCCCCTCCCTCCCCTCTTCTTACTCTCCCCCCCCCCCTCCCCTCTTCTTACTCTCCCCCCCTCCCTCCCCTCTTCTTCTTACTCCCCCCTCTTCTTCTTACTCCCCCTTCTTCTTCTTACCCCCTCTTCTAATTACTCACCACTCTTGTTCTTACTCCCCCCTTCTTCTTCTTACCCCCCTCTTTTTCTTATCTCCCCTTCTTCTTACTCCCCCCTCTTATTATCCCCCCTCCCCTCTTCTTACTCCCTCTCTTCCCTCTTCTTACTCCCTCTCTTCCCTCTTCTTACTCCCCCCGCCCCTCTTACTCCCCCCGCCCCTCTTACTCCCCCCTCCCCTCTTCTTACTCCCCCCTTCTTCTTACTCTCCCCCCCTCCTTCCCCTCCCCTCTTCTTACTCTCCCCCCCTCCCTCCCCTCTTCTTACTCTCCCCCCCTCCCTCCCCTCTTCTTACTCTCCCCCCTCCCTCCCTTATTCTTACTCTCCCCCCCCTCCCTCCCCTCTTCTTACTCTCCCCCCTCCCTCCCCTCTTCTTACTCTCCCCCCCTCCCTCCCCTCTTCTTACTCTCCCCCCCTCCCCTCTTCTTACTCTCCCCCCTCCCTCCCCTCTTCTTACTCTCCCCCCCTCCCTCCCCTCTTCTTACTCTCCCCCCTCCCTCCCTTATTCTTACTCTCCCCCCCCTCCCTCCCCTCTTCTTACTCTCCCCCCTCCCTCCCCTCTTCTTACTCTCCCCCCCTCCCTCCCCTCTTCTTACTCTCCCCCCCTCCCCTCTTCTTACTCTCCCCCCTCCCTCCCCTCTTCTTACTCTCCCCCCCTCCCTCCCCTCTTCTTACTCTCCCCCCCTCCCCTCTTCTTACTCTCCCCCCCCCCTCTTCTTACTCTCCCCCCCTCCCTCCCCTCTTCTTACTCTCCCCCTCCCTCCCCTCTTCATACTCTCCCCCCCCTCCCTCCCCTCTTCTTACTCTCCCCCCCTCCCTCCCCTCTTCTTACTCTCCCCCCCCTCCCTCCCCTCTTCTTACTCTCCCCCCTCCCTCCCCTCTTCTTACTCTCCCCCCCTCCCTCCCCTCTTCTTACTCTCCCCCCCTCCCCTCTTTTTACTCTCCCCCTCCCCTCTTTTTATTCTCCCCCCTCCCCTCTTTTTATTCTCCCCCCTCCCCTCTTTTTACTCTCCCCCCCCCTTCTTCTTACCCCCTCCCCTGTAGGTGGCCGAGCTGCACTCCGGTCCGCGGTCCCGGCCGGAGTGATAGGAAGGTGCTCAGTGTGCACCTTCCTGTCAGTCCGGCCGGGTACAGGAAACAGAAACTCCTGTTCCGCGCGGAACAGGAGTTTCTGTTTCCTGTACCCGGCCGGACTGACAGGAAGTGCACACTCAGTGTGCACCTTCCCATCACTCCGGCCGGGACCGCGGACCGGAGTGCAGCTCGGCCACCTACAGGGGAGGGGAGGGAGGGAAAAGCTGCTGCAGCCGTCTGAGCGCTCTTTACAGAGCGCTCGGCGGCTGCAGCATTTAAAGGGCCGGCCCGCCGCGGCCGGTCCTAAAAGAATTTCGGGCGGCCTGGGGGGCAATTGCCTCCCTGCCCCCCGGCCCAGCCCGCCCCTGGCCGGAATCATGGGAAGAGAGCTGGTCGGCCCTTTTAGGGTCCCCAAAGGTGTAAAGAGGACCTCTGCAAAGTATGTGAAGTTTCTGACTGACCACTTTCTTCCCTGGTACAGAAGGAAGAACTATGCTTTCCATAATAAAATCATCTTCATGCATGACAATGTACCATCTCGTGCTGCAAAGAATACCTCTGCATCAATGGCTGCTATGGAGATAAAAGGAGAGAAAGTCATGGTGTGGCCTCCATCCTCCCCTGACCTCAATCCTATTGAGAACCTTTGGAGCATCCTCAAGCAAAATATCTATGAGGGTGGGAGGCAGTTTACATCCAAACAGCAGCTCTGGGAGGCTATTCTGAAATCTTGCAAACAAATTCAAGCAGAAACTGCCCAAAAACTCACAAGTTCAATGAATGCAAGACTTGTGAAGCTGCTATCAAATAAGGGGTCCTATGTTAAAATGTATTGTGACCTGTTAAAATGTTTAAAAAGTTAAAATGTTGTTATAAGTTTGATTGAAATAGCTTTTGATTTCAGTAAATATTGCTGCAAACACAACAAATGACAATTTTCAGTTCTTTACAACTATAAAGTGTTTTGAAACTTACTGTGCGTAATAATTTGGAACAGTGCATTGTAAGTTTTTTATGTTTATAAAAAATACTGGTATTGTGGTGGAATCTCGGTAAAAATAAATTTAGTAGGCCGAGATTACCACGTGGCATGTGTACGTGCATATACTGGTGTATTGGTCGGTTGGTTGCACGTGGCAAAGATACGATCAGTAGTGTACGGAGCATGTGCGAGATTACCGGATACAGTATTCCCCTCCTCCATTGTGCTGGACAAGCCATGCGGTCAAACAGGAAGTTAGTTCTTGTTCATTTTGATTGGTTAAGAGAATGTGTGGGTGGAGCTTATTATGGGAGGAGTTATATGCCTATATAAGGAGCCTACACTATTGTCCGGGGCTCAGAACTTGTTGTATTTTGGTGACATTAGTCCCTCTGAGTCCCGATCGGTGAACCGAATAAAGAATCTCTTCCTTCCTGAAGAAACCTGTGTCCATCTCTCTGTGCTTGGCTTCCGTCAGTTTCTCCGGTATCATTTGGTGCATTGGCCGGGAAGCTCATCGTTCAACGGTAGCTGAGAAGCAGAGGCGTGAGACGGTCTTTCTTTGCCCACTTTCTCTACGGCTGCACCGCTGAACTTCTGCGTGGACCTCCCTTCGTCTCGGCGCCACTGGTCTGTTGTCCAGGAGATCATCGGCCTCTACGTAGTAAGTGCTGGGGTGTCCCCGTCGATGAGTGTGAACTCAGGTTCAGGAACGAGGAGGTAAGACGACCGCTGTTTTAGACGGCGAACCCACTAGGGGTTCTGGATACCGATTGTGCGGTAGGCCCATAAGGGGTTTGAATTGTGTATGGAATTGGCCCCCTCCAGTGGAGGGAAGGAGCGAAGGCGCACCGCTCAATTAAACGCTCTTTAGTAAGCCCGTTTAATTTTGGTATGGAGTCAGGCGGGGTCCTGTGTAAATAGCCCTAGCCGGACACCGGTGTCTTGTCTAGACTAGTGTTCTAGGGTGTATATTACGTTCGCTAGGTCGGAGGGACCGGGAGACTAAGTGGCGCCTGTGTAAAATCAGCCTTTGACCCCAGAACGTGTGCGCGCACGTCTCCCACATGATGTAACACACACGCTGACGTCGTCATTACTGTGGGCGGACGTGGGGCTATAATTTGGCGTGGATCTGAAGCAGCCTGCTTCCAACATGTTGCAAGAGTCAGGTACACTAACGCACAGATACCGCAGAATGAGGATGAATATGTTACAATAAGCAGCATTGTGTAGAATTTTGTAAGCAAGTGTCAGGACCTTAAATTAAGCTTTATATCTTACGGGAAGCCAATGAAGAGACTGACAAAGGGGGAGGTGTGGGCGGACAGGAAGATAAGCCTCACTGCTGCATTCATTATAGACTGTAATGGGGCAAGTTGGGAACATGTAAGACCACTGAGAAGCTAATTACAGTAGTCAAGGTGAGAGAGGGCAAGTGTACGGACAAGCCGTTTTAAGTGTTAAATAGGGTCGGATGCGCGCAATGTTTAGTTGGAAGCGGCAGGATTTGGCGAGTGATTGGTGAGTGATTGGACATGAGAGGTGAAGGTCCGAGTCAAAGAGAACCCCTAGGCAGCGAGTCTTAGAGGTAGAGCGGATGGTAGCGCAATTGACTTGGAGGGACACAGACAAGGGAGTAGCAACACTTGAGGGAGGGAAGACCAGAAGTTCTGTTTTGGACAGGTTCAGTTTAAAGAAATGAGCAGCCATCCAGTTGGAAATAGCAGAGAGGCAGTCAGAGACACGAGTCAAGAGGGGTGATGAGAAATCAGGAAGGGACAG
Organism: Pelobates fuscus; assembly: GCF_036172605.1. Classification (NCBI taxonomy): domain Eukaryota; kingdom Metazoa; phylum Chordata; class Amphibia; order Anura; family Pelobatidae; genus Pelobates; species Pelobates fuscus. Next base: position 241,670,654 of record NC_086320.1, read on the forward strand.
ATACATTTGCGTGTCATCCGCATATAAATTATACTGGAAGCTGAAGGAGCTGATGAGTTTACCAAGGGAGGCAGTGTAGATAAAGAACCATAGGGGACCAAGGACAGACAAACAGTAAAAGATTGGGGAGAGGAGGCAGAGCCAGAGGAAGAACCACTGAATGAGTGCTGGAAGAGGTAGGAAGAACACCAGGAGAGAGCAGTATCTCATAGACAGAGATTACAGATGATGAGAAGAAGCTGTTGATGATCAACAGTTTCAAAAGCAGCAGAAAGGTCGAGAAGAATTAGGATAGAGTAGTGGTCATGGGATTATTATTATTATGAAAATATCATCAATAGAACGATAATATGTATATGGTTTGTGGGACTTTGTACATAAAAATCCGTTTTCTAGGTCAGCCGTGAAAAGATTTGGGTGACATTTTTATGCCCATCCCTGTCCCCTGTCATTTGTAGGTAGTTATTGTTATTAAAATTGAAATAGTGTGATAGAATCAAACCGCCAGCGGGACAAGTCCCATGGAGTAGGAGCTCCGTACTTGTTAAGCCCTAAAGCACAATACTACAGGTCGAACAGCCACAAAAAAACACAACAAAAGAGATCCTGATACTTCACCAAGCTGATGGCACAGTCGAAACAGCTGAAGATCACGAACCCCGTGACCAAAAAAGACAGTTTAAAACAAATACAAGATGGCGACGACGGTGCACATTCACCAGCTTCAGATGGGCCTTCCGAGTCTGAACATATCAGTTCTCTCCCAAGGACATTACGGTCACGGAGAGGAGTATTTCCATATGTTTCGAGACCTGAAACAGACACTACATGCCAATTTCCAGAAATTTGCAAAAGATCTTGTTACAAAACCGTTAAAGACAAACATTGTGATGTTCTTTCTTACATGTGGCTTCGGTACTTTGCATTTTATACTGTACTCACGAAAGGATTACGTGCACCGATTCGTGAAACGAACAACGGACCACCCGGTCCCTGGCGTGTGCCGCTACTTAACCCCAGTCACCTTTCTTACTACCGAACAGCCGACCACCATACTGGAGGAGTGTGTTATCACTTGATTGCCCAGAGCGTTGTGGTTTGCGGTTAACCGCAGGTTAATTGACGGCCTCAGGGCATTCCCGTTTGTGCCTCATCTCCCGATAATCTAACTACCAAAAGGGTCACGAATGGGGACCACCTACAGCCAGGCGTGTGGCCTCAATTAGAATGTGGAATGTTGCGGTTAACCGCAGGTTAAGTACCCCCTTCACGGCGGTCTACGTTTGTCTCCCGAACATCTGAAACATCCAGCCAGGGAGCGGGGATTCATGCACAACTCTGGCCAGTACTTGTTCCACGAGTTTAATGCCGAAGTCCCGCTGCCTATTGAAACATGCAAAAACATGGCCGCCATCTCAGGCTCAGGGACCAAATATGCGAACGGGCTTTATAACGAATAAACTAAGAATATTGTTTGTGGGTTTGAGGCGCTCTTTGGTGAACTATTACATCCAGACCGGGGCTAAAGAATGAATGGTAGAAGTCCCAAATTCTAACTAATAATGTGGAAGTTATAAATTGTTAACCTGTTTTTTTGTGTGTAATAAAAATTTGATATTTAGGCGCTTGGAGATAATTGTATTGTCAAAACCGTTGGATTCATTATCTCCAAGCTGGGCGGTAACAAATGATGCCTTGTATGCTGATTGGTTGATCCCTTGTAACATTCCTGTATCCCATCAGGTCCAGAGGGGGCTGTCCCCGAACCTGAGATTTTGCATAAATACCTGTTACGGACCGTTTCAGCATAAAAGGGGAAAAATCCGTTTAGGCGATAATCCCCTTTTCACAAAAAGGCACAGCTACTGTAAAAGCACCAAAACTCACGAATTCGGATATAGGTGAATACATCAAACTCCCGAACTGCATACCAGGGAATAAGATAGCACTCCAAACTGGAACCTCACGAATAGCTGCTAGCAGACGAACAGGAAAAGCAGACATCAGCTTACACTCCTAGCAGTCAATCTCCAGCAGCATACAGTGAATCCCCCCAAGAACGAGACAAGGCTCCGTGTTGAAGGTCAAGCAGTGGTCTGTTTATTCAGGGCTACCTGCCCCTGTATTTATGCAGGTCTCCCACCTGGTGGACACTCCCCTAGGGGACCAGATGGGAGACTGAAACAGCAGACAGACATGTATCACTTTCGTACACACAGCCACAATACTTTCCCACCATGCATCTTGGTTTCCTCCTCCCTGCCCTGGAGATAATTAATGAAGTAATTCAATTATCTCCTAGGACAAAGGCCAGACTCCATTATGCACATGGTGACACAGAAACAGACTATCACTTTAAAATACATACAGACACATTTTATACATAAAACACAGACATGTAACATATCCCCAGATAGCTCAGGTCTGGGTGCACATTATTAGGTGAATGGCACCCAGACCACCCAAATACAGTTTAATTGCCATGGAGCCAAAGTCTTTAATTCCACAAACAGGCTCCATGGCAGGCTATCTGGGTTACTACAGTTCACATAAAACATAAACTACCGAATTTCCCTGCATTCACCAAATCCATACGAATGAGAACCAGGGGCTGGAGGTTCAGCGGTGCCTGCACGGAAAAGTGTCAGATTTTGGTGCATGAAAGCCGGGCAGAAAAGTGCTGGCTGCCCGGGGAGCTCCAGAACAGCGCCACCTAGCGGCCGCTAAGTGTAACAGCGGCCACACAGTTAACAGGCAATTAAGCTGCGTTTAACCGCAGCTTCAGGGAGGTAAATTGGCAGCACACTCCAGCTTCTGGGTGGCCAATTAACAACGCCGGCCGGCTTCCCACGGCTCTGGGGAGGTTGGTGAACGGCTGTTTGTTCGGTAGATGAAATCTACCGAACTGCTGTGCAGAAAGGGAGAATTAAATCCTTCTGCACAGTAAAATTAACCCTTTAGCTGCCGGTCCATAATCCAATGGCAGCAGGCGGGCAACCAGGCTCCTCCAATACAATGTGGCGAGATTGGTTCCGTCACAATACCGATCCCTGTGTGTCATTAAACCCAGTTCTTGTTTGACCTTCAAATCGCAGCCTCGACTCGTTTTGTGGGGGAAAGAGTATCCTAGTTGTATAATAGCTAGTGGGATTGTTCTACATTTGCAGGATTCGTATGGACTACTAGCTGCAGCGGTTCTCCTCACTCTCTACACTGGGATCCAGATTATCCAAGCGGTCCAGCTTCCAGCTAGCCTGGGAGTAACCGTAACACATCTCAGGAAAGAATTAACGGATCTAGGAGGCAGAACAAACCACCTAGAACTCAAGATGGAAGAGCTGTGTGCAGCCCATAACTCGGTTGCTGACAAGCTACAGCAATTGGAGGAAGATCAAATGACATTACGGCACAAGATCACCGATATAGAAGACTGCTCTCGGTGAAATAATTTACGCTTCTGCGGGATAGCAGACTCCATCACAAACGGGGAACTCCCCGGCTACCTCAAACCACTATGCAAGACCATGCTACCGCAATCAGATGACGCCGCATGGGTATTTGACAGAGTGCACCACCTTCCTCGACCACAACGATTCACACAAGACACCCACAGAGACACCATCGCAAGATTTCATTACTTCCATTCGAAGGACTCGCAGCTGGAGCCTTATCAACACATCACCATCTTTGCAGACCTGTCAGCATCTACAGTGGCTCGATGCAGGGAATTCAGCATGGTTACCTAGATTCTCCGCAACAACAACATCTCATATCGTTGGGGCTACCCTACAAAGTTGCTTGTCTGGAGAGGCGGCAGAATGACACCGATCTTGGAACCGGAGGTTGGACTGGCCAAGCTAAAGGAATGAGGCCTGTTCAGATCTGCGGACTCCGAATCTCCCGCACGGGCCTCTACATCCAGATTATGCCTGGAGTGGCAGACGGTGGGTTCTTCACCGCAGCATGCCCAGTGAAGGAGAGCATGTAACAGAACTCTCTCTCAATTAACAACACATCGACATATTAGTATATATATTGTAATGTATACACTTTCTAAATACAGTTGCAAGAAAAAGTATGTGAACCCTTTGAAATGATATGGATTTCTTCACAAATTGGTGATAATATGTGATCTGATCATCATCTAAGTCACAACAATAGACAATCACAGTCTGCTTAAACTAATAACACACAAAGAATGAAATGTTGCCATGTTTTTATTGAACACACCATGTAAACATTCACAGTGCAGGTGGAAAAAGTAGGTGAACCCCTAGACTAATTACATCTCCAAGAGCTAATTGGAGTCAGATGTCAGCCAACTGGAGTCCAATCAATGAGATGAGATTGGAGGTGTTGGTTACATCTGCACTGCACTATAAAAAAAAAACACACCCAGTTCTGGGTTTGCTTTTCACAAGAAGCATTGCCTGATGTGAATGATGCCTCGCACAAAAGAGCTCTCAGAAGACCTACGATTAAGAATTGTTGACTTGCATAAAGCTGGAAAGGTTTATAAAAGTATCTCCAAAAGCCTTGCTGTTCATCAGTCCACAGTAAGACAAATTGTCTATAAATGGAGAAAGTTCAGCACTGCTGCTACTCTCCCTAGGAGTGGCCATCCTGTAAAGATGACTGCAAGAGCACAGCGCAGACTGCTCAATGAGGTGAAGAAGAATCCTAGAGTATTAGCTAAAGACTTACAAAAGTCACAGGCAAATGCTAACATCCCTGTTAGCGAATATACAATACGTAAAACACTAAACAAGAATGGATTTCATGGGAGGATACCACAGAGGAAGCCACTGCTGTCGAAACAAAACATTGCTGCACGTTTACAGTTTGCACAAGAGCACCTGGATGTTCCACAGCAGTACTGGCAAAATATTCTGTGGACAGATGAAACCAAAGTTGAGTTGTTTGGAAGAAACACACAACACTATGTGTGGCGAAAAAGAGGCACAGCACACCAACATCAAAACCTCATCCCAACTGTGAAGTATGGTGGTGGGGGCATCCTGGTTTGGGGCTGCTTTGCTGCGTCAGGGCCTGGGCAGATTGCTATCATCGAAGAAAAAATGAATTCCCAAGTTTATCAAGACATTTTGCAGGAGAACTTAAGGCCATCTGTCTACCAGCTGAGGCTCAACAGAAGATAGGTGTTGCAACAGGACAATGACCCAAAGTATAGAAGTAAATCGACAACAGAAGAAAATACGCCTTCTGAAGAGGCCCAGTCAGAGTCCTGACCTCTACCTGATTGAGATGCTGTGGCATGACCTCAAGAAAGTGATTCACACCAGACATCCCAAGAATATTACTGAACTGAAACAGTTCTGTAAAGAGGAATGATCAAGAATTACTCCTGACCGTTGTGCACATCTGATCTGCAACTACAGGAGATATTTGGTTGAAGTTATTGCTGCCAAAGGAGGTTCAATCAGTTATTAAATCCAAGGGTTCACATACTTTTTCCACCTGCACTGTGAATGCTTACATGGTGTGTTCAATAAAAACATGCCAACATTTCATTCTTTGTCTGTTATTAGTTAAACCCCTTAAGGACACATGACAAGTTTGGTCCTTAAGGGGTTAAGCAGACTGTGATTGTTGTGACTTAGATGATGATCAGATCACAATCACCAATTTGTGCAGAAATCCATATCATTCCAAAGGGTTCACATACTTTTTCTTGCAACTGTACATTTTTCACATTTAAGGCTAATCGCAATTATGCTGTGTTTTTGGTAATACTACGGTGATCAGGCCTATGGTGCCGTTTAACCATAAACCTAATGTTTAACAAAGTGATTCCCTTTACTATGTATAGAGCAGCTAATGCACTCCAACTGGACGGAATTAATGTACCAAATGTTAAGCATAGCATTGGGACATACAGAATACCATAGGCTGTGCTATAATAAATGTCTGTGTGTCCCATCAGTTTTAACCCTATGCTGCTCTTTGCCTATTAAGCAATCATTAGTGCCCTTCATACAAATGCTGATGGCCTCACGACATGGGTAGGGCAAGTTAAATTATAAAAGGAAAAAAAAACTAAATAGTTATAATTTCCTTTAAGGTACCCTATAGGGATTACAGGACCCCAAGAGTTTCTCGTCCCATTACAGTACAAAAAAATAAAAAAAATATATAAGACAATACAAAATTTTTTTACCACTTACAATTTAAGGGTTAAACGGCTGGTGGTTACCCACATGACCCCTTTGACCCACCCCCGGGGCGAAGAAATATTAAGCCCGAATTTCGGTTATCTTCCTTGTTTTAAGGACAGGGAGCTTGTACATAAGTTCTTCAATTTTGATGCCAACACAGCATCAGGGGAGCGTGTTCTGTTCCCCTCTATTAGTTGGTTCCCCCCTCCACTCTTTGGTCACAGTGTCCGTGTCCGTATGCTACAACATACCATATACTTGCATCTGCCGTGTTTCCCCACTCAATAACCCCACCCGATATGAGGCAACATGCAGGTTCGCAGACTTGAACGCATTGTATAATAATTCCCATAGCAGTAAACACATTTAAGTGTCTCTCTCTGAATGGTAAAGGTCTAAATTGCCCTTACAAGTGAAGACTAGCAGCCTAAGAAATGAATCGAACCAAAGCAGCTGTAATCTGCTTTCAAGAAACTCATTTCTGTTCTCATAAACCTATGTACGTTCACCCTAAAAATTATTCCCAAGCATTCCATGTATTTTCACCAACAAAACCAAAAGGAGTTTCCATCTTTTTCCACTCAGATTGGGTTTTTAATTTACACAAACAATATGATGATGAGCAGGGGAGGATATTGATATTAGCAGGGACGTTGAATGGCTATAAAATTATGATCGCCTCCTTATATGCACCAAACGATGTTCAAGCACCCTTCATACGTAAAGCCTTGAAAAAAATAAACATACTGAAATCTGGCCACGCCATAATCTGCAGGGACTTCAATTGCACCCTTGACCCCACCTTAGATGTAAAAAAGGAAAATGACAAATGCCCAACAAAAATATATATTACCCTAAGCCAAAACTTCTCTAAGATGTTGAATGCCTACGACCTGTATGGTACTTGGCGAGGGGTATACCCTGCAGAAAAAGACAACACGTTCTATTCCCCAGTACACACCACCTATTCTAGAATAGACATGTGCATAGTAGACAAAACAACACTGGCTAACGTGGAAAATGTCTCTATAGGCTTAAGGACATGGTCAGACCATGCCCCACTTACGGCCACCTTTCGCTCCCTATATCCAGTCAGGGGTAGAGGCAAATGGAGACTTAATGAAGCGCTTTTAGACACTGAACAGACAAAAGACGAGATTGCTACTACATTGGCAGATTATTTCCTCTATAGCCTGCCCACTGAATGTTCCACGCCACTAGTGTAGTTAGCACATAAAGCAGTCATAAGAGGCAAACTCATACAATTCGAATCAAGAACAAAATAAATTAGCCAAAGACACTGCAGATCAGCTGCGTAAGGATCTTCAGGCAGCGGACACCCTGAATAAGATTAATTCGACTAAGCAACTTTCCCAACAGATTAATTCAGCATAAACTCCAAACCCTTGCAACACAGACCATGGAGAAACAGTTGAGGGCCCTCAAACTGAAATATTACACACAGGGTAATAAGGCAGGCTGGCTACTGGCGAACAAACTTAAAAACAGATATATACAGACCAAAATCCCCTTTATAAATTCACACCAGAATGTTAAGCTTTTCAATCCAAATGACATAGTGGATGAATCGGCACTTAATTACACTAAACTTTACAACTTGCAGGATGATACCACGCTACATACACCATCACTAGAAGACATTTACCAATTCTTACATAATATATAGAGTTACCATGCATATCCCAACAACAATCTATCAAACTAGATAATCCATTTACAGAAGAGGAAGTACAAAATGCTATTATATCCCTACCAAAGCACAAGGCACCAGCACAGACGGTCTCTCTAACTTATTATATTAGACCTTTGTTGACTCCCGTTCTTACGAAACTGTTCAATGAAATTAAGCAAACTGGCTCTATACCCAGAGAAATGTTAGAAGCACATGTTATAACCCTGCCCAAACCAGGAAAGCCCCCTACAGAATGTGCTAATTTAAGACCTATCTCCCTACTGAATGCAGATCTTAAGCTCTATGCTAAACTCTTGGCGCCTTTGTTAAAACCAGTCTTACCCCAATAAGTCTCCGCAGAACAAGCGGGATTTGTACCAGGAAGACAGGAAAGTGATAATACCCTTAAAAAATACAATAGAGGAAAGGAAAAATATTGATAAAAGATGCTCAAATCACCAAGTGTGAGTCACTCCAAATCACACAGAAAATATATAGTAAAAAAAGTATAAGTGGTATGGTGAGAGCAAACTATATACACCAAGTATAGAACAGATAAAATGAATAAAACAGGAAATGTTACCATATATCTTTGGCTTGTTTACATGTCCAAAAACATAAAATAAAGAACATAGTATAGCCTGTATATAATAATACAAATAAATATAGGTATAAAATTGCCCACTCACGTGGTGCTGTGCCATTTGAAGTGGCTCAGACTATAAGCGCCTTGTAAAGTATTCCTGGAGACCAAATGCTAAGAAGCAAATCAGATTGTTCACTGTAGAAATTCACTTGTGTAGTTTGCATAAAAATCAAATAGGAAGATACAGGAACAAAAAAGCTTTATTTGCATATGAATAGCATAAAAATGGAATCTCCCAAAATGCACTAACGCGTTTCAACCAATTATGGTCTTTATTTTTATTATTATATACAGGCTATACTATGTTCTTTATTTTATGTTTTTAGGACATGTAAACAAGCCAAAGATATATGGTAACATTGCCTGTTGTATTCATTTTATCTGTTCTATACTTGGTATGTTTAGTTTGCTCTCACCATACCACTTGTACTTTTTTTACTCGGTGATAATACCCAACACTTTTTTTTGTTTGTTTATCAGACAAAAGTAATGCATACAATGGTTTGAATGAATAACGTAATGGTACAGATACAGGTAGTAACCGTAAAGGTACAGTAGATACATTGATACCTTATTATACAAGGGTTACAGTGTCCAACATGTTTTTTGGTGATATCAAATTCGCCTTGATAACAGGAGATAAGACTATGGTAAAAGAAGATTAAACACTAATATATTATACGGTAAATGTACCGAATTGACCTGGTGGACTATGAATACTGAAATCTCGCGGTTAACCCTTGTGATCTTTCATAAGGAAGGTATGGTCAATATGACTTTGGGTCAGGAAGAGAATACTACACAAGGCTTTTACAGGTATATAAGAGTCGTTGTTGTCTGGGTGTGTGTCTCTTGTCAGCAGGTTCTTCTACGCTGGTGTCTGGTGTTGTATTAAAAGTGCCAATCTGTCGAGCGTATTCCTATCGTGCTTGGTATTTAGCTATCCAGTTGTTCAAGCTTTGGGTAAATATTGTCGAGGACTTCATCTAGGAGGTTGAGTTTTAGATTTAAGTGACTTTCTAGTGGTTATTGTGCGTGATTTGTGGTGCTAAACTCTATCCAGGGTTTCCAAATTTTGGTGAATTTTTCGAAATTTCGGTGTTTGGCGTGTTATTTCTTCCATTTGTTTTGTATTCTCTACTCTCTGGATCCACTCCCTGACAGTGGGTGCCTTTGGTAATTTCCAGTTTTTGGGCATCAGTTGTGAGGCAGTCATAGCTAAATGGTAGAATAAGTCAGTCTTAGGTTTTGTGAGACCTGGTGGTTTTAGGAGGAAAATATAATTGTCTGGTGCAAGAGGGAATTTGATTTGTAGTATAGTTTGTATGATCTTGTGAATCCTATCCCAAAATGTAGTTATTGATGGACATTGCCACCAAATGTGAGCATGATGTGCTGCCTCCTGCCCGCAACTCCAGCATATGTCTAAGGTTGTGTTGTGTATTTTATGTATTTTAACTGGTGTGTAGTGCAAACGGGAGATACGTTTATAATTACTTTCTCGTGCCGTTAGTGAGGTAGAAGATTTATGGGCAGTATTGAGTATCAAACGCCATTGGTGAGGGGTGAATTCTTTATGGAGTTCGGTCTCCCATTTATTAGTGTATAGTGATGTCCCGAACGGTTCGCTGGCGAATAGTTCCTTGCGAACATAGCTTGTTCGCGTTCGCCACGGATGGCGAACATAAGCGATGTTCGGTCCGCCCCCTATTCGTCATCATTCAGTAAACTTTGACCCTGTACCTCACAGTCAGCAGACACATTCCAGCCAATCAGCAGCAGACCCTCCCTCCCAGACCCTCCCACCTCCTAGACAGCATTCAATTTAGATTAATTCTGAAGCTGCATTTTTTTTTTTTTGGTATTATTATTATATATTTTTTTTTTTGTGTTTGTGTTTATTATACATTATCCTCCATAGCCAGTAACCTGTGTTTATTATACATTATCCCTCCCATAGCCAGTAACCTGCGTTTATTATACATTATCCCCCCATAGCCAGTAACCTGAGTTTATTATACATTATCCCACCATAGCCAGTAACCTGTGTTTATAATACATTATCCCCCATAGCCAGTAACCTGTGTTTATTATACATTATCCCTCCCATAGCCAGTAACCTGTGTTTATTATACATTATCCCCCCATAGCCAGTAACCTGTGTTTATTATACATTATCCCTCCCATAGCCAGTAACCTGTGTTTATTATACATTATCCTCCCATAGCCAGTAACCTGTGCTTATTATACATTATCCCCCCATAGACAGTAACCTGTGTTTATTATACATTATCCTCCCATAGCCAGTAACCTGTGTTTATTATACATTATCCCTCCCATAGCCAGTAACCTGTGTTTATTATACATTATCCCCCCATAGACAGTAACCTGTGTTTATTATACATTATCCTCCCATAGCCAGTAACCTGTGTTTATTATACATTATCCCCACATAGCCAGTAACCTGTGTTTATTATACATTATCCTCCCATAGCCAGTAACCTGTGTTTATTATACATCATCCCTCCCATAGCCAGTAACCAGGGCCGGCGCGTCCATAAGGCGGCACAGGCGGCCGCCTTAGGGCGCACCGGCTCTGGGGGCGCAAGATTTCGGTGACCGGCAGGAGGGAAGCGCTCCCTCCTGCCAGGTCACCTTCTGGACCCCCGGCGGGCGGCAGCAGTTCTAATGAGAGGTGGCGAGGGAGCTCTAACCTGTCTGCTCTGCTCCCTCGCGCGCTGTGTGCTGATTCTGTGGGAGCCGGAATATGACGTCATATTCCGGCTCCCGGCATCAGCAGACAGCCCGCGAGGGAGCAGAGCAGACAGGTTAGAGCTCCCTCGCCGCCTCTCATTAGAACTGCTGCCGCCCGCTGCAATGAAGCCCCACTGGACCCCAGGGACACATCCACACCAGCTCTCTCCAGGTAGGGAGGCTGGGTGGATATTTATTATTAATTTGTGTGTGTCTGAAAGTGTATGTGTGAGTGTGTGTCTGTGAGTGTGTGTCTGAAAGTGTATGTGTGAGTGTGTATGTGTGTGTGGCTGTGTATGTGTTTGTCTGTGAGTGTGTGTGTATGTGTCTGAGTGTGTGTGTCTGAAAGTGTATGTGTGAGTGTGTGTTTGTCTGAGTGTGTGTGTCTGTGTATGTGTTTGTCTGTGAGTGTGTGTGTCTGTGTATGTGTTTGTCTGTGAGTGTGTGTGTATGTGTCTGTGTGTGTGTATGTGTTTGTCAGTGTGTGTGTGTGTGTATGTGTTTGTCTGTGAGTGTGTGTCTGTATATGTGTGTCTGTATGTGTTTGTCTGTGAGTGTGTGTCTGTGTATGTGTGAGTGTGTGTATGTGTCTGTGTGTGTGTTTGTCTGTGAGTGTGTGTCTGTATATGTGTGTCTGTATGTGTTTGTCTGTGAGTGTGTGTATGTGTCTGTGTGTGTATGTGTTTGTCTGTGAGTGTGTGTCTGTATATGTGTGTCTGTATGTGTTTGTCTGTGTATGTGTGAGTGTGTGTATGTGTCTGTGTGTGTATGTGTTTGTCTGTGAGTGTGTGTATGTGTGTATGTGTCTGTCTGTGTCTGTGAATAATTGTATGAATGTGTGTGTCTGTCAGTGTATGAGTGTGTGTTTGTGAGTGTCTGTCAAATCAGTGAGATTATGTTTGTGATTGAGTGTGTGTCTGTCAATGAATGAGTGTGTGTCAGATCAGTGAGTCTGTGTCTGTCAGTGACGTCTGTGTGTTTGTCATTGAGTGTGTGTGGCTGTTAGTGAGTGTAGCGTGGCGGAGCGGAGCGCAGTACAGGAGCTTCTGTTTCCTGTACCTGGTCACTGAGAGAGCACTTCCTGTCAGTCCAGCTAGCTACAGAAAACTGAAGCTCCTGTAGAGGGTCTGCTCCGCAACGCTACAAGACAGGTAGGAGGCATACCAGGAAGGGGAGTGTGACCGCTAAGAGGGTGGGGGTGCACCAAGGGACAGAGAGGGGAGGGGAGAGAAAAACCAAGGGACAGGGAAAGGAGGGGGGAGGGGAGAGGAACACTAAGGGACGGGGAAGAGGCTGGTTAGGAGGCACATAGGTGAAGATGTTAATTTTAGAGGGGGGGGGGCGGAAAAATGCATCTTCGCCTATGTACCCAAAAATCCTGGCACCGGCCCTGCCAGTAACCTGTGTTTATTATACATTATCCCCCCCATAGCCAGTAACCTGTGTTTATTATACATTATCCCCCATAGTCATTTATCGTTGGACCTAGGCAGCATGATGTCTTAGGCCCAGAGAGTGAGTGAGTGAATAATAATATATATATGTTTCAGAAACATATTAGTAATATATGTAAATCGGGTTCATGCAAAGAGGGTGAAAAGGTATTAAAGAAAAACACACTTATTGCATCAAATTTACAAAGCCAAACTTTTAAAAGCTTTCCTCATTTCTTTCTCGGGATGAGGAATATATCGGTTGTAGACTGAGGATTTCCATCTGCCCAATCTTTTAATAATATGCACTGGAATGCCAGTGTTGAAGGAGACCGAAGCTACCCCTATTCTAAATGAAAGACCCGAGACATGGATACAACCCAATCTTAGGAGTAGTGTTCTGATGTAGAAGATGTAGGCGGGCTACAAAAATTAATAAAAGGAATGGAACATATCAGCTATGAAGAAAGGTTAACAAATTTAAACCTATTTAGTTTAGAAAAACGTCGCCTGAGAGGGGATATGATAACATTATACAAATATATTCGGGGCCAATACAAACCATTGTGTGGAAATCTATTCACAAACCGGACTTTACATAGGACACGAGGCCATGCGTTTAGACTGGAAGAAAGAAGATTTCGTCTAAGGCAAAGGAAAGTTTTTTTTACTGTAAGAACAATCAGGATGTGGAATTCTCTGCCTGAAGAAGTGGTTTTTATCAGAGTCCATACAGATGTTCAAACAGCTACTAGATGCATACTTGCAAAGACAGAATATTCAAGGATATAATCTTTCAATGTAGGGTAATAACTGCTTGATTCAAGGATAAACCTGACTGACATTCTGGGGTCAAGAAGGCATTTTTTGTCCTAGCTTGTTGCAAAATTGTGCTTCAAACTGTGTTTTTTTTTTTTTGCCTTTTGGATCAACAGCAAAAAACAGGTGTGAGGAAGGCTGAACTTGATGGACGCAAGTCTCTTTTCAGCTATCTAACTATGTAACTATGTATGAATTTAGCCGTAGTCAGAGGGATTCAGTGAGAGTAGTGGTGAAATGTGTGTGACACTACTGAGTGTGGGTAAGTAAGAGTCAAGTATTTTAACTGGGCACTAGTTCTAGGTGGGATAAAGTGGTATAGCGGATGGATGAGTAGTTTGGTTCGTTTTAGAGGTTTGTAGAGAAAGTATATAGTGATCATGATTTTTAGCGATATCCAATATTTTTAAGGTGGTCTATAACAAAAATTATAGATCAGGGTGGTGCAGTAGACATTGCTTACCTAGATTTCAGTAAGGCTTTTGACACTGTTGCACATAGAAGGCTTATCAATAAACTGCAATCTTTGAGTTTGGATTCCAATATTGTTGAATGGGTAAGGCAGTGGCTGAGTGACAGGCAACAGAGGGTTGTAGTCAATGGAGTATATTCGAAGCTTGGGCTTGTCACCAGTGGGGTACCTCAGGGATCTGTACTTGGACCCATTCTCTTTAATATTTTTATTAGTGATATTGCAGAAGGTCTTGATGGTAAGGTGTGTCTTTTTGCGGATGATACTAAGATATGTAACAGGGTTGATGTTCCAGGAGGGATAAGCCAAATGGCAAATGATTTAGGTAAACTAGAAAAATGGTCAGAGTTGTGGCAACTGACATTTAATGTGGATAAGTGCAAGATAATGCATCTTGGACGTAAAAACCCAAGGGCAGAGTACAGAATATTTGATAGAGTCCTAACCTCAACATCTGAGGAAAGGGATTTAGGGGTGATTATTTCTGAGGACTTAAAGGTAGGCAGACAATGTAATAGAGCAGCAGGAAATGCTAGCAGAATGCTTGCTTGTATAGGGAGAGGTATTAGCAGTAGAAAGAGGGAAGTGCTCATGCCATTGTACAGAACACTGGTGAGACCTCACTTGGAGTACTGTACACAGTACTGGAGACCATATCTTCAGAAGGATATTGATACCTTAGAGAGAGTTGAAAGAAGGGCTACTAAACTGGTTCATGGATTGCAGGATAAAACTTACCAGGACAGGTTAAAGGATCTTAACATGTATAGCTTGGTGGAAAGACGAGACAGGGGGGATATGATAGAAACATTGAAATACATAAAGGCAATCAACATAGTAAAGGAGGAGACTATATTTAAAAGAAGAAAAACTACCACAACAAGAGGACATAGTCTTAAATTAGAGCGACAAAGGTTTAAAAATAATATCAGGAAGTATTACTTTATTGAGAGGGTAGTGGATGCATGGAATAGCCTTCCAGCTGAAGTGGTAGAGGTTAACACAGTAAAGGATTTTAAGCATGCGTGGGATATGCATAAGGCTATCCTAACTATAAGATAATGCCAGGGACTAATGAAAGTATTTAGAAAACTGGGCAGACTAGATGGGCCGAATGGTTCTTATCTGCCGTCACATTCTATGTTTCTATGTTTCTAAACAAACATAAAATGCTATATAAAATGTGTGGGAATATTGAATAGTCGTGTACAGAAAATCAGAGAGGGCTCAGAATATCGAACCATCGATAGCCTGGATGAAGTAGGGGGTCTATCTGTTTTATTAAATACGCGGTAATATGCTTTTAATGGGATAGGACGTTAGGAAAGGTGTGTGATTGGGATAAGTGGTTGTGGCTGTATTTACCTTATCCTGGGACCGACCTGGCTCCTAAGCTTGAGCCGCACGTGGCTGGATCACTCCTGCCTCCACACGAGCCGCATGCGGCTTGATCTCCTCTTCTGACTTAGCCGCGTGCACTGACTGCAGTGATCGGTCACGTGGCCCGCCTGGCACTAGGAGCACGGCTCGAGTCACGAGCTCGCTCTTAAAGGGGCAGTGGGAGCCAAAAGTTGATTCAGGCTCCCATTGGCCCACGTCATTCCAGCACCCACGAACATTTTGGGGACGTAGGCATGACGTGGGCCAATCAAATGTTAAAGGATATTTAAACTTCCCTAGCCCTATCCACTTTGTCCTATCATTGTCAAGATTCTGGGAACCAAAACACGCTAACATACACACAGAAAAGGTGCAGTACCAGACCTTAGAGTGGCCGGGCTAAGCACACAAAGAATAGTCAGGAGACAAGCCGAGTAAGGGGAACCAGAAGACAGAATAACGAGAGACAAGCCGAGGTCAAAGGGTAGGAGAAAGTCACAAGGTCGGATAAACAAGCCAGAGAGTACGTAAACCAGAGAGAACCACAAGTAGAACAGCAATACTAGAAAGCAAAGACCACAACAGGGCAGAGAGAGACAGGAAATGTAAGTATTTAAACCCATTGCTTAACTCTGATTGGATAATTTCCAATCAGAGTTAACAATCACACGTGGGAGATATTTATACCTCCCACTGTGATTGAGGCACTGTGCCTTTAACGCCGGGTCAGGTGGCTTACCCCGGCGTTTACAAAACTGGGCGGTCTCCCAGCGTGCAGCGTCATGCATGCTGCCGCTGGGGGACGAAGAGGAAGACACGGGTGGCATCCGAGGCTGAGAGGATGCCGCTCGCCGAGCGCACGAGGGGAGGGGGACCGCGGACGGCTGGAGGGTGAGTGCCGCGAGCAGACTGCAGCCTCCCGCAGGATCCTGACAATCGTGGTTTCTGTGTCAGTACCCTTTAGTGCATTCCTTGATCTATTTTGTTTATTTTGGTATTGACCATGGCTTTGTTCTTGACTCTGAATTTATCTTTAACCCTTTCCTGTCTTGTTTGCCCGTGTGACTGATTACCATCTACCTGACCGCTATTAAGCATGTTGGGTCGGTCAGGTAGGAGCAACATTGCTGGGTCATCCCCTTCTGGGGTGAAATTCGCTTGTTGATAGCTGCTTAAAGTGAGATATTGAGGGAGCTCACACAAAGTGCGTCTTTCCTCCATGACAGCTAGGCCCCGCCCCCCGGAAGCTGCATTCTTAGTGAGAGGAGGGACAGTGTAGCTGCTGCTGATTTAATAGGGAAATAAATAGCTAGGCTAGTGTATTCAGTGTCCACTACAGTCCTGAAGGACTCATCTGATCTCTGCTGTAAGGACAGCACCCCAAAAAGCCCTTTTTAGGGCTAGAACATCAGTCTGCTTTTTTTTTTCTGTGTAATCTAATTGCAGTTGCCTGCCTGCCAGCATGTGTGTCAGGCTCACAGCGTATACTGTGCCCACTTGCCCAGTGCCACCACTCATATCTGATGTCACAATAGCTTGCATTTAAAAAAAACTAAAAACTTTTTGGACTGTAATATTATAGCAGTCAGTTTCCTTCACACGTGTGCGTTTCAGGGCCTGCCAGGGCGCAGTGTCACACCAGTGCAACTCATATCTGGTGTAACAGTAGTGCACATTAAAAAAAAACCTAGAAATTTGACTGTGAAATAATAGCAGTCAGTTTCTTTCACACGTGTGCATTTCAGGGCCTGCCAGGGCACAGTGTCACACCAGTGCAACTCATATCTGGTGTAACAGTAGTGTACATTTAAAAAAAAAATATACAGGGGGCTTGTTGTCACCTTTCGGGGACCCTTGGTGTTGTACGTGGCTGGGTGGAGGAAGAGACCTTCAATGACATCAGTGAGGACAAGGAACAGGACATGGCTAGCTTGGTATCCAACCTTGTGCAAATGGGGAGATTGCGGTTGTGCAAATGGACTGTTTGCGGTTGTTTGCGGTGCGTTAAACGGGGAGTTTGGTCTGTCACTGTGAAGCGGGCATAACCCTTACACTACCTGATCGATACAACATCATACCTGATGTTTTAAAGCACGTTATTCCAAACAATTTAGGAATGTTAGGTGATTTATGCCCTTTATGGATTAAAACCAGACTCTGCATCAACTATGTAATTTTCCATGGGAGTTTTGCCATGGATGCCCCTCCGGCATGCCACAGACCAGGTGTTAGTCCCCTTGAAACAACTTTTCCATCACTATTGTGGCCAGAAAGAGTCCCTGTGGGTTTTAAAATTCGCCTGCCTATTGAAGTCTATGGCGGTTCGCCCGGTTTGCGAACATTTGCGGAAGTTCGCGTTCGCCGTTCGCGAACGGAAAATTTTATGTTCGTGACATCACTATTAGTGTAGTTTGGGAGCTTCGAGTCTTGTGTTTCCCTAAGCAGTGTGTACATAGTAGAGAGGATTTTTTTTTTAAATTGGATGAGTGGAGCATATGTGTTCGAACTTAGTCAATTGTCTATCTCCTCTAGGTAGGAGTGTTTGAGATTTGATAAATTTAGATAATTGGAGATAGTTGTATTGTTGATTCCCTGTGTGGGTTGTGCTTCGCGTTAGTTGGCTGATGTCCTTGATTTTCCCTTCATGAATTACATCTCATAACTGTAGGGGGATGGAGTTGTACTGGTGTTCGTGTAGGATACCCGCGGATCCTCCTTGAAAGTAAGGGTTGTGAGTGAGTGGGTATAGCGGGATGGGAACGGCGCTATGTCAGTTGATGTCTGTAGTCAGTGCCATATTTTTAGTGTAGGTGATATTGTGGGGTGGGCGGTTTGTCATCTTGTTAAATGTTGTGAGGAGTGTGGTTTTAGCCAGAGCACATTTAAGGGAGCGTCTGGAAATGAGTGTTCGATAGTTACCCATTGTTGATGTTTTCCTAGTCCATTCGTATACCCTGTGCAGGTGGATCGCTTTGTGGTATAACTCTAGGTCAGGCAGGTTCAGTCCCCCCTTCTCCATTTGTTTAATTAACGTTGTGTATGCTATGCGGGGTGGAGTGTTGGCCCATATGAATTTTGTGAATAAAGATCTAATTGTGTTGAAAAATGTACCCGGAATCCCAACCGGTAGAGTTTGAAGGGGGTATAGTACTTGGGGAGAAGGTTCATTTTTATTATGTTGATTCTACATAGCCACCCAAATTGAGGTTTGTGCCAATTTTGTAAGTCTTTGGTAAGAGCCGCTAATAAAGGGGGGAAGTTGAGTTGGTAGACAGACTCCAATTTGTTTGGGATTTGAACCCCTAAATATTTTATAGAATTGGGGGCCCAGGTGAAGTTGAATTTGTTTTGTAGTAACGTGTCAAGAGTTTTCATTGTGTAGATTGGTAACAGTTCACATTTGGTGAGGTTGGTCTGGAAATTTGAGATCTTGCTATATGTTGCCATTTCTGATACAATTGCTGAGGCGGGGCTGGAGATGGTGAAAAGGAGATCGTCCACGAACGCTGTGATTTTATATTCTTGTTGGTGTATTTTAAACCCTTGTATGTGTTCGTTGTCTCTAATTCCCTGGAGGAATGGTTCTAGGACAAGGATGAAAAGGATTGGTGAGAGAGGACATCCTTGTCTTGTACCGTTCGTTATTGTTACTGGGGTGGATAGTTGGCCATTGATTCGTAAACAAGCTGTCGGGAGGGAATATGTTGCACTTAGCCAATCCTGCCATCGTGGACCGAAACCCAGTTGTTGTATCGTATGTTTTAATAGGGCCCAGTTGACTCTGTCAAATGCCTTTTCGGCATCAATGGCCAGAAGGGCGCTATGAGTTTTATGAGTCTGTGCCCAGTGTATGAGGTTTAAGATTTTCGTAGTGTTGTTTTTGGCTTCTCTGTTAGGGACGAAGCCTGCCTGATCTTGATGGATAAGGCCTGGCAAGAGTGGCTTAAGTCTAGTGGCCATGATTTTTGTAAGGATTTTCAAGTCCGTGTTAATGAGTGATATTGGCCTATAACTACCACATACAGTTGGGTCTTTACCGGCTTTGGGTATTAGGGTTATAGTGGCTTCTAGCACTGATTTGGGTGTAGTGGTTGATAGTTTTAATGTGTTAAAAGCATTTAGGAAGTGCTGTGCTAGCGTTTGGGACATTACTTTGTAGTATTTCCCAGTGTATCCATCTGGACCTGGACTCTTGCCTAGAGGGATAGTTTTGACCGTGTGTAAGAATTCATTCATCGTGATGGGCTCATCCAGAAAAGCTGTGTCGATATGTGGAAGCGTGTGTTTGATTCTTGGTTTCAGAAATTCCAGAATGTCATTTGTTTTTGGTTGTGTATCAGTCAAATTATAAAAGTGTTTGTAGAAGTCGTGGAATGCTTTGATTATTTCAGGCATGTGGCATGTCTGTGTGCCTTTATCTGTTTTAATTTCGGAAATAAAATAAGATTGTCTCTCATTTTGCAAAGATTGTGCTAGTAATTTACCGGCCTTGCCCCCTTGAGTATAGTAAGTATTTTTTGTAAGGGAAATTTTGCGTTTGGCATGTATAGTCAGTATGGTTGTTAGTTCCGTTCTTTTAGAGAGTAATTGTTTGTAAGTCTCTAGTGAGGGAATGCCTTTGTGAATGTCTTCAAGGGATTTGATTTCTTGGGTGAGTTGAGAGATCTTTTGCTCTCTCGTACGTTTCAAGGAGGCTGCTATTCGTATCAATTCTCCTCGGAGAACTGCTTTGTGCGCTTCCCATGTCATGATAGGTGTAGTGTCTAGGTGTGTATTTTCCTTAAAATAATTAGAGGCCATTTCTCGTAATTGTGTAACGATGTCGAGATTATTCAAGATTAAATCGTTGAGTTTCCATTGTGTGGTTGGATTTGGGAGGGCGGGGTAAGTATAGTGGTCCATGGTCAGACCATGTGATCGCTCCAGAGTGCGGATCTAATCAAATAGAGGTATCTGTGTTGGAGGAATATGGAGTCTATTCGGGAGTATGTTCCTGTGGGGGGTGAAAAGAATGAATAGTCTTTTTTAGTGGCCTCATGTAAGGTATTTCTCATTTGTGTGCGTGTTTGTGTTAAATAATTTTGAGAGGAGGCGGTGGTGTCTAATGCACCATCTATGGAGAAGTTAAGGTCGCCCCGTAATATCAGTATGCCTTCTTGGAATGCTGATAGTTTTTGTAGAATTTGTTTCATGGTCTGGGGTTGTTTCTTGTTCGGCAAGTAAATGTTAGCCAACGTAATTTGTGTATTACCTATTTTGCCTTTTACGAAAATAAATCTACCCGAGTTGTCTAATAGTTGGTCCTGGAATGTGAATTGTGCCTGGCGACCATTGAGTATGGCCACCCCCCTTGCTTCAGAGTAGTGGCTGAAATATCCCCTTGGGTAATCTCTATTTCTTAGTGTGGGTGGTGAGTTCTTAGTGTGGGTGGGTGGTGACGTCATCTTCCGGCGCGTGAGGGAGCTGAAGAGGAAGCACTCAGGGGAGAGTGCTCCCTCGCGCACCAGGCCAGCCTGACTGCCCGCCAGGTGTAAGCAGGGCCAGCCTCGGGGGGGACGGAGGTGGCCGGCTCCTGGGACTGCCCGCCGGGTGACCGGCCCCCCAGGAGCCCAGCAGCACCACTGGACCCCAGGGAATCCCCTCAGCACTCCAAAAGGTAAGGAGGCTGGGGGGATTAAATAAAAAAATGTGTTAGTGTGTGTGTGTGTGTTACTGTGAGTGTTAGTGTGTGTGTGTGTTAGTGTTACTGTGAGTGTTAGTGTTACTGTGTGTGTTAGTGTTACTGTGTGTGTTAGTGTGTGTGTTAGTGTGTGTGTTAGTGTTTCTGTGAGTGTTAGTGTGAGTGTTAGTGTGTGTGTGTGTTAGTGTTACTGTGAGTGTTAGTGTTACTGTGTGTGTTAGTGTGTGTGTTAGTGTTACTGTGAGTGTTAGTGTGTGTGTTAGTGTTACTTTGAGTTTTAGTGTTACTGTTAGTGTTAGTGTGTGTGTGTTAGTGTTACTGTGTGTGTGTTAGTGTGTGTGTTACTGTGAGTGTTATTGTGTGTGTTAGTGTTACTGTGAGTGTTAGTGTGTGTTACTGTTACTGTGAGTGTTAGTGTGTGTGTTACTGTGTGTGTTAGTGTTACTGTGAGTGTTAGTGTGTGTGTTAGTGTGAGTATCAGTGAGTCTGTCTGTTGAGTGTGTGTCT